>NC_136508.1:114163482-114528482 GCF_053919585.1 Euprymna scolopes | reverse complement strand
AACTCGTCCCGGGAAAACTCGTCTCGGGAAAACTCGTCTCGGGAAAACTCGTTTCCGGAAAACTCGTCTCGGGAAAACTCGTCCCCTTTCGCTAGGTAGGAAAACTGGTCCCTTATTGAATAAATACCGATTGAAAACACATTTTATGATCGTTCTTGAAGAAGATATTGTTTTTTAAAATAAACTATAGCCCTCACCCCATAATATTTTTAAAAAAATATTTTTACTTGTTTAATATTTTTTTTTTGTGTTTTTAATAAAAGCGTTTATTATGTTCATAAACGAGACCGCATATTTTTTTTATATTAATATAAAAAGAATTTACTTATATACTGTTGTTTATAAAAGGGTAAAATCGATTTTTCTACCTCGCCGACTATGTTGTTTATTTAATTTATTTGGAATCGTTTATTTGGTAAAGAAAGAAAAAAAAACAGAAAAAAAACAAAAAACATGTCGAGTGTTACGGGAGAAAGAGAAATAATGCCCGGTATATCACATCTTAGGGGGTCTTGATAATCGCTAAAAGATAGAAAATTAAAGAAATTACTGAGGGAGATTTGGTTTTAAAAAGAAAATAATAAATTTTAATATTTTTTAAAATATAATTTAGAGAGAGAGAGAGGGGGCGATAAAACCTATATCTCCCTTCGAAAAGCAACCAACAAAAAATGAAATTAAAAAGATTCTTGATAAACGATAGCGGAGTTTTCAATAAAATTGATTAATAAATTTATTTAGTGATTACTTTTTCTCGTAATGATTGATTTTAGAATTTTGAAGTAAAAATTAAAAAAATTAAAAATGAGTTAACGAGAGATTGTTAGCACATGGCATCTCTCGCGCCAAAAAAATATTTCGCTTTTAATTTATTAGTTAATCTGTGCAAAATTTGACAGGACGACAATAAATGTTGATAATTGATAAAATCATAATTTTAAATAACGCATGAGTGCATTTGGTATGATAGAAAACAAAAACATAACAACAAAAAACTATCATAATTAAAAAACAAAACCAAAAGCGTAATCGCTCCCTGTTTTTTAATTTTTGGGTTTTGTTTTTTTTATAGTTTTTATGACTCCAAAAAAACATCGTTAAAATAAGAACAAAAAAAAATTTGTAATTAACTTTGTATGAACATAATAAACGCTTTAAAATAAGTTAAATCACTAAGAACTTAGCCAGTTAGGTAGTAAACGGACACTTAGAAAATCGATTTTATTTAAAAAAAAAAAAAAAAAACATTAAACAAGTAAAAATATTTTTAAAAAAAATATTATGGGGGGGCTATAGTTTATTTTAAAAAACAATATCTCCTTCAAGAACGATCATAAAATGTGTTTTCAATCGATATTTATTCAATAAGGGACCAGTTTTCCTACCTAGCGAAAGGGTACGAGTTTTCCAGAGACGAGTTTTCCGGAGACGAGTTTTCCCGAGACCAGTTTTCCGGAGACGAGTTTTCCGGAGACGAGTTTTCCGGAGACGAGTTTTCCCGAGACGAGTTTTCCCGGGACGAGTTTCCTAAATTCATTCTTTTTATATTAATATAGAAAGAATTTACTTATATACTGCTGTTTATAAAAGGGTAAAATTGATTTTTCTACCTCGCCGACTATGTTGTTTATTTAATTTATTTGGAATCGTTTATTTGGTACGGAAAAAAAAAAACAGAAAACAAACAAAAAACATGTCGGTCGAGTGTTACGGGAGAACGAGAAATAATGCCCGGTATCTTAGGGGGTCTTGATAATCGCTAAAAGATAGAAAATTAAAGAAATTACTGAGGGAGATTTGGTTTTAAAAAGAAAATAATAAATTTTAATATTTTTTAAAATATAATTTAGAGAGAGAGGGGGGGATAAAACCTATATCTCCCTTCGAAAAGAAACCAACAAAAAATGAAATTAAAAAGATTCTTGATAAACGATAGCGGAGTTTTCAATAAAATTGATTAATAAATTTATTTAGTGATTACTTTCTCTCTGAATGATTGATTTAAGAATTTTGAAGTAAAAATTAAAAAAATTAAAAATGAGTTAACGAGAGATTGTTAGCACATGGCATCTCTCGCGCCAAAAAAATATTTCGCTTTTAATTTATTAGTTAATTTTTGCAAAATTTGACAGGAGGACAATAACTGTTGATAATTGATAAAATCATAATTTTAAATAACGCATGAGTGCATTTGGTATGACAGAAAACAAAAACATAACAACAAAAAACTATCATAATTAAAAAACAAAACCAAAAGCGTAACGAAGTAATCGCTCCCTGTTTTTTAACGAGTTTCCCCGAGAAGAGTTTTCCCAGGACGAGTTTTCCTAAATTGATATATATGTCTGTGTGTGTGTGTGTGTGTTAAAACATATATTTATTTATATATTCAGATATATTATGAGGTATATTTTTATAATATACATATACATATATTTAAAAATATATTTATAGTTGAAAAAAATATTTTTATTGCGTTTTCTCCCCAAACAACGCACAGTGTCACTTTGATGCGGAGAGCTGAGACATAATTGAAAGAATACTATGTAGGGAGTTGAGCAACAAATTCATGTACATATTTTTGAACGCACCAATTTAAAATAGAAAACGTTAAAGTGACTTCACAGCCTGCAGGTATTTTGAGTGGAAAACAACACATTTTTCCGTTTAAATTTCTTTAAGTAATAATGTCTACGGGCAGCTGGAAATCAAGATTCACACATAAAATTACAATGATTTCAAATGCCATGAATTGTTAAAAGTCAGCAAATAAAATATTGAAAAAAAATTACATTTCTTTGTAGGCAATTCAATAAAAAAATTACATTTCTTTGTAGGCAATTCAATAAAAAAAATTACATTTCTTTGTAGGCAATTCAATAAAAAAATATTACATTTCTTTGTAGGCAATTCAATAAAAAAATATTACATTTCTTTGTAGGCAATTCAAAAGAAAAATATTACATTTCTTTGTAGGCAATTCAACAAAAACATATTACATTTCTTTGTAGGCAATTCAATAAAAATATTACATTTCTTTGTAGGCAATTCAATAAAAAAATATTACATTTCTTTGTAGGCAATTCAATAAAAAAATTACATTTCTTTGTAGGTAATTCAATAAAAAAATACATTTCTTTGTAGGCAATTCAATAAAAAAATGCATTTCTTTGTAGGCAATTCAATAAAAAAAATACATTTCTTTGTAGGCAATTCAATAAAAAAAAGAATACATTTCTTTGTAGGCAATTCAATAAAAAAATGCATTTCTTTGTAGGCAATTCAATAAAAAAAATACATTTCTTTGTAGGCAATTCAATAAAAAAATTACATTTCTTTGTAGGCAATTCAATAAAAAAAATACATTTCTTTGTAGGCAAGTCAATAAAAAAATACATTTCTTTGTAGGCAATTCAATAAAAAAATACATTTCTTTGTAGGCAATTCAATAAAAAAAATTACATTTCTTTGTAGGCGATTCAATAAAAAAATACATTTCTTTGTAGGCAATTCAATAAAAAATATTACATTTCTTTGTAGGCAATTCAATAAAAAAAGAATACATTTCTTTGTAGGCAATTCAATAAAAAAATGCATTTCTTTGTAGGCAATTCAATAAAAAAAATACATTTCTTTGTAGGCAATTCAATAAAAAAATTACATTCCTTTGTAGGCAATTCAATAAAAAAAATACATTTCTTTGTAGGCAAGTCAATAAAAAAAATACATTTCTTTGTAGGCAATTCAATATAAAAAATACATTTCTTTGTAGGCAATTCAATAAAAAAAATTACATTTCTTTGTAGGCGATTCAATAAAAAAAATACATTTCTTTGTAGGCAATTCAATAAAAAAAATACATTTCTTTGTAGGCAATTCAATAAAAAAAATACATTTCTTTGTAGGCAATTCAATAAAAAAAATACATTTCTTTGTAGGCAATTCAATAAAAAAATGCATTTCTTTGTAGGCAATTCAATAAAAAATACATTTCTTTGTAGGCAATTCAATAAAAAAATTACATTTCTTTGTAGGCAATTCAATAAAAAAATTACATTTCTTTGTAGGCAATTCAATAAAAAAAATTACATTTCTTTGTAGGCAATTCAATAAAAAAATGCATTTCTTTGTAGGCAATTCAATAAAAAAAATGCATTTCTTTGTAGGCAATTCAATAAAAAAAATGCATTTCTTTGTAGGCAATTCAATAAAAAAAATTACATTTCTTTGTAGGCAATTCAATAAAAAAAATTACATTTCTTTGTAGGCAATTCAATAAAAAAAATACATTTCTTTGTAGGCAATTCAATAAAAAAATACATTTCTTTGTAGGCAATTCAATGAAAAAAATTACATTTCTTTGTAGGCAATTCAATAAAAAAATATTACATTTCTTTGTAGGCAATTCAATAAAAAAATACATTTCTTTGTAGGCAATTCAAAAAAAAATGCATTTCTTTGTAGGCAATTCAATAAAAAAAATACATTTCTTTGTAGGCAATTCAATAAAAAAAATATTACATTTCTTTGTAGGCAATTCAATAAAAAAAATCTGATGAATTCTTTTTTGTTTGAATCGGAAAAAACATGTCGGTCGAGTGTTACGGGAGAACGAGAAATAATGCCCGGTATCTTAGGGGGTCTTGATAATCGCTAAAAGATAGAAAATTAAAGAAATTACTGAGGGAGATTTGGTTTTAAAAAGAAAATAATAAATTTTAATATTTTTTAAAATATAATTTAGAGAGAGAGGGGGGGATAAAACCTATATCTCCCTTCGAAAAGAAACCAACAAAAAATGAAATTAAAAAGATTCTTGATAAACGATAGCGGAGTTTTCAATAAAATTGATTAATAAATTTATTTAGTGATTACTTTCTCTCTGAATGATTGATTTAAGAATTTTGAAGTAAAAATTAAAAAAATTAAAAATGAGTTAACGAGAGATTGTTAGCACATGGCATCTCTCGCGCCAAAAAAATATTTCGCTTTTAATTTATTAGTTAATTTTTGCAAAATTTGACAGGAGGACAATAACTGTTGATAATTGATAAAATCATAATTTTAAATAACGCATGAGTGCATTTGGTATGACAGAAAACAAAAACATAACAACAAAAAACTATCATAATTAAAAAACAAAACCAAAAGCGTAACGAAGTAATCGCTCCCTGTTTTTTAACGAGTTTCCCCGAGAAGAGTTTTCCCAGGACGAGTTTTCCTAAATTGATATATATGTCTGTGTGTGTGTGTGTGTGTTAAAACATATATTTATTTATATATTCAGATATATTATGAGGTATATTTTTATAATATACATATACATATATTTAAAAATATATTTATAGTTGAAAAAAATATTTTTATTGCGTTTTCTCCCCAAACAACGCACAGTGTCACTTTGACGCGGAGAGCTGAGACATAATTGAAAGAATACTATGTAGGGAGTTGAGCAACAAATTCATGTACATATTTTTGAACGCACCAATTTAAAATAGAAAACGTTAAAGTGACTTCACAGCCTGCAGGTATTTTGAGTGGAAAACAACACATTTTTCCGTTTAAATTTCTTTAAGTAATAATGTCTACGGGCAGCTGGAAATCAAGATTCACACATAAAATTACAATGATTTCAAATGCCATGAATTGTTAAAAGTCAGCAAATAAAATATTGAAAAAAAATTACATTTCTTTGTAGGCAATTCAATAAAAAAATTACATTTCTTTGTAGGCAATTCAATAAAAAAAATTACATTTCTTTGTAGGCAATTCAATAAAAAAATATTACATTTCTTTGTAGGCAATTCAATAAAAAAATATTACATTTCTTTGTAGGCAATTCAAAAGAAAAATATTACATTTCTTTGTAGGCAATTCAACAAAAACATATTACATTTCTTTGTAGGCAATTCAATAAAAATATTACATTTCTTTGTAGGCAATTCAATAAAAAAATATTACATTTCTTTGTAGGCAATTCAATAAAAAAATTACATTTCTTTGTAGGCAATTCAAAAAAAAATATTACGTTTCTTTGTAGGCAATTCAAAAAAAAATATTACGTTTCTTTAATAATTCAATAAAAAAAATCTGATGAATTCTTTTTTGTTTGAATCGGAAAAATCTGACGAGTCGCTCGACGATGTTCACTCTACACAAATCTGAACACTTCTTTCTTAAAACTGTCCACCTATGGAACACTGTTTTTCTGGCTTCTTGGCCGACTACACTATCGTTGCCTTCAAGTCCAATGTAAACAAGTTCGGAAAACTCTGACGATGTTAACTCTACACCGATCTGGACGCTTCTACCCCCTCCCCCAAGCAACCTTCTTTTAAGCATATGTTTCTAAATAATAACGTTACTATTTCAGTACGATCCGTGTTTTGTATAAGTACCAAAAAATTAAATTGTAATTTAATTTGAAAGAAGAAAAAAGATTTTTAAATTAATGTTTGTTCAATTTCAGGTCCATAATTGATGGTTTCATAATGAAATTGAAATAAAAAGGAACATATTTTTCTCGCAAATTGATTTCTATAAATTCATGTATAAATTTTTGGAGACATCGACTTATGGTCTATGTTGTTTATTGAATTTTAAATGAAACGACAGAATAATCTTTTATGTTCCCTCCCACCATGTTAAGCATGTGTTTCTAAATAATAACGTTACTATTTTAGTACGGTCCGTGTTTTGTATAAGAACCAAAAAGTGAAATTGTAATTTAATTTGAAAGGTTCACTGTACACTGTTCTACTGACTTGGCCATATCGATGCCTTCAAGTCCAATGTAAACAAGTTCGAAAAAATCTGACGATGTTCACTCTACACAGGTCTGAACGCTTCTTTCTTAGAACTGCCCGCCTATGCAACACTATTCTGCTGGTTTGCTTCTTGACCGACTACAATATCGTTGCCTTCAAGTCCAATGTAAACAAATTTGGAAAAGTCTGACGATATTCACTCCACACAGGTCTGAACGCTTCTGCCCCACCACTCAGCAACCTGCTTTTAGGGTGACATGGCGCACCTCAAAATCACGTGTGAGACGTGATTTTTCGGGAACTGTGGGACACTATGGGTATTAAAATTATTCATACGAAATTGTATTTTTACTAAAATTGCGAGTTGGGAATAATATGTATTGTTTTTAAAATGTAATTATCCACTGACACGTGTTTGGTCGTCTACGAGTCATCAGAGTGGCTGAATGTAACGTAATTCGCAATCACGACCCCCATTATAAGAAGCGTAAATCTCTACCATCGCGTTTTTTTTTAATGTAGATGTTGTTTATTTGTTTTTGTTTGAATTTATTCGAAAATGATCGCAAACAAAAACAAATAAACAACATCTACAGAGAAAAAACGCGATTATCCAACAGTCTTGTGCGATGATCATCCGTTGATAGAGGTTAAACTTATTTCATGGGGCCCCGATTTCGAGTTACGCTAGATTCAGCCACTCTGATGAGTCGGAAAAGACGAAACACGTGCCAGGGGAACAGGAACATGTTTCATACATATGTTTGGTTAGCTGATGGACGCTAAAATGCCCACGTGTAGACTTTTCGTTTAATTCGCAGTCACCTTCATTCAGAACCACATCTTTGCCCTCAGAAACAGCCATCCCATTTTCGAACTGGAGTTTTATACAATCTATATTAGCTCCTTGTAGATAAATTATATATTCAAATCTATATTAGCTCCTTGTAGATAAATTATATATTCAAATCTATATTAGCTCCTTGTAGATAAATTATATATTCAAATCTATATTAGCTCCTTGTAGATAAAGGCTAAACATGTTATGTCCACCTTTGCCCTTTCTTTAATTATACTTGCAGCAGCAGCAGCCGAAGATTCTCTAAAAAAGCAATGACATGCAAATGACCATGATCGATTTGATGTGTTGTCTGTCATAATTGAAGGAGGGAATTGGCTGATTGGTTGTAAGAATGAGGTTGAAACAATATCTTTGTAAGCTTCTGGGCTTCACCTTTACTCCTGATCTTAAATGGAATACGTACATCAAATCTGTTGCCAAGGCCGCTGGAAAAATGGTCGGATCCTTCTATCGATCCAGTAGATATCTCACTGCTGACGCAATTCTCTATCTATATAAGAACCAGGTACGTCCAAGCATTGAATACTGTTGCCACATCTGGGCAAGAGCTGCTAGAAATGACTTGTCCTGCCTTGATAGGGTTCAAAATAGATTTCATGGCCTCGATGGGAGATGTCCTTTTCCCTTCACTGCAACCTCTATCTCACAGAAGAGATGTTGCGAGTTTGTCTCTGCTTTATCGTTATTTTCATGGAAAGTTTTCGACTGAGATTCAATCTATGGTTCCCCCCTCGCCAAACTTTTACAAGAAACACTAGTCTAGCTGTAAACACTATCAATAATTCTCCCCGCTCTTTATCTGTGCCTAAACCTAAAGGTAGATTCCATGATCAAAACTTCTTTCTTATAACTGCACGCCTGTAAAATTGTCTTCCGTTTTCCTGCTGTCCAGCTGTCTATAATATGGTTGCCTTCAAGTTCAACGTGAACAAGTTTCTGATGAGCCGTTCCACTTAAGTTAACAAATTTACCGAACTTCCATCACTATCGATTGCTATATTGTCCTTTTGATTACTGTACACTCTTTATCCCTTATCCTGGACTGGTCTTCGGCCTTGATAAGTGGTCCGCCTATGTAAAAAAAAGAAAACGCAATATATCGTTACTTTTGTTGTTAAATAAATGTTTTTAATTAAAGATTGATTTTGTATCTCAGTATGGAACAACCATCAATCCGTTAGAAACTATATTTACATTGCCAAAAATTGTGCTGTTCGTAGTTCTGGTAATGTGTGTAGCTAGGCTTACTTTAAGCATTGGGATGTCGACATTTTACTGTAATGCATTCGGATTCATATTTCACAAAAACATGTAAAAATCTCGACAAATAAACAATTTTCAAAACAAAAAATGACATTATATTTTTTACACACAAATTTACTGTAAAAATGTAAAAGTAAAAAAAAAAATTATCGTTTTTATTAATTAGAAATTATACAAAAATCAATCACAAAATCATTTAATGTTGAAAAATCAATTAAACTGATGGGAGATTCTAACATGGTGACGGATTGTTTGGGGTCGTCACCAAAATCCGCTTTTAAAGGTAACAAACTAAAGGGGGGAGGGGGAAATTAACAAGCAAAGTAATGTAACATGTGAAATAAAAAATAAAAAAAACAATACAAAACACAATTCTTACTTGAAATAGAAAAATATTATTTATCAAAAAACAATACAAACAATCAAACATGGGTTTCAAGCATGGAGTTCATTCATTGATTAATGCAGTTAAGGCAAAGAACTCCATAGTCCTTGAAGACATGAAGACACCATTGTTGCAGTTGTTTGTAATAGTAAAAGCTAGGTGTTAAAATATAACAGCCAGCATAGCCTAAAGGTTAAGTGCAGTTGTCTGGATTTCTCTTGCACTTGGTGCACCAGGAATATTAGTTAGAGAGGATTTCAGGTTCTTCTTTATAAGCCCTGTAGCACCTATAATAACTGGTATGATTGATATCCCCCTAAGATTCCAGTTTCTTTTCATACCATGCATGAAACCTTGATATTTGGTTTGTTTCTCCCTTTCAGCTATGTTCAGACCTCCATCATTAGGAACACTCACTTCAACCAAGGTTGCCACTCTCCCTGAATTATTCCATATAACTGTCAGGTTTCACTGCAGCATTTTCAAGGTAGGTGGCTGTAGGGATTATGTTGTCGTAGATTAGTTCGCAGAGCCATGTGCTGACCCGTCCGTTCATGGCTGGGATATTCTTTTTCAGTCTTTAAATTCAGTCTTTCAACAATAAGTTCTTTTCTTTTTCTGAAAAGGAATCATGCAGGTTGCAAAGTTCTTTTAAACTTCTTTTCTTTTTCCCTCTTCTTCTCTTTTTTTAAAACAAACAAAACCTTCAAAAGGTTTGAAAGGATAACTCTCTGAAATGGGGTTATCTTGTCTTCAGAAAGGGTTGGTTTCTTTTTCCTTCTTTCTTTTTCTCTTCGCTTTCTCTGAAAGGGTTGGTTTCTTTTTCCTTCTTTTTCTCTTCGCTTTCTCTGAAAGGGTTGGTTTCTTTTTCCTTCTTTTTCTCTTCGCTTTCTCTGAAAGGGTTGGTTTCTTTTTCCTTCTTTTTCTCTTCGCTTTCTCTGAAAGAGGTTAACTTCTTCAATAAATGGTGTATTTTGAAACACTAATTTCAACCACTTAATAAGGGCTTTCCACCCTTAGTGAAGAAGTTGAGTGTTTTACGTCGCTGAGTCCGGCGTAATTCCAAAAACAAGACTTCACTGTCCGATGGTTTCTTTGGAACTGATCTGAAAAGGGTTTCACATAGTTGATTGGGATTGTCTTCACAGCACAGCCAATCAGCGTTAAGCAATGCTGATGGCTACCAAGAAAAAGGAAACGCATTAATGGAGAGAGACGGAGAGAGAGGGGGGAAGGAAAATGTCCGCGAAGACTTAAATGAAAATGACATGAGAGAGAGAGAGGGGGGGAGAAAGAGAGAGAGAGAGTGAGAGAGGGAGAAAGAGAGAGAGTTTGAGAGAGAAAGAGAGAGAGAGAGAGAGAGAGAGAGAGAGAGAGAGAGAGACGCACCCACATTCGCCAGCTGTTTTAAAATTCAGTTTTTCAACAAAAAGTTATTTTCTCTTTTTTTTTTCTGAAAAGAAAAACATGCAGGTTGCAAGGTTTTTTTAAAAGTTTTATTCTTTTTCTCTCTTTTTCTCTGTCTCTTTTTTTACAAATAAAACCTTCAAAAGATCATATGGTGTTACTAGACGAATACTTAATATAGTTAAATCCTTCTTAAGAAATGAATCCAGGTTGTCTTCGATGAACTTACGTCAAAATAATATATCAATGCGAGATTACCTCAGGAGTCAATCCTAGGACCTTTATTATCCCTGGCATCCATAAATGACCTCCCTGAAAAAATTGTCTTTGAAATCGGTATATTTGCTGAAGACACCACGCTCTATAACAGGCATGAGGGGAAAACGAATGTACACGTATCCAAGCCAATCTGTGGTGGACTGGGGACGAAAATTGATAGTCACATTCAATGCTTCCAAGACTAAACTCCTTTCCTTTAATAACTACAAGAAACCTTGGCAACTGATACATTAGCTGATAGTAGTTCGTTAAAACTGCTCGGCTTAACATTCACGGGGAACATGAGTTCGAACGAATACATTGAGTGCATTTGCAAAGCTGCTGCCAAAGAAGATTCACCTTAGAGAATCGTGTACATCTACAAGACCACCATTCGCCCAAGTTTACTGCATCTGCTTCTTGTCTCTCCCTCTTAAACAAGCTTCAAAAGAGAGTTGCCAACTTAATAGATCACGCACTATCAGCTAGGCTTTAACCGCTATCGCATCACGAAATGTTTTACAAATACTTTAATGGTAGGTGATCCGAGGAACTAAAACCTATTGTGACCCCTCAACGTAATACCTCCGACAACCCGACAACCAGCAAAATCCACTCTACACAGTATACATCTCTAGATGTAAGAAATCTTCTAACCTAATAGTTTCTTCCCTAGGAATGCTAGATTTGGAATTCCCTTCCTGCTTCCTATTTTCCTGACTGTACTGACATGCAGAAGATCAAGTGTAATGTAAACAGGCATCTTGCTGCTCTGCTCTCTACATAGTACCCGTACAAAGATATGTCCCAGATAGTATTCTCATACATCAAAGTGTAACTTTACCTTGTCTGGGGTGAAAAAGAAATTAAAAAAATATATTTATAATTAAAAGCATGTATATATATATACATATATATATATATATATATATATATATATATATGTGTGTGTGTATACATATATAATATATCTATATATACACACACATATATATATGTATACATATACATGTTTTTAATTATAAATATATTTTTATACACACATATATATATGTATATATATACATGCTTTTAATTATAATTATTATTTTTAATTGAAATTGAACAAACATTAATTTAAAAAACTTTTTTCTTCTTTCAAATTAAATTACAATTTAATTTTTTGGTACTTATACAAAACACGGACCATACTGAAATAATATCGTTATTATTTAGAAACATATGTTTAAAAGAAGGTTGCTTGGGGGGGGTAGAAGCGTCCAGATCGGTGTAGAGTTAACATCGTCAGAGTTTTGCGAACTTGTTTACATTGGACTTGAAGGCAACGATATTGTAGTCGGTCAAGAAGCCAGAAAAACAGTGTTCCATAGGTGGACAGTTTTAAGAAAGAAGTGTTCAGAATTGTGTAGAGTGAACATCGTCGTACGACGACTCGTCAGATTTTTCCGATTCAAACATAAAAGAATTCATCCGATTTTTTTTTGAATTGCCTACAAAGAAATGTAATATTTTTTTTGAATTGCCTACAAAGAAATGTAATTTTTTTTTTAATTGCCTACAAAGAAATGTAATTTTTTTTTTGAATTGCCTACAAAGAAATGTAATATTTTTTTATTGAATTGCCTACAAAGAAATGTAATATTTTTTTATTGAATTGCCTACAAAGAAATGTAATATTTTTTTATTGAATTGCCTACAAAGAAATGTAATTTTTTTATTGAATTGCCTACAAAGAAATATAATTTTTTTTCAATATTTTATTTGCTGACTTTTAACAATTCAATGCATTTGAAATCAGTGTAATTTTATATGTGAATCTCGATTTCCCGTTGCCCGTAGACATTATTACTTAAAGAAATTTAAACGGAAAAATGTGTTGTTTTCCACTCAAAATACCTGCAGGCTGTGAAGTCACTTTAACGTTTTCTATTTTAAATTGGTGCGTTCAAAAATATGTACATGAATTTGTTGCTCAACTCCCTACAATAGTATTCTTTCAATTATGTCCCAGCTCTCCGCGTCAACGTGACACTGTTCGTTGTTTGGGGAGAAAACGCAATAAAAATATTTTTTTCAACTATAAATATATTTTTAAATATATGTATATGTATATTTATAAAAATATACCTTATAATATATCTGAATATATAAATAAATATATGTTTTAACACACACACACACACATATATATATAAATATATATATTAAGTAATGTGATTTATAATTTAAAAATTTAAAAAAAAATTTTTAAATTTAAAAATCAAAATTTAATTAAATTAAAAGTCAGTTTCATAAGAAGGAACAACAACAAAGACAATTATCTGTACGATCGTTTCGGAAATCCGTGCTTTTTATTTGTGGTATACATGAAGTCACGTAGAACAATTATACATAGTTTTTTTGGTAAGCACGGTCTCCTCATCAGCAAATTTAGGAGGATTTCTATTGAATTGAAAAGACACCAAAAATAAACCTAGCATTAAAAGTAAGGCAGATGAATCACGGATTTCCGAAACGATCGTACAGATAATTGACTTCGTTGTTGTTCCTTCTTATGAAACTGATTTTTAATTTAATTAAATTTTGATTTTTAAATTAAAAATTTTTTTTTTTAATTTTTAAATTATAAATCACATTACTTAATATTGAATTAGCTCTAGGACATTTAACTATTGAGCTTATTATATATCTAACTTACAACGAGCATTTCCTGTATTTTAATTAAACTAGTAATTTCACTATTACATTAAAATACACTTAGCTCTTTAGACTATTATTCTAATCTCCTTTAAATTATAAATATATATATATATATATATATATTAAAATATATGCAAATATATCTGTACATATTTAATTTAAATACATATATTTACATATTTAAACACACACACAGATATGTATATATATATATATATATATATATATATATATATATATATATATATATATATATATAAAAATAAATATATATATATAAATAACCGTTAGCATATAACTAAGACAGAACAGATGCCTTAGACGTATTCGATTCACCACCGTTATTCATCATAGTTTTATGATTGAACAATACGTTCTAAACTTGATATGAAAACGTTTCATCACAAGTAATTAACGAACTTTTAAAAATTGACAAAGTTTTATTATAATATTTTATTGTTTTTTGTAGCTTTTAAACTTTTTTTAATTTTCATATTTTTATTGTATCCTTACGTGCTTTGTTCAGTTATTTTTTTCATGTTTTTTATTGCTTCATTTTTAATTTAAAGGTAAGTTTGTTTTTTTTTCGATATTTTATTTCCTAACTTTTAACAATTCAATGCCTTTTAAATTGTATTTTTTCATAACTTTTAACGATTCAATGCATTTCAAATAAAGTTTGTTTAAATTGTATTCCTATGAAATTCACAATTTTCCCTTTATTTGATAAGTCTTGCAACTTGCATTGATTTAAATTTTTAATTTAAATTTTAAACAAATTTAAATGATAAATTCGTAGTTTTCCACTAAAAATGGCTGCCGACTGTATTTACTTCAACATTTGCTATTTTAAACTTGTTCCTAAAAAAAAAATGTACATGGATTTATAGAAAGAAATTTACTATTAAAAAAAAAATGTACATGGATTTATAGAAAGAAATTTACTATTAAAAAAAAAATGTACATTGATTTATAGAAAGAAATTTACTATTAAAAAAACAAATGTTCCTTTTTATTTACAATTTTATTGGGAAAATAAAAAATCAACTTGTTGTATAAATGCATGCGAAATTGAACAAACTTTAATTGTATAAACTTTTTCATCTTTCGATTTCAATGACAATTTAACTATTTGGTACTTATACAAAACATGGCCCGTGCTGAAATACTAACGTCCTTATTTAGAAACTCATGCTTAACATGGTGAGCTGGAACAAAAAAAAAAAAAAAAAAAAAACAATCCCGAAGTTTCATCTAAAATTTAATAAACAACAGAGGCCATAAGAATTAAATTTAATCGGAACATCATATCTAAAGTAAAAGGCAATATAATATGTAAAAAAAAAAAAAAAAACTATTCATATGAAAAAATGATCCGATTCTTACTAAGTGTTTCCTGTTTCCCATTCTTAAACAATCATAAAATTTATAAGAATTTAAAGTTATTTCGCAACGAAGACCACAAACAAAAAAATAAAATAAATTTCAAGTTAAACAATTAAAAAATATAACAAACAAATATAAAGTTACTTTTCTACATAGCGGAATTGTAATTTAACGTATTTTAATGTTTTCTAACGTATTTTAATGTGTTATTTGGTTCTAAAAACAATCAATGCTTAATTGCAAGGTTAACAATCAAACATGTCCGGCAAGTATAAATTTCTGTTTTGTTTTCATGGTTTGATCAATTATCGAAACATTCCAATTGAATGTTTGAATGTCGGCCATCTTGTTCTAACTTACCAATTTGTCGCTACTTATGTTTTGAATTAAATGTTTTAAAATGTCCTACAACACCGTTCTTATCCAGGTAGATGAAATAATTTTTCCTTTGGCCATATTTAAGTTGTCTAGATTTTAATTTTTTACTTTTTTTTTTGTAGGTTTCTCTTCCTGAATATATTTAAAATCATTTTATTTAAATTGTGTATTTTTTTAAATTACATATATGCTATGTGTACAGTATTTAAAAAATATATTGATTATTAAAATGTCCAAGAATATGAAATAAATATATTTAAAAATAATTTTATTTCTATTTATATAACAAAATATTTAAGAATATTCTATGAGATAGGTCATTATTAAAATAATTTTATTGCTGTTTTTCTAAAATATTTAAGAATAGATTATCTTAGATACGGCAATATTATACGAAATATTAATATGGAAAATAATATGACGTGTTACAAACAGTAAATGATAAATGTTTAACTTGAGAAATACTGTTTTTAAAATCAGATTTTATTTATTAAAAAAATTAATTATTTAATAAAAACATTATTTAAAATATATTTACAAAAAGTCCTATAAAAAAAACGACAACCCTTACAGAAGTAATATTATACAGAATTATACGGCATTACTATAAGGTGATATATATATATATATATATATATACAGCTTTTTTTCGAATTAAAAAAAATTACATGATTTTTTTTCTTTCAATTCGGAAAAATGCTTTTTATGAAAATTGTATATTGAAATAATAACTTTATTATTTAGAAAGTAAAACCAAAGAAGGGGGGGTTATTTAACTATTTTGTACTTTCACCTGACAAATACGATGAATTTGAATTTAACCTGAAACTCCTATTTAAGAAATAACACGGTTTGTAAACCGCAGAAGTTCTGAACGAAAGTTAGCATTTTTTTTTTTCATCGAATTATACAACAAAAAAAAAAAAAAGAACGGCAACTCTAAAAATCTGGATTTAGCTTGAAAATGTGAACTAAAACAAGTCCGGTCCGTATTCTGCATGTACTGGAGAAAGAGGAAGTATTTAATTTACAGAAATTAATGGCGGCATCGTATGACAAACAATTCAGGAATATATTACATAAAATACTGTATTACTATGAGGTGTTAAAAAAGTATATTACGAATTTTTTAATCTGAAAATCACTGTCTATGAAAATATAGATTTAATGATTAATTATATAAATTGAACAATTTGTTAAATTGAAATAATAGTGGTATTATTAAACATAGCTAAACATAAGTAAACAGGGGATTTATTTAACCATTTTTACTTTCATCTAAAAAAAATACTTTAAATTTGAATTTAACCTGAAATCTCTAAGAAATAGCACGATTCATAAACTGCAGAAGTTCCGAAGGAACAGTTTGTTAATTTTTCTTTATTTTTCATCTGAGAATCGAAATCTTGAACATTAAGTAAAACCAATGGTACCTAATTTGTAAAGTCACAGTAATAAACATATCCAAAAAATTACGAAAAACGGTGCGGTAGAAAATTACTTATTAAATTAACTAGCTGGACCTATGGAAATTCCACAAGGGACACATTTAAAATATATTGATGTTGGAATTCTGTTGATGTTCAGCGTAAATGGAGACGCTTTGATATTGTAGCCCTTTTGTTAAAACTGCAAAAGTATTTATCTAAGCTAGCAGAGACGCCCGGACGTAAAATATGCTTAACTATATTTTAATTCTTGCAGATTTCGTATATATTATTATAGAGTTAATGTTCTATCCAAATAAAGAAATCTTGCGAAACAATGTGTTAAATTGAAATAATAACGTTATTATAAAAATAAATCAGAAGGGGCGTCATTTAAGCATATTGTACTTTCATCTAACAATAAATGCAAGAGTTTAGTTATATTATATTATTATCAGTTTATATTATATTATTATCAGTTCATATTATATTATTATTATTATTAGTTCATATTATATTATTATTATTATTTAATAAAAAAATGTTGAAAAAACAAAAGATTTGGTTTTATTTCAGCCTTGGGGTCGAATGTGTTTTATATAAAAACATTTTTTATACATTTTTTGTCTGTCAAATAATTTACCCCGCAGAAATACACATTTGCCCAATAAATACTATTCATTTGAATTTATCTGTGGACTACTACCTGAAACAAATAACCCGGTTCATAAACTGCAGAAGTTCAAACGAAAAAGTTTTTTTAAAAATTTATTTCCATCTGAAATATATATAATTTTCTATTTTTGTCTTTTAAATATTTTTATTTTGTTCAACAGGTTTTTTTATCGAATGATCACTTATCTACCAGATTATCCAAAATAAATAAATAAAAAAAATAATATTTAATATTTTTAAGGTGTGATCCGTGTTTAATACAATGTTCTAGTAATTCTTTACGCCATTTTGGAAGCATCGACTTTCTGGGCCAAATTTAGCCTTTTATTGGCAGGTTTGGAAGGCCAAACAGCTTTTTAAAAAAGTTGAAACTTGTACACTATAGAACGGAATTTTGTAGTCGGTAAATTAAGTTTTCAGATAAAAAACAATGTTTTTTTTTTTGTTTTTCTTACTGATTTTTTTTGTTGTCAATTTTAATAAGTTACAATGGTAGCTTTCAAATTATGCAGTCGAAATTACCTGAATATTACTGGCCTATAAAATAACAACTTACATTGTGTTAGCAGGTGAAAAATTGCCGCCATCTTGTTAACTCGAACTTAAAAAATACCTCATTTTTAAAAATGTAGGTGCTAATACAGTGATCCGCTATTTTTTAAATCGTATTTCCACGTTTAGTTAAAGTTTTTATTTATTATTCAATTGAAAGGTACAGAATAGGTACAAAACAACCTCCCCTCCCATGTTAAGAATGGCTTTTTAAATAATAACGTTATTATTTCAGAAGGGATTACTGTCTGCGTAAGTACCGAAATTTATGATCGTTTTCATCAAATTCTATGTATTATTTTCTTTATCTACCTTCTCGATTTTCGTAATTTTTGGATATCATCATCTAAACAACTCGAGGAATACGAACATAGCACTGGTTTCATGTGAAATCAAGTATTACAATTTCTACAATCTCGTCCCAATAGTGCCCAAAAGTTTATACTTGTGAAATTTTGCCGAAAATATCTCTGCTTCCAAAATGGGGAATCGATTTTTTTATATTACATTTTCACCCCAAACAAGGCACATTGCCACTGGTGTAGGGGGCTACTATCAGGGGCAGCAACTACTGGGTCACTATGTTGGGATTTGGGCAGCAAGATGTTGGTTCACGTTACACTTGAACTTCTGCATGTCAGTACGGTTGGAAGCAGGGACCTGAATGGAATTCCAGAGTCTAGCGGTTCTGGGACAGAAACTACTGGAGTTGAAAGATCTTTTACATCTAGGGATCTCTGCTGTGTGGGGGTGGGATTTAGCTGCCTATCTGGTTTGTGGAGGGTATCTACGTCGTGGGGGCACGAGTGTCTGCAGTTCGTCAAGGCATTCACCATTAAAATACTTGTAAAACAAGCGGAGGGATGCAACGTTTTGTCGATGGGACAGAGGCTGAAGCTTAGATACCAGTTCAGGGCCTATCAGATTGGTGGCTGTCTTTTGAACGTTGTCTAGGAGCGAGAGACAAACAGCAGATGCACCAGCCCAAATGTGACAGCAATACTCCATACATGGGCGAATGGTGGCCTTATAGAGGTACAGGATACTTTCAGATGTCAGTAGTTTTCTAGCACGGTAGAGAGAGCCTACCTTCTTCGCAGCGGCCCTAGCAATGTTTTCAATATAATTGTTCCAACTCATGTTTCCTGTAAACGTTAGGCCAATCAGTTTGAAAGATGGACTCTCAGACAGGGAGTCATTGGCCATTGCTATTGATGGCAGAGAATGTTTCTTGTAATTATTGAAGGAAACCAGTTTAGTCTTGGCAGCATTGAATGTGACCATCTATTGTTGTCCCCATTCCACTACCGATTGGAGCATGTAGTGATCCGCGCTATTTTTTAAATCGTATTTCCACGTTTAAAGTTTCGTTTTTTTTTATTCAATTGTGTAATATACAGAATATGTACAAAACAACCTCCCCTCCTCATGTTAAGAATGGCTTTTAAATTAATAACGTTATTTCAGAACGGATCACTCTCTGCCTAAGTAGGTGTGTCAGAAATTTCGTGAAAATAGTGCATAATTCCACCCCATCTTTCCAAGCTTATAACTGCTCGAAAAATGTAATTCAAGCCCTAATTTTTTTTTCAATTAAAGTAGCAAGGACCAAGGTTTCATTAAAAAAAACAACTTTTTTTTTATTTTTTAAACAAAGGTTTTAAACTTCGGACTTTAAAGGTAAATACCTAAAAAAAACCTTTTTTTTGTTTTAAATTTGAATATATGATTTATTGACCTTTTTCCCTTCAATTTGTGAGTAAATTAATTTACTTAAGAGAAACTAGAAAATGGGGGCGTGAATTAAAAAAAAAACGTTTGTCTAAAATATTATATTCGGTTTACTGGAAATAACATAAAATTTCACATTGACCCTGAAAATATCGTAAAAATAGAATCAATAGAAAAATTTTGATAGATTTTTTAAGTTTAAAAATTGAAAAAATATTGAGTTCGGAAAATTCATTAGTTTTTTTTTTTTTTTTTAAATATTTCTATTACATTTAAAACAACTCCATTAGTTTATTTTGGAAGTATAATCCATAAAGTAAATAACCCACTTTTAACAGAAATTACGAGTGGTTTTATATTTTATTCGCAGTTTCGTGTTAGGGGTGTCCAAAGTTCCTACAAAAATTCTGATACACCTAAAGTACCGAAATTTGTGTTTATGATCGTTTTCATCAAATTCTATGTATGATTTTCTTTGTCTACCTTCTCGATTTTCGTAAATATATAACTTTTAAAATGGAAATATTGAATTTTAAGTAAAACCAATGAAATCTACTTAATAATCATGTCGCAGTAATGAAAAAAATTCACCAAAAAAATAAAGTAAAAAAATTATTATTGAAAACAAGTGCGAAAATAATTAGCGAAACGTGATTTCTGCTGACATAGCAAAAATTTGCAAAACTTGCAGGAAAAAAAAGCTTTGTTACGGATACAGTTTTTTTTTTTATCAAATCTCAATTTTTTTCGTTAATTGTAATCGAAACATATTTTCATTAATATTCTACTTTTGGATATGTCCATTACTGTTACATGGTAATTACGTGTATACAATTGGGTTTCTATTTCGAATTCAGATCTAATAAAAGTCAACTTTTCAATTATTACTGTTACATGGTAATTACGTGTATACAATTGGATTTCTATTTCGAATTCAGATCTAATAAAAAATCAACTTCTCAACTATTACTGTTACATGGTAATTACGTGTATACAATTGGATTTCTATTTCGAAGTCAGATCTAATAAAAAAGCAACTTATCAAATAAGTAATTATGTGTATACAATTGGGTTTCAATTTCGAATTAAGATCTAATAAAAAAGCAACTTATCAACTAAGTAATTATGTGTATACAATTGGGTTTCAATTTCGAATTCAGATCTAATAAAAAAGCAACTTATCAACTAAGTAATTATGTGTATACAATTGGGTTTCTATTTCGAATTCAGATCTAAAAAAAAGCAACTTATCAACTATTACTGTTACATTAAGTAATTACGTGTATACAATTGGATTTCTATTTCGAATTCAGATCTAAAAAAAAGCAACTTATCAACTATTACTGTTACATTAAGTAATTACGTGTATACAATTGGATTTCTATTTCGAATTCAGATCTAATAAAAAATCAACTTCTCAACTATTACTGTTACATGGTAATTACGTGTATACAATTGGATTTCTATTTCGAAGTCAGATCTAATAAAAAAGCAACTTATCAAATAAGTAATTATGTGTATACAATTGGGTTTCAATTTCGAATTAAGATCTAATAAAAAAGCAACTTATCAACTAAGTAATTATGTGTATACAATTGGGTTTCAATTTCGAATTCAGATCTAATAAAAAAGCAACTTATCAACTAAGTAATTATGTGTATACAATTGGGTTTCTATTTCGAATTCAGATCTAAAAAAAAGCAACTTATCAACTATTACTGTTACATTAAGTAATTACGTGTATACAATTGGATTTCTATTTCGAATTCAGATCTAATAAAAAAGCAACTTATCAACTAAGTAATTATGTGTATACAATTGGATTTCTATTTCGAATTCAGATCAAATAAAAAAGCAACTTATCAACTAAGTAATTATGTGTATACAATTGGGTTTCTATTTCGAATTAAGATCTAATAAAAAAGCAACTTATCAACTATTACTGTTACATTAAGTAATTATGTGTATACAATTGGATTTCTATTTCGAATTCAGATCTAATAAAAAATCAAATTTACAACTATTACTGTTACATTAAGTAATTATGTGTATACAATTGGATTTCTATTTCGAATTCAGATCTAATAAAAAAGCAACTTTTCGACTATTACTGTTCCATGGTAATTACGTGTATACAATTGGATTTCTATTTCGAATTTAGATCTAATAAAAAAGCAACTTATCAACTATTACTGTTACATTAATTACGTGTATACAATTGGATTTCTATTTCGAATTTAGATCTAATAAAAAAGCAACTTATCAACTATTACTGTTACATTAATTACGTGTATACAATTGGATTTCTATTTCGAATTCAGATCTAATAAAAAAGCAACTTATCAACTATTACTGTTACATGGTAATTACGTGTATACAATTGGATTTCTATTTCGAATTCAGATCTAATAAAAAAGCAACTTATCAACTATTACTGTTACATGGTAATTACGTGTATACAATTGGATTTCTATTTCGAATTCAGATCTAATAAAAAATCAACTTATCAACTATTACTGTTACATGGTAATTACGTGTATACAATTGGATTTCTATTTCGAATTCAGATCTAATAAAAAAGCAACTTATCAACTATTACTGTTACATGGTAATTACGTGTATACAATTGGATTTCTATTTCGAATTCAGATCTAATAAAAAAGCAACTTATCAACTATTACTGTTACATGGTAATTACGTGTATACAATTGGATTTCTATTTCGAATTAAGATCTAATAAAAAATCAACTTATCAACTATTACTGTTACATTAAGTAATTACGTGTATACAATTGGATTTCTATTTCGAATTCAGATCTAATAAAAAATCAACTTATCAACTATTACTGTTACATTAAGTAATTACGTGTATACAATTGGATTTCTATTTCGAATTCAGATCTAATAAAAAATCAACTTTTCAACTATTACTGTTACATTAAGTAATTACGTGTATACAATTGGATTTCTATTTCGAATTCAGATCTAAATAAAAAAGCAACTTATCAACTATTACTGTTACATTAAGTAATTACGTGTATACAATTGGATTTCTATTTCGAATTCAGATCTAATAAAAAAGCAACTTTTCAACTATTACTGTTACATTAATTACGTGTATACAATTGGATTTCTATTTCGAATTCAGATCTAATAAAAAAGCAACTTATCAACTATTACTGTTACATTAAGTAATTACGTGTATACAATTGGATTTCTATTTCGAATTCAGATCTAATAAAAAATCAACTTTTCAACTATTACTGTTACATTAATTACGTGTATACAATTGGATTTCTATTTCGAATTCAGATCTAATAAAAAAGCAACTTATCAACTATTACTGTTACATTAAGTAATTACGTGTATACAATTGGATTTCTATTTCGAATTCAGATCTAATAAAAAAGCAACTTATCAACTATTACTGTTACATGGTAATTACGTGTATACAATTGGATTTCTATTTCGAATTTAGATCTAATAAAAAAGCAACTTATCAACTATTACTGTTACATGGTAATTACGTGTATACAATTGGATTTCTATTTCGAATTTAGATCTAATAAAAAAGCAACTTATCAACTATTACTGTTACATGGTAATTACGTGTATACAATTGGATTTCTATTTCGAATTCAGATCTAATAAAAAAGCAACTTTTCAACTATTACTGTTACATGGTAATTACGTGTATACAATTGGATTTCTATTTCGAATTCAGATCTAATAAAAAAGCAACTTATCAACTATTACTGTTACATGGTAATTACGTGTATACAATTGGATTTCTATTTCGAATTCAGATCTAATAAAAAAGCAACTTTTCAACTATTACTGTTACATTAATTACGTGTATACAATTGGATTTCTATTTCGAATTCAGATCTAATAAAAAATCAACTTATCAACTATTACTGTTACATTAAGTAATTACGTGTATACAATTGGATTTCTATTTCGAATTCAGATCTAATAAAAAATCAACTTATTAACTATTACTGTTACATTAAGTAATTACGTGTATACAATTGGATTTCTATTTCGAATTCAGATCTAATAAAAAATCAACTTTTCAACTATTACTGTTACATTAAGTAATTACGTGTATACAATTGGATTTCTATTTCGAATTCAGATCTAAATAAAAAAGCAACTTATCAACTATTACTGTTACATTAAGTAATTACGTGTATACAATTGGATTTCTATTTCGAATTCAGATCTAATAAAAAAGCAACTTATCAACTATTACTGTTACATTAATTACGTGTATACAATTGGATTTCTATTTCGAATTCAGATCTAATAAAAAAGCAACTTTTCAACTATTACTGTTACATTAATTACGTGTATACAATTGGATTTCTATTTCGAATTCAGATCTAATAAAAAAGCAACTTATCAACTATTACTGTTACATTAAGTAATTACGTGTATACAATTGGATTTCTATTTCGAATTCAGATCTAATAAAAAATCAACTTTTCAACTATTACTGTTACATTAATTACGTGTATACAATTGGATTTCTATTTCGAATTCAGATCTAATAAAAAAGCAACTTATCAACTATTACTGTTACATTAAGTAATTACGTGTATACAATTGGATTTCTATTTCGAATTCAGATCTAATAAAAAAGCAACTTATCAACTATTACTGTTACATGGTAATTACGTGTATACAATTGGATTTCTATTTCGAATTTAGATCTAATAAAAAAGCAACTTATCAACTATTACTGTTACATTAATTACGTGTATACAATTGGATTTCTATTTCGAATTCAGATCTAATAAAAAAGCAACTTATCAACTATTACTGTTACATGGTAATTACGTGTATACAATTGGATTTCTATTTCGAATTCAGATCTAATAAAAAAGCAACTTATCAACTATTACTGTTACATGGTAATTACGTGTATACAATTGGATTTCTATTTCGAATTCAGATCTAATAAAAAATCAACTTATCAACTATTACTGTTACATGGTAATTACGTGTATACAATTGGATTTCTATTTCGAATTCAGATCTAATAAAAAATCAACTTATCAACTATTACTGTTACATGGTAATTACGTGTATACAATTGGATTTCTATTTCGAATTCAGATCTAATAAAAAATCAACTTATCAACTATTACTGTTACATGGTAATTACGTGTATACAATTGGATTTCTATTTCGAATTCAGATCTAATAAAAAAGCAACTTATCAACTATTACTGTTACATGGTAATTACGTGTATACAATTGGATTTCTATTTCGAATTCAGATCTAATAAAAAAGCAACTTATCAACTATTACTGTTACATGGTAATTACGTGTATACAATTGGATTTCTATTTCGAATTCAGATCTAATAAAAAAGCAACTTATCAACTATTACTGTTACATTAAGTAATTACGTGTATACAATTGGATTTCTATTTCGAATTCAGATCTAATAAAAAAGCAACTTTTCAACTATTACTGTTACATTAATTACGTGTATACAATTGGATTTCTATTTCGAATTCAGATCTAATAAAAAATCAACTTATCAACTATTACTGTTACATTAATTACGTGTATACAATTGGATTTCTATTTCGAATTCAGATCTAATAAAAAATCAACTTATCAACTATTACTGTTACATTAAGTAATTACGTGTATACAATTGGATTTCTATTTCGAATTCAGATCTAATAAAAAATCAACTTATCAACTATTACTGTTACATTAAGTAATTATGTGTATACAATTGGATTTCTATTTCGAATTCAGATCTAATAAAAAATCAACTTATCAACTATTACTGTTACATTAATTACGTGTATACAATTGGATTTCTATTTCGAATTCAGATCTAATAAAAAATCAACTTTTCAACTATTACTGTTACATTAAGTAATTATGTGTATACAATTGGATTTCTATTTCGAATTCAGATCTAATAAAAAATCAACTTTTCAACTATTACTGTTACATTAATTACGTGTATACAATTGGATTTCTATTTCGAATTCAGATCTAATAAAAAATCAACTTTTCAACTATTACTGTTACATTAAGTAATTATGTGTATACAATTGGATTTCTATTTCGAATTCAGATCTAATAAAAAAGCAACTTTTCAACTATTACTGTTACATTAAGTAATTATGTGTATACAATTGGATTTCTATTTCGAATTCAGATCTAATAAAAAAGCAACTTATCAACTATTACTGTTACATTAAGTAATTACGTGTATACAATTGGATTTCTATTTCGAATTCAGATCTAATAAAAAATCAACTTTTCAACTATTACTGTTACATTAAGTAATTACGTGTATACAATTGGATTTCTATTTCGAATTCAGATCTAATAAAAAATCAACTTATCAACTATTACTGTTACATTAATTACGTGTATACAATTGGATTTCTATTTCGAATTCAGATCTAATAAAAAATCAACTTATCAACTATTACTGTTACATTAATTACGTGTATACAATTGGATTTCTATTTCGAATTCAGATCTAATAAAAAATCAACTTTTCAACTATTACTGTTACATTAAGTAATTATGTGTATACAATTGGATTTCTATTTCGAATTCAGATCTAATAAAAAATCAACTTATCAACTATTACTGTTACATTAAGTAATTACGTGTATACAATTGGATTTCTATTTCGAATTCAGATCTAATAAAAAATCAACTTATCAACTATTACTGTTACATTAATTACGTGTATACAATTGGATTTCTATTTCGAATTCAGATCTAATAAAAAATCAACTTTTCAACTATTACTGTTACATTAAGTAATTATGTGTATACAATTGGATTTCTATTTCGAATTCAGATCTAATAAAAAATCAACTTATCAACTATTACTGTTACATTAAGTAATTACGTGTATACAATTGGATTTCTATTTCGAATTCAGATCTAATAAAAAATCAACTTTTCAACTATTACTGTTACATTAATTACGTGTATACAATTGGATTTCTATTTCGAATTCAGATCTAATAAAAAATCAACTTATCAACTATTACTGTTACATGGTAATTACGTGTATACAATTGGATTTCTATTTCGAATTCAGATCTAATAAAAAATCAACTTATCAACTATTACTGTTACATTAAGTAATTACGTGTATACAATTGGATTTCTATTTCGAATTCAGATCTAATAAAAAAGCAACTTTTCAACTATTACTGTTACATTAATTACGTGTATACAATTGGATTTCTATTTCGAATTCAGATCTAATAAAAAAGCAACTTATCAACTATTACTGTTACATTAAGTAATTATGTGTATACAATTGGATTTCTATTTCGAATTCAGATCTAATAAAAAAGCAACTTATCAACCATTACTGTTACATTAAGTAATTACGTGTATACAATTGGATTTCTATTTCGAATTCAGATCTAATAAAAAATCAACTTTTCAACTATTACTGTTACATGGTAATTACGTATATACAATTGGATTTCTATTTCGAATTCAGATCTAATAAAAAAGCAACTTATCAACCATTACTGTTACATTCAGTAATTACGTGTATACAATTGGATTTCTATTTCGAATTCAGATCTAATAAAAAAGCAACTTATCAACTATTACTGTTACATTAAGTAATTATGTGTATACAATTGGGTTTCTATTTCGAATTCAGATCTAATAAAAAATCAACTTTTCAACTATTACTGTTACATGGTAATTACGTGTATACAATTGGATTTCTATTTCGAATTCAGATCTAATAAAAAATCAAATTATCAAATATTACTGTTACATTAAGTAATTATGTGTATACAATTGGGTTTCTATTTCGAATTCAGATCTAATAAAAAAGCAACTTATCAACTATTACTGTTACATTAAGTAATTATGTGTATACAATTGGGTTTCTATTTCGAATTCAGATCTAATAAAAAAGCAACTTTTCAACTATTACTGTTACAGGGTAATTACGTGTATACAATTGGATTTCTATTTCGAATTCAGATCTAATAAAAAATCAACTTTTCAACTATTACTGTTACATGGTAATTACGTGTATACAATTGGATTTCTATTTCGAATTCAGATCTAATAAAAAAGCAACTTATCAACTATTACTGTTACATTAAGTAATTACGTGTATACAATTGGGTTTCTATTTCGAATTCAGATCTAAAAAAAAAATCAACGTATCAACTAAGTAATTATGTGTATACAATTGGGTTTCTATTTCGAATTCAGACCTTTTAAAAAAGCAACTTCTCAACTATTACTGTTACATTAAGTAATTATGTGTATAAAATTGGATTTCTATTTCGAATTCAGATCTAATAAAAAATCAACTTATCAAATATTACTGTTACATTAATGATGTGTATACAATTGGATTTCTATTTCGAATTCACATCTAATAAAAAATCAAATTATCAACTACAAAATTATGTTTACAAAAATACGAGATTTTATTATTAAACCATTTTGAGAAAAAATTTTTAAATTGAAATGAATTTTTTTTATATTTCGGATGGAAACAAAAATATAATAATTATTTCTATAATCCAGAGTAAAAAATGACCCAAAAGTAAAAAAAAAAATTTGAATTTGAAATGAATTTTTTTTTTATATTTCGGATGGAAACAAAAATATAATTATTATTTCTATAATCCAGAGTAAAAAATGACCCAAAAGTAAAAAAAAAATTTGGATTTAATTTTTTTTTTATATTTCGGATGGAAACAAAAATATAATAATTATTTCTATAATCCAGAGTAAAAAATGACCCAAAAGTAAAAAAAAAAATTTGAATTTGAAATGAATTTTTTTTTTATATTTCGGATGGAAACAAAAATATAATAATTATTTCTATAATCCAGAGTAAAAAATGACCCAAAAGTAAAAAAAATTTGAAATGAATTTTTTTTATATTTCGGATGGAAACAAAAATATAATAATTATTTCTATAATCCAGAGTAAAAAATGACCCAAAAGTAAAAAAAAATTTGAATTTGAAATGAATTTTTTTTTTATATTTCGGATGGAAACAAAAATATAATAATTATTTCTATAATCCAGAGTAAAAAATGACCCAAAAGTAAAAAAAAAATTTGAATTTGAAATGAATTTTTTTTTTATATTTCGGATGGAAACAAAAATATAATAATTATTTCTATAATCCAGAGTAAAAAATGACCCAAAAGTAAAAAAAAAAAACTAATTGCCAGCAATAGTGAATGAAACATGTTCATTTTTACATTTTTCTATTTTTGGTATAAAAATGTTTTTTGCCCAGAATTTCCCTACATTAACAAAGTCACACTGGTTCATGTGTAAATTTGTGATTTTATGCGTACTTACCTGTCATATCAAAATAATTATACATTTTTAAAATTACGAAAAATATGATCTATTAAAAATAATTTCAAGTATAATAGAACTTCTCGAATTATTGTTTTTTATCGTATGTTTTAATGTGGAAGAATTATGAGACCAATTCCGTATGAAAAACTGTCTTACCTCACTTGACATACATTGCCTAAAATTAAAAGGTTCGCCTTTTTCAAATAGAACGTAATTGTGGATGTTTATTGTTAAAAATACATTTATCACATTTACTGGATCATTATGGGTAAATTTAAGAACTTATGCTAATTTTGAAATGACACGTAAGTACGTAATGTTTTTTAATCTGAAATGCGTTGGTTTTAAACGACTATTCATCTATACAAACACTATTATCTTGTAATTATTTTCTATAGATTAATTTTTCATAATTTCTGGAATTTATATTTCATTAATTTCTACATGATTGGTATGTACGTAATGTTTTCAATTCAAATGCGTTCATTTAAAATATTATCAATTCATGCAACTGAAGAAACTTTTCTTTCTGTTTTTTTTATTGGTGTCCGGGACGAGAACACAAAAAACGGCGGATGTTTATGAAATTACCTCCATTTCTAAATTTCACTAAATTTTATCATTCTTGTTCCATGTTTAGCTCGTCGAAATTTTCCGATTTAAAAAAATGCCAATGACTTTATCGTCGTGAGTAGTTTTAATTTATAACGTTCTACAAAATTGAACACCTACATTGTGACCATCTAAAATACTGTTACGAAGGGAACTGTCTTAACCTTTGTCTCTCTCTTGTGAGATATTTTATCTCCCCGGTTTTTGCTCCAAAACAGTATCAAAAATTTAACATAACAATTACATCAAAGCATACTTCAAAAATTCGACACAAATGTTTTATAATCTTCAAACATACTGAAATTAACTTATAGTAATGTTTCAATTCGTCAATAAATTTTAAAATAAGCAACTTATCAACTATTACTGTTACATTAAGTAATTACGTGTATACAATTGGATTTCTATTTCGAATTCAGATCTAATAAAAAATCAACTTATCAACTATTACTGTTACATTAAGTAATTATGTGTATACAATTGGATTTCTATTTCGAATTCAGATCTAATAAAAAAGCAACTTATCAACTATTACTGTTACATTAAGTAATTATGTGTATACAATTGGATTTCTATTTCGAAGTCAGATCTAATAAAAAAGCAACTTATCAACTATTACTGTTACATGGTAATTACGTGTATACAATTGGATTTCTATTTCGAATTCAGATCTAATAAAAAATCAACTTATCAACTATTACTGTTACATGGTAATTACGTGTATACAATTGGATTTCTATTTCGAATTCAGATCTAATAAAAAATCAACTTATCAACTATTACTGTTACATGGTAATTATGTGTATACAATTGGATTTCTATTTCGAATTCAGATCTAATAAAAAAGCAACTTATCAACTATTACTGTTACATTAATTACGTGTATACAATTGGATTTCTATTTCGAAGTCAGATCTAATAAAAAAGCAACTTATCAACTATTACTGTTACATGGTAATTACGTGTATACAATTGGATTTCTATTTCGAATTCAGATCTAATAAAAAATCAACTTATCAACTATTACTGTTACATGGTAATTACGTGTATACAATTGGATTTCTATTTCGAATTCAGATCTAATAAAAAAGCAACTTATCAACCATTACTGTTACATTAAGTAATTACGTGTATACAATTGGATTTCTATTTCGAATTCAGATCTAATAAAAAAGCAACTTATCAACCATTACTGTTACATTAAGTAATTACGTGTATACAATTGGATTTCTATTTCGAATTCAGATCTAATAAAAAAGCAACTTATCAACTATTACTGTTACATTAAGTAATTATGTGTATACAATTGGATTTCTATTTCGAATTCAGATCTAATAAAAAATCAACTTATCAACTATTACTGTTACATTAAGTAATTACGTGTATACAATTGGATTTCTATTTCGAATTCAGATCTAATAAAAAAGCAACTTATCAACTATTACTGTTACATTAAGTAATTACGTGTATACAATTGGATTTCTATTTCGAATTCAGATCTAATAAAAAATCAACTTATCAACTATTACTGTTACATTAAGTAATTATGTGTATACAATTGGATTTCTATTTCGAATTCAGATCTAATAAAAAAGCAACTTATCAACTATTACTGTTACATTAAGTAATTATGTGTATACAATTGGATTTCTATTTCGAATTCAGATCTAATAAAAAATCAACTTATCAACTATTACTGTTACACTAAGTAATTACGTGTATACAATTGGATTTCTATTTCGAATTCAGATCTAATAAAAAATCAACTTATCAACTATTACTGTTACATTAAGTAATTACGTGTATACAATTGGATTTCTATTTCGAATTCAGATCTAATAAAAAAGCAACTTATCAACTATTACTGTTACATTAAGTAATTATGTGTATACAATTGGATTTCTATTTCGAATTCAGATCTAATAAAAAATCAACTTATCAACTATTACTGTTACACTAAGTAATTATGTGTATACAATTGGATTTCTATTTCGAATTCAGATCTAATAAAAAAGCAACTTATCAACTATTACTGTTACATTAAGTAATTACGTGTATACAATTGGATTTCTATTTCGAATTCAGATCTAATAAAAAATCAACTTATCAACTATTACTGTTACATGGTAATTACGTGTATACAATTGGATTTCTATTTCGAATTCAGATCTAATAAAAAAGCAACTTATCAACCATTACTGTTACATTAAGTAATTACGTGTATACAATTGGATTTCTATTTCGAATTCAGATCTAATAAAAAAGCAACTTATCAACTATTACTGTTACATTAAGTAATTATGTGTATACAATTGGGTTTCTATTTACAATTCAGATCTAATAAAAACAACTTTTCAACTATTACTGTTACAGGGTAATTACGTGTATACAATTGGATTTCTATTTCGAATTCAGATCTAATAAAAAATCAACTTTTCAACTATTACTGTTACATGGTAATTACGTGTATACAATTGGATTTCTATTTCGAATTCAGATCTAATAAAAAAGCAACTTATCAACCATTACTGTTACATTAAGTAATTACGTGTATACAATTGGATTTCTATTTCGAATTCAGATCTAATAAAAAAGCAACATCAACTATTACTGTTACATTAAGTAATTATGTGTATACAATTGGGTTTCTATTTCGAATTCAGATCTAATAAAAAAGCAACTTTTCAACTATTACTGTTACAGGGTAATTACGTGTATACAATTGGATTTCTATTTCGAATTCAGATCTAATAAAAAATCAACTTTTCAACTATTACTGTTACATGGTAATTACGTGTATACAATTGGATTTCTATTTCGAATTCAGATCTAATAAAAAATCAAATTAACAACTATTACTGTTACATTAAGTAATTATGTGTATACAATTGGATTTCTATTTCGAATTTAGATCTAATAAAAAATCAACTTATCAACTATTACTGTTACATTAATTACGTGTATACAATTGGATTTCTATTTCGAATTCAGATCTAATAAAAAATCAACTTATCAACTATTACTGTTACATTAATTACGTGTATACAATTGGATTTCTATTTCGAAGTCAGATCTAATAAAAAATCAACTTATCAACTATTACTGTTACATTAATTACGTGTATACAATTGGATTTCTATTTCGAATTTAGATCTAATAAAAAATCAACTTATCAACTATTACTGTTACATTAATTACGTGTATACAATTGGATTTCTATTTCGAATTCAGATCTAATAAAAAATCAACTTATCAACTATTACTGTTACATTAATTACGTGTATACAATTGGATTTCTATTTCGAATTCAGATCTAATAAAAAAGCAACTTATCAACTATTACTGTTACATTAATTACGTGTATACAATTGGATTTCTATTTCGAATTCAGATCTAATAAAAAAGCAACTTATCAACTATTACTGTTACATTAATTACGTGTATACAATTGGATTTCTATTTCGAAGTCAGATCTAATAAAAAAGCAACTTATCAACTATTACTGTTACATGGTAATTATGTGTATGCAATTGGATTTCTATTTCGAATTCAGATCTAATAAAAAATCAACTTTTCAACTATTACTGTTACATGGTAATTACGTGTATACAATTGGATTTCTATTTCGAATTCAGATCTAATAAAAAAGCAACTTATCAACCATTACTGTTACATTAAGTAATTACGTGTATACAATTGGATTTCTATTTCGAATTCAGATCTAATAAAAAAGCAACATCAACTATTACTGTTACATTAAGTAATTATGTGTATACAATTGGGTTTCTATTTCGAATTCAGATCTAATAAAAAAGCAACTTTTCAACTATTACTGTTACAGGGTAATTACGTGTATACAATTGGATTTTTATTTCGAATTCAGATCTAATAAAAAATCAACTTTTCAACTATTACTGTTACATGGTAATTACGTGTATACAATTGGATTTCTATTTCGAATTCAGATCTAATAAAAAATCAAATTAACAACTATTACTGTTACATTAAGTAATTATGTGTATACAATTGGATTTCTATTTCGAATTTAGATCTAATAAAAAATCAACTTATCAACTATTACTGTTACATTAATTACGTGTATACAATTGGATTTCTATTTCGAATTCAGATCTAATAAAAAATCAACTTATCAACTATTACTGTTACATTAATTACGTGTATACAATTGGATTTCTATTTCGAATTTAGATCTAATAAAAAATCAACTTATCAACTATTACTGTTACATTAATTACGTGTATACAATTGGATTTCTATTTCGAATTCAGATCTAATAAAAAAGCAACTTATCAACTATTACTGTTACATTAATTACGTGTATACAATTGGATTTCTATTTCGAAGTCAGATCTAATAAAAAAGCAACTTATCAACTATTACTGTTACATGGTAATTATGTGTATACAATTGGATTTCTATTTCGAATTCAGATCTAATAAAAAATCAACTTATCAACTATTACTGTTACATGGTAATTATGTGTATACAATTGGATTTCTATTTCGAATTCAGATCTAATAAAAAAGCAACTTTTCAACTATTACTGTTACATTAATTACGTGTATACAATTGGGTTTCTATTTCGAATTCAGATCTAATAAAAAATCAACTTATCAACTAAGTAATTATGTGTATACAATTGGATTTCTATTTCGAATTCAGATCTAATAAAAAATCAACTTATCAACTAAGTAATTACGTGTATACAATTGGATTTCTATTTCGAAGTCAGATCTAATAAAAAAGCAACTTTTCAACTATTACTGTTACATTAAGTAATTATGTGTATACAATTGGATTTCTATTTCGAATTCAGATCTAATAAAAAATCAACTTATCAACTATTACTGTTACATTAAGTAATTATGTGTATACAATTGGATTTCTATTTCGAATTCAGATCTAATAAAAAAGCAACTTTTCAACTATTACTGTTACATTAATTACGTGTATACAATTGGATTTCTATTTCGAATTCAGATCTAATAAAAAAGCAACTTATCAACTATTACTGTTACATTAAGTAATTATGTGTATACAATTGGATTTCTATTTCGAATTCAGATCTAATAAAAAATCAACTTATCAACTATTACTGTTACATTAAGTAATTATGTGTATACAATTGGATTTCTATTTCGAATTCAGATCTAATAAAAAAGCAACTTATCAACTATTACTGTTACATGGTAATTACGTGTATACAATTGGATTTCTATTTCGAATTCAGATCTAATAAAAAAGCAACTTATCAACTATTACTGTTACATTAAGTAATTATGTGTATACAATTGGATTTCTATTTCGAATTCAGATCTAATAAAAAAGCAACTTTTCAACTATTACTGTTACATTAATTACGTGTATACAATTGGATTTCTATTTCGAATTCAGATCTAATAAAAAATCAACTTATCAACTATTACTGTTACATTAAGTAATTATGTGTATACAATTGGATTTCTATTTCGAATTCAGATCTAATAAAAAAGCAACTTATCAACTATTACTGTTACATGGTAATTACGTGTATACAATTGGATTTCTATTTCGAATTCAGATCTAATAAAAAAGCAACTTATCAACTATTACTGTTACATTAAGTAATTATGTGTATACAATTGGATTTCTATTTCGAATTCAGATCTAATAAAAAAGCAACTTTTCAACTATTACTGTTACATTAATTACGTGTATACAATTGGATTTCTATTTCGAATTCAGATCTAATAAAAAATCAACTTATCAACTATTACTGTTACATTAAGTAATTATGTGTATACAATTGGATTTCTATTTCGAATTCAGATCTAATAAAAAAGCAACTTATCAACTATTACTGTTACATGGTAATTACGTGTATACAATTGGATTTCTATTTCGAATTCAGATCTAATAAAAAAGCAACTTATCAACTATTACTGTTACATTAAGTAATTATGTGTATACAATTGGATTTCTATTTCGAATTCAGATCTAATAAAAAAGCAACTTTTCAACTATTACTGTTACATTAATTACGTGTATACAATTGGATTTCTATTTCGAATTCAGATCTAATAAAAAATCAACTTATCAACTATTACTGTTACATTAAGTAATTATGTGTATACAATTGGATTTCTATTTCGAATTCAGATCTAATAAAAAAGCAACTTATCAACCATTACTGTTACATTAAGTAATTACGTGTATACAATTGGATTTCTATTTCGAATTCAGATCTAATAAAAAAGCAACTTATCAACTATTACTGTTACATTAAGTAATTATGTGTATACAATTGGATTTCTATTTCGAATTCAGATCTAATAAAAAAGCAACTTATCAACCATTACTGTTACATTAAGTAATTACGTGTATACAATTGGATTTCTATTTCGAATTCAGATCTAATAAAAAAGCAACTTATCAACTATTACTGTTACATTAAGTAATTATGTGTATACAATTGGGTTTCTATTTCGAATTCAGATCTAATAAAAAAGCAACTTTTCAACTATTACTGTTACAGGGTAATTACGTGTATACAATTGGATTTCTATTTCGAATTCAGATCTAATAAAAAATCAAATTATCAAATATTACTGTTACATTAAGTAATTATGTGTATACAATTGGGTTTCTATTTCGAATTCAGACCTTTTAAAAAAGCAACTTATCAACTATTACTGTTACATTAAGTAATTATGTGTATAAAATTGGATTTCTAGTTCGAATTCAGATCTAATAAAAAATCAACTTATCAAATATTACTGTTACATTAATGATGTGTATACAATTGGATTTCTATTTCGAATTCACATCTAATAAAAAATCAAATTATCAACTACAAAATTATGTTTACAAAAATACGAGATTTTATTATTAAACCATTTTGAGAAAAAAATTTTAAATTGAAATGAATTTTTTTTATATTTCGGATGGAAACAAAAATATAATAATTATTTCTATAATCCAGAGTAAAAAATGACCCAAAAGTAAAAAAAAAAATTTGAATTTGAAATGAATTTTTTTTTTATATTTCGGATGGAAACAAAAATATAATTATTATTTCTATAATCCAGAGTAAAAAATGACCCAAAAGTAAAAAAAAAATTTGGATTTAATTTTTTTTTTTATATTTCGGATGGAAACAAAAATATAATAATTATTTCTATAATCCAGAGTAAAAAATGACCCAAAAGTAAAAAAAAAATTTGAATTTGAAATGAATTTTTTTTTTATATTTCGGATGGAAACAAAAATATAATAATTATTTCTATAATCCAGAGTAAAAAATGACCCAAAAGTAAAAAAAATTTGAAATGAATTTTTTTTATATTTCGGATGGAAACAAAAATATAATAATTATTTCTATAATCCAGAGTAAAAAATGACCCAAAAGTAAAAAAAAATTTGAATTTGAAATGAATTTTTTTTTTATATTTCGGATGGAAACAAAAATATAATAATTATTTCTATAATCCAGAGTAAAAAATGACCCAAAAGTAAAAAAAAAATTTGAATTTGAAATGAATTTTTTTTTTATATTTCGGATGGAAACAAAAATATAATAATTATTTCTATAATCCAGAGTAAAAAATGACCCAAAAGTAAAAAAAAAAAAACTAATTGCCAGCAATAGTGAATGAAACATGTTCATTTTTACATTTTTCTATTTTTGGTATAAAAATGTTTTTTGCCCAGAATTTCCCTACATTAACAAAGTCACACTGGTTCATGTGTAAATTTGTGATTTTATGCGTACTTACCTGTCATATCAAAATAATTATACATTTTTAAAATTACGAAAAATATGATCTATTAAAAATAATTTCAAGTATAATAGAACTTCTCGAATTATTGTTTTTTATCGTATGTTTTAATGTGGAAGAATTATGAGACCAATTCCGTATGAAAAACTGTCTTACCTCACTTGACATACATTGCCTAAAATTAAAAGGTTCGCCTTTTTCAAATAGAACGTAATTGTGGATGTTTATTGTTAAAAATACATTTATCACATTTACTGGATCATTATGGGTAAATTTAAGAACTTATGCTAATTTTGAAATGACACGTAAGTACGTAATGTTTTTTAATCTGAAATGCGTTGGTTTTAAACGACTATTCATCTATACAAACACTATTATCTTGTAATTATTTTCTATAGATTAATTTTTCATAATTTCTGGAATTTATATTTCATTAATTTCTACATGATTGGTATGTACGTAATGTTTTCAATTCAAATGCGTTCATTTAAAATATTATCAATTCATGCAACTGAAGAAACTTTTCTTTCTGTTTTTTTTATTGGTGTCCGGGACGAGAACACAAAAAACGGCGGATGTTTATGAAATTACCTCCATTTCTAAATTTCACTAAATTTTATCATTCTTGTTCCATGTTTAGCTCGTCGAAATTTTCCGATTTAAAAAAATGCCAATGACTTTATCGTCGTGAGTAGTTTTAATTTATAACGTTCTACAAAATTGAACACCTACATTGTGACCATCTAAAATACTGTTACGAAGGGAACTGTCTTAACCTTTGTCTCTCTCTTGTGAGATATTTTATCTCCCCGGTTTTTGCTCCAAAACAGTATCAAAAATTTAACATAACAATTACATCAAAGCATACTTCAAAAATTCGACACAAATGTTTTATAATCTTCAAACATACTGAAATTAACTTATAGTAATGTTTCAATTCGTCAATAAATTTTAAAATAAGCAACTTATCAACTATTACTGTTACATTAAGTAATTACGTGTATACAATTGGATTTCTATTTCGAATTCAGATCTAATAAAAAATCAACTTATCAACTATTACTGTTACATGGTAATTACGTGTATACAATTGGATTTCTATTTCGAATTCAGATCTAATAAAAAAGCAACTTATCAACCATTACTGTTACATTAAGTAATTACGTGTATACAATTGGATTTCTATTTCGAATTCAGATCTAATAAAAAAGCAACTTATCAACCATTACTGTTACATTAAGTAATTACGTGTATACAATTGGATTTCTATTTCGAATTCAGATCTAATAAAAAAGCAACTTATCAACTATTACTGTTACATTAAGTAATTATGTGTATACAATTGGATTTCTATTTCGAATTCAGATCTAATAAAAAATCAACTTATCAACTATTACTGTTACATGGTAATTACGTGTATACAATTGGATTTCTATTTCGAATTCAGATCTAATAAAAAAGCAACTTTTCAACTATTACTGTTACATTAATTACGTGTATACAATTGGATTTCTATTTCGAATTCAGATCTAATAAAAAAGCAACTTATCAACTATTACTGTTACATTAAGTAATTATGTGTATACAATTGGATTTCTATTTCGAATTCAGATCTAATAAAAAAGCAACTTATCAACCATTACTGTTACATTAAGTAATTACGTGTATACAATTGGATTTCTATTTCGAATTCAGATCTAATAAAAAAGCAACTTATCAACCATTACTGTTACATTAAGTAATTATGTGTATACAATTGGATTTCTATTTCGAATTCAGATCTAATAAAAAAGCAACTTATCAACTATTACTGTTACATTAAGTAATTATGTGTATACAATTGGGTTTCTATTTACAATTCAGATCTAATAAAAACAACTTTTCAACTATTACTGTTACAGGGTAATTACGTGTATACAATTGGATTTCTATTTCGAATTCAGATCTAATAAAAAATCAACTTTTCAACTATTACTGTTACATGGTAATTACGTGTATACAATTGGATTTCTATTTCGAATTCAGATCTAATAAAAAAGCAACTTATCAACCATTACTGTTACATTAAGTAATTACGTGTATACAATTGGATTTCTATTTCGAATTCAGATCTAATAAAAAAGCAACATCAACTATTACTGTTACATTAAGTAATTATGTGTATACAATTGGGTTTCTATTTCGAATTCAGATCTAATAAAAAATCAACTTTTCAACTATTACTGTTACAGGGTAATTACGTGTATACAATTGGATTTCTATTTCGAATTCAGATCTAATAAAAAATCAACTTTTCAACTATTACTGTTACATGGTAATTACGTGTATACAATTGGATTTCTATTTCGAATTCAGATCTAATAAAAAATCAAATTATCAAATATTACTTTTACATTAAGTAATTATGTGTATACAATTGGATTTCTATTTCGAATTTAGATCTAATAAAAAAGCAACTTATCAACTATTACTGTTACATTAATTACGTGTATACAATTGGATTTCTATTTCGAATTTAGATCTAATAAAAAAGCAACTTATCAACTATTACTGTTACATTAATTACGTGTATACAATTGGATTTCTATTTCGAATTCAGATCTAATAAAAAATCAACTTATCAACTATTACTGTTACATTAATTACGTGTATACAATTGGATTTCTATTTCGAAGTCAGATCTAATAAAAAAGCAACTTATCAACTATTACTGTTACATTAATTACGTGTATACAATTGGATTTCTATTTCGAATTCAGATCTAATAAAAAATCAACTTATCAACTATTACTGTTACATTAATTACGTGTATACAATTGGATTTCTATTTCGAATTCAGATCTAATAAAAAAGCAAATTATCAACTATTACTGTTACATTAATTACGTGTATACAATTGGATTTCTATTTCGAAGTCAGATCTAATAAAAAATCAACTTATCAACTATTACTGTTACATTAATTACGTGTATACAATTGGATTTCTATTTCGAATTTAGATCTAATAAAAAATCAACTTATCAACTATTACTGTTACATTAATTACGTGTATACAATTGGATTTCTATTTCGAAGTCAGATCTAATAAAAAAGCAAATTATCAACTATTACTGTTACATTAATTACGTGTATACAATTGGATTTCTATTTCGAAGTCAGATCTAATAAAAAATCAACTTATCAACTATTACTGTTACATTAATTACGTGTATACAATTGGATTTCTATTTCGAATTCAGATCTAATAAAAAATCAACTTATCAACTATTACTGTTACATGGTAATTACGTGTATACAATTGGATTTCTATTTCGAATTCAGATCTAATAAAAAAGCAACTTATCAACTATTACTGTTACATTAATTACGTGTATACAATTGGATTTCTATTTCGAATTCAGATCTAATAAAAAATCAACTTATCAACTATTACTGTTACATTAATTACGTGTATACAATTGGATTTCTATTTCGAATTCAGATCTAATAAAAAATCAACTTATCAACTATTACTGTTACATGGTAATTACGTGTATACAATTGGATTTCTATTTCGAATTCAGATCTAATAAAAAAGCAACTTATCAACTATTACTGTTACATTAATTACGTGTATACAATTGGATTTCTATTTCGAATTCAGATCTAATAAAAAAGCAACTTATCAACTATTACTGTTACATTAATTACGTGTATACAATTGGATTTCTATTTCGAATTCAGATCTAATAAAAAAGCAACTTATCAACTATTACTGTTACATGGTAATTACGTGTATACAATTGGATTTCTATTTCGAATTCAGATCTAATAAAAAAGCAACTTATCAACTATTACTGTTACATTAATTACGTGTATACAATTGGATTTCTATTTCGAATTCAGATCTAATAAAAAAGCAACTTATCAACTATTACTGTTACATTAATTACGTGTATACAATTGGATTTCTATTTCGAATTCAGATCTAATAAAAAAGCAACTTATCAACTATTACTGTTACATTAATTACGTGTATACAATTGGATTTCTATTTCGAATTCAGATCTAATAAAAAAGCAACTTATCAACTATTACTGTTACATTAATTACGTGTATACAATTGTATTTCTATTTCGAATTCAGATCTAATAAAAAATCAACTTATCAACTATTACTGTTACATGGTAATTACGTGTATACAATTGGATTTCTATTTCGAATTCAGATCTAATAAAAAAGCAACTTATCAACTATTACTGTTACATTAATTACGTGTATACAATTGGATTTCTATTTCGAATTCAGATCTAATAAAAAAGCAACTTATCAACTATTACTGTTACATTAATTACGTGTATACAATTGGATTTCTATTTCGAATTCAGATCTAATAAAAAAGCAACTTATCAACTATTACTGTTACATGGTAATTACGTGTATACAATTGGATTTCTATTTCGAATTCAGATCTAATAAAAAAGCAACTTATCAACTATTACTGTTACATTAATTACGTGTATACAATTGGATTTCTATTTCGAATTCAGATCTAATAAAAAAGCAACTTATCAACTATTACTGTTACATTAATTACGTGTATACAATTGGATTTCTATTTCGAATTCAGATCTAATAAAAAAGCAACTTATCAACTATTACTGTTACATTAATTACGTGTATACAATTGGATTTCTATTTCGAATTCAGATCTAATAAAAAAGCAACTTATCAACTATTACTGTTACATTAATTACGTGTATACAATTGGATTTCTATTTCGAATTCAGATCTAATAAAAAATCAACTTATCAACTATTACTGTTACATGGTAATTACGTGTATACAATTGGATTTCTATTTCGAATTCAGATCTAATAAAAAAGCAACTTATCAACTATTACTGTTACATTAATTACGTGTATACAATTGGATTTCTATTTCGAATTCAGATCTAATAAAAAAGCAACTTATCAACTATTACTGTTACATTAATTACGTGTATACAATTGGATTTCTATTTCGAATTCAGATCTAATAAAAAAGCAACTTATCAACTATTACTGTTACATGGTAATTACGTGTATACAATTGGATTTCTATTTCGAATTCAGATCTAATAAAAAATCAACTTATCAACTATTACTGTTACATGGTAATTACGTGTATACAATTGGATTTCTATTTCGAATTCAGATCTAATAAAAAATCAACTTATCAACTATTACTGTTACATGGTAATTACGTGTATACAATTGGATTTCTATTTCGAATTCAGATCTAATAAAAAGTCAACTTATCAACTATTATTGTTACATGGTAATTACGTGTATACAATTGGATTTCTATTTCGAATTCAGATCTAATAAAAAAGCAACTTTTCAACTATTACTGTTACATTAATTACGTGTATACAATTGGATTTCTATTTCGAATTCAGATCTAATAAAAAATCAACTTATCAACTATTACTGTTACATTAATTAATTACGTGTATACAATTGGATTTCTATTTCGAATTCAGATCTAATAAAAAATCAACTTATCAACTATTACTGTTACATGGTAATTACGTGTATACAATTGGATTTCTATTTCGAATTCAGATCTAATAAAAAAGCAACTTTTCAACTATTACTGTTACATTAATTACGTGTATACAATTGGATTTCTATTTCGAATTCAGATCTAATAAAAAATCAACTTATCAACTATTACTGTTACATGGTAATTACGTGTATACAATTGGATTTCTATTTCGAATTCAGATCTAATAAAAAATCAACTTATCAACTATTACTGTTACATGGTAATTACGTGTATACAATTGGATTTCTATTTCGAATTCAGATCTAATAAAAAAGCAACTTATCAACTATTACTGTTACATTAATTACGTGTATACAATTGGATTTCTATTTCGAATTCAGATCTAATAAAAAAGCAACTTATCAACTATTACTGTTACATTAATTACGTGTATACAATTGGATTTCTATTTCGAATTCAGATCTAATAAAAAAGCAACTTTTCAACTATTACTGTTACATTAATTACGTGTATACAATTGGATTTCTATTTCGAATTCAGATCTAATAAAAAATCAACTTATCAACTAAGTAATTATGTGTATACAATTGGATTTCTATTTCGAATTCAGATCTAATAAAAAAGCAACTTATCAACTATTACTGTTACATTAAGTAATTATGTGTATACAATTGGATTTCTATTTCGAATTCAGATCTAATAAAAAATCAACTTATCAACTATTACTGTTACATTAAGTAATTATGTGTATACAATTGGATTTCTATTTCGAATTTAGATCTAATAAAAAAGCAACTTATCAACTATTACTGTTACATTAAGTAATTATGTGTATACAATTGGATTTCTATTTCGAATTCAGATCTAATAAAAAATCAACTTATCAACTATTACTGTTACATGGTAATTACGTGTATACAATTGGATTTCTATTTCGAATTCAGATCTAATAAAAAAGCAACTTTTCAACTATTACTGTTACATTAATTACGTGTATACAATTGGATTTCTATTTCGAATTCAGATCTAATAAAAAATCAACTTATCAACTAAGTAATTATGTGTATACAATTGGATTTCTATTTCGAATTCAGATCTAATAAAAAATCAACTTATCAACTATTACTGTTACATTAAGTAATTACGTGTATACAATTGGATTTCTATTTCGAATTCAGATCTAATAAAAAATCAACTTATCAACTATTACTGTTACATTAAGTAATTACGTGTATACAATTGGATTTCTATTTCGAATTCAGATCTAATAAAAAAGCAACTTATCAACCATTACTGTTACATTAAGTAATTATGTGTATACAATTGGATTTCTATTTCGAATTCAGATCTAATAAAAAATCAACTTATCAACTAAGTAATTATGTGTATACAATTGGATTTCTATTTCGAATTCAGATCTAATAAAAAATCAACTTATCAACTATTACTGTTACATTAAGTAATTACGTGTATACAATTGGATTTCTATTTCGAATTCAGATCTAATAAAAAATCAACTTATCAACTATTACTGTTACATTAAGTAATTACGTGTATACAATTGGATTTCTATTTCGAATTCAGATCTAATAAAAAAGCAACTTATCAACCATTACTGTTACATTAAGTAATTATGTGTATACAATTGGATTTCTATTTCGAATTCAGATCTAATAAAAAATCAACTTATCAACTATTACTGTTACATTAAGTAATTATGTGTATACAATTGGATTTCTATTTCGAATTCAGATCTAATAAAAAAGCAACTTATCAACCATTACTGTTACATTAAGTAATTACGTGTATACAATTGGATTTCTATTTCGAATTCAGATCTAATAAAAAATCAACTTATCAACCATTACTGTTACATTAAGTAATTATGTGTATACAATTGGATTTCTATTTCGAATTCAGATCTAATAAAAAATCAACTTATCAACTATTACTGTTACATTAAGTAATTATGTGTATACAATTGGATTTCTATTTCGAATTCAGATCTAATAAAAAATCAACTTATCAACTATTACTGTTACATTAAGTAATTACGTGTATACAATTGGATTTCTATTTCGAATTCAGATCTAATAAAAAATCAACTTATCAACTATTACTGTTACATTAAGTAATTATGTGTATACAATTGGATTTCTATTTCGAATTCAGATCTAATAAAAAAGCAACTTATCAACTATTACTGTTACATTAAGTAATTATGTGTATACAATTGGATTTCTATTTCGAATTCAGATCTAATAAAAAAGCAACTTATCAACTATTACTGTTACATTAAGTAATTATGTGTATACAATTGGGTTTCTATTTCGAATTAAGATCTAATAAAAAAGCAACATCAACTATTACTGTTACATTAAGTAATTATGTGTATACAATTGGGTTTCTATTTCGAATTCAGATCTAATAAAAAAGCAACTTATCAACTATTACTGTTACAGGGTAATTACGTGTATACAATTGGATTTCTATTTCGAATTCAGATCTAATAAAAAATCAACTTTTCAACTATTACTGTTACATGGTAATTACGTGTATACAATTGGATTTCTATTTCGAATTCAGATCTAATAAAAAATCAAATTATCAAATATTACTGTTACATTAAGTAATTATGTGTATACAATTGGGTTTCTATTTCGAATTCAGATCTAATAAAAAAGCAACTTATCAACTATTACTGTTACAGGGTAATTACGTGTATACAATTGGATTTCTATTTCGAATTCAGATCTAATAAAAAATCAAATTATCAAATATTACTGTTACATTAAGTAATTATGTGTATACAATTGGGTTTCTATTTCGAATTCAGATCTAATAAAAAATCAAATTATCAAATATTACTGTTACATTAAGTAATTATGTGTATACAATTGGATTTCTATTTCGAATTCAGATCTAATAAAAAATCAAATTATCAAATATTACTGTTACATTAAGTAATTATGTGTATACAATTGGATTTCTATTTCGAATTCAGACCTTTTAAAAAATCAACTTATCAACTATTACTGTTACATTAAGTAATTATGTGTATAAAATTGGATTTCTATTTCGAATTCAGATCTAATAAAAAATCAAATTATTTACTACAAAATTATGTTTACAAAAATACGAGATTTTATTATTAAACCATTTTGAGAAAAAATTTTTAAATTGAAATGAATTTTTTTTATATTTCGGATGGAAACAAAAATATAATAATTATTTCTATAATCCAGAGTAAAAAATGACCCAAAAGTAAAAAAAAAAATTTGAATTTGAAATGAATTTTTTTTTTATATTTCGGATGGAAACAAAAATATAATTATTATTTCTATAATCCAGAGTAAAAAATGACCCAAAAGTAAAAAAAAAATTTGGATTTAATTTTTTTTTTATATTTCGGATGGAAACAAAAATATAATAATTATTTCTATAATCCAGAGTAAAAAATGACCCAAAAGTAAAAAAAAAATTTGAATTTGAAATGAATTTTTTTTTTATATTTCGGATGGAAACAAAAATATAATAATTATTTCTATAATCCAGAGTAAAAAATGACCCAAAAGTAAAAAAAATTTGAAATGAATTTTTTTTATATTTCGGATGGAAACAAAAATATAATAATTATTTCTATAATCCAGAGTAAAAAATGACCCAAAAGTAAAAAAAAAATTTGAATTTGAAATGAATTTTTTTTTTATATTTCGGATGGAAACAAAAATATAATAATTATTTCTATAATCCAGAGTAAAAAATGACCCAAAAGTAAAAAAAAAATTTGAATTTGAAATGAATTTTTTTTTTATATTTCGGATGGAAACAAAAATATAATAATTATTTCTATAATCCAGAGTAAAAAATGACCCAAAAGTAAAAAAAAAAAAACTAATTGCCAGCAATAGTGAATGAAACATGTTCATTTTTACATTTTTCTATTTTTGGTATAAAAATGTTTTTTGCCCAGAATTTCCCTACATTAACAAAGTCACACTGGTTCATGTGTAAATTTGTGATTTTATGCGTACTTACCTGTCATATCAAAATAATTATACATTTTTAAAATTACGAAAAATATGATCTATTAAAAATAATTTCAAGTATAATAGAACTTCTCGAATTATTGTTTTTTATCGTATGTTTTAATGTGGAAGAATTATGAGACCAATTCCGTATGAAAAACTGTCTTACCTCACTTGACATACATTGCCTAAAATTAAAAGGTTCGCCTTTTTCAAATAGAACGTAATTGTGGATGTTTATTGTTAAAAATACATTTATCACATTTACTGGATCATTATGGGTAAATTTAAGAACTTATGCTAATTTTGAAATGACACGTAAGTACGTAATGTTTTTTAATCTGAAATGCGTTGGTTTTAAACGACTATTCATCTATACAAACACTATTATCTTGTAATTATTTTCTATAGATTAATTTTTCATAATTTCTGGAATTTATATTTCATTAATTTCTACATGATTGGTATGTACGTAATGTTTTCAATTCAAATGCGTTCATTTAAAATATTATCAATTCATGCAACTGAAGAAACTTTTCTTTCTGTTTTTTTTATTGGTGTCCGGGACGAGAACACAAAAAACGGCGGATGTTTATGAAATTACCTCCATTTCTAAATTTCACTAAATTTTATCATTCTTGTTCCATGTTTAGCTCGTCGAAATTTTCCGATTTAAAAAAATGCCAATGACTTTATCGTCGTGAGTAGTTTTAATTTATAACGTTCTACAAAATTGAACACCTACATTGTGACCATCTAAAATACTGTTACGAAGGGAACTGTCTTAACCTTTGTCTCTCTCTTGTGAGATATTTTATCTCCCCGGTTTTTGCTCCAAAACAGTATCAAAAATTTAACATAACAATTACATCAAAGCATACTTCAAAAATTCGACACAAATGTTTTATAATCTTCAAACATACTGAAATTAACTTATAGTAATGTTTCAATTCGTCAATAAATTTTAAAATAAGTAGACTTTCTGACATTCTCGGCTTCCGTACAATTTATGCACGGCATCTTTTAGTTTATTTCGATAATGCAAAACGTTGGATGTTACTAAACCTTAGCTTTTCGGGGCTTATTAAGCTATTTTTGTAGAAATAAGGTGTTTTTTTTCTCAGTATCTTTGATTATTAATTGTGTTTGAAAATATCACAGAAAACAAATATTTACCTCAAGTGATTTTTATAATTAATTTATTTAACTAAAAAAACTTAGTTGAATTTGTCAGTTTCCTATGTCGTGTATGACCGCCATTAGATTTTAAAACTAAGTATTATAACCTTAAAAGTACGTTCAAAAACAAAACGGAAAGAAAACAGAACTAGCAAACCAATACTGGGAACTTAAAGACAAGCAAGTACATGTAGGAACCTAGCCGATCTATGTATATTATGCCTAAATGAATTATTTTCTATCCTATTCTTAAAAAAAAACATGTATTAACCTGTAGCAGAGAAATAGCGAACAACTGTGTACACGGGATAAACTTTACTCAAGGTTAGCAATACAAAATAAATTTTGAAATTGACAATAAAAAGAGAAAATAAATAAAATACAATAAACATGTATTCATAAATAAGTCTCTTTCTATATATCTGTCTCTAATATATATATATATATATATATATATATATTATATCCGAAATATAGACTAAAACAAAAAATAACTACACCTTGGCTGAAAGTAGATCCGCTTACTAGAACAAAATGATATCTATCATCCCCATAAACACACAAAGAGAAGAGTGCACGGGGGGCAAACTGTCTTTGTCCTGTAAGTGCCCGTCCATTGGCTGATTAAGATGGGCGTGGTTGCCACTAGGTGGTTGATTGGTTAACTAGAACATTCAAAAGCATGTGCGTATAAATGCGCGATAACCAAAACTTACGTATAAGCCTGACGAATCCTCACGAGAAGGAAACGCAGAATATTCTGTTTTTTTTTTACAATGATTAATATAATGTATAAATTATAAAGTTCGAAAGAAAGGCCAGTTATAGCTGATGATACATTTGGAATATGACAAAATTAGACGCAAATAACGGAGATATTCATCATAGTTATGATTGTATCAATAGAAAAGATAATCATCATAGTTATTATTGTGTCAACATAAAAGTGAAATCTCTAAATAATTTTCATGAAGAGTCAAAGAAATTCAATAACGATAAAAATAAAAAAAATATTTTATTACAAAAATCACTTAAAATAATATTGGCAATAAGTGAAAAAAGTTAATTATATATTTTTTCTTTGCAGATGTTCCTGCTTGAACGCTTTTGTTGAATCTGAACGAGTCTATATTTTCTTTAATATTTGCTACAGAGAAAATCATATTGGTGTTTGGAAGATATAAACCTACATCTGTGGCAGGAATATATCTCAAATTCCTATATTTTCTAGAAAAAATCCTGAATAATTTGTCATGAGAAAATACTGAAACCTACAAGTACACAGTAAATATAAACCATATTGTTGTTTAGTTGTGAATGTTCCACTTCTCAGAAAATAATCTAGTGCAACATATTATGAACCACACAAGAGAAAACTCTTATTTTTGTATAATGTGTGCATCGATTTTTTTTTCTCAGAGATAAAATCTAATGCGACATATGATAATCCACGCTGAGGATTCATGTGAAATTTGTTATTCTTATGAATCAAATTCAGCAAAACATATAAGGATTGGTGTTAAACTGTTTGTTCTGATTAATCAAATCAAGAGAAACCTGTAAGAACTCATTCTGGACAAACCAAATCTGAGAAATCAAATCTACCGATGCATATGAGTAGTAACACTGAGGAAAAGTCATATTCCTTGGAACAATTGGAGTATTCCTGTCCTGAGAAATCAAATCTACCGATGCATATGAGTAGTAACACTGAGGAAAAGTCATATTCCTTGGAACAATTGGAGTATTCCTGTCCTGAGAAATCAAATCTATCAATGCATATGAGTAGTAACACTGAGGAAAAGTCATATTCCTTGGAACAATTGGAGTATTCCTGTCCTGAGAAATCAAATCTATCAATGCATATGAGTACTAACACTGCGGAAAAGTCATATTCCTTGGAACAATTGGAGTATTCCTGTCCTGAGAAATCAAATCTACCGATGCATATGAGTACTAACACTGCGGAAAAGTCATATTCCTTGGGACAATTAGAGTATTCCTGTCCTGAGAAATCAAATCTACCGATGCATATGAGTACTAACACTGCGGAAAAGTCATATTCCTTGGGACAATTAGAGTATTCCTGTCCTGAGAAATCAAATCTACCGATGCATATGAGTACTAACACTGCGGAAAAGTCATATTCCTTGGAAGAATTGGAGCATTCCTTGGAACAATTGGAGTATTTCTGTCCTGAGAAATCAAATCTACCGATGCATATGAGTACTAACACTGCGGAAAAGTCATATTCCTTGGAACAATTGGAGTATTCCTGTCCTAAGAAATCAAATCTACCGATGCATATGAGTACTAACACTGCGGAAAAGTCATATTCCTTGAAACAATTGGAGTATTCCTGTCCTGAGAAATCAAATCTACCGATGCATATGAGTACTAACACTGCGGAAAAGTCATATTCCTTGGGACAATTAGAGTATTCCTGTCCTGAGAAATCAAATCTACCGATGCATATGAGTAGTAACACTGAGGAAAAGTCATATTCCTTGGAACAATTGGAGTATTTCTGTCCTGAGAAATCAAATCTACCGATGCATATGAGTACTAACACTGCGGAAAAGTCATATTCCTTGGAAGAATTGGAGCATTCCTTGGAACAATTGGAGTATTTCTGTCCTGAGAAATCAAATCTACCGATGCATATGAGTAGTAACACGGAGGAAAAGTCATATTCCTTGGAAGAATTGGAGCATTCCTTGGGACAATTAGAGTATTCCTGTCCTGAGAAATCAAATCTACCGATGCATATGAGTACTAACACTGCGGAAAAGTCATATTCCTTGGAAGAATTGGAGCATTCCTTGGAACAATTGGAGTATTTCTGTCCTGAGAAATCAAATCTACCGATGCATATGAGTAGTAACACGGAGGAAAAGTCATATTCCGTGGAACAATTGGAGTATTTCTGTCCTGAGAAATCAAATCTACCGATGCCTATGAGTAGTAACACTGAGGAAAAGTCATATTCCTTGGAACAATTGGAGTATTCCTGTCCTGAGAAATCAAATCTACCGATGCATATGAGTACTAACACTGCGGAAAAGTCATATTCCTTGGAACAATTGGAGTATTCCTGTCCTGAGAAATCAAATCAACCGATGCATATGAGTACTAACACTGCGGAAAAGTCATATTCCTTGGAACAATTGGAGTATTCCTGTCCTGAGAAATCAAATCTACCGATGCATATGAGTAGTAACACTGAGGAAAAGTCATATTCCTTGGAAGAATTGGAGTATTCCTGTCCTGAGAAATCAAATCTACCGATGCATATGAGTAGTAACACTGAGGAAAAGTCATATTCCTTGGAACAATTGGTACATTCCTTGGAACAATTGGAGTATTTCTGTCCTGAGAAATCAAATCTACCGATGCATATGAGTAGTAACACTGAGGAAAAGTCATATTCCTTGGAACAATTGGAGTATTCCTGTCCTGAGAAATCAAATCTACCGATGCATATGAGTAGTAACACTGAGGAAAAGTCATATTCCTTGGAACAATTGGAGTATTCCTGTCCTGAGAAATCAAATCTACCGATGCATATGAGTACTAACACTGCGGAAAAATCATATTCCTTGGAACAATTGGAGTATTCCTGTCCTGAGAAATCAAATCTACCGATGCATATGAGTACTAACACTGCGGAAAAATCATATTCCTTGGAACAATTGGATTATTTCTGTCCTGAGAAATCAAATCTACCGATGCATATGAGTAGTACCACTGCGGAAAAATCATATTCCTTGGAACAATTGGATTATTTCTGTCCTGAGAAATCAAATCTACCGATGCATATGAGTAGTACCACTGCGGAAAAGTCATATTCCTTGGAACAATTGGAGTATTCCTGTCCTGAGAAATCAAATCTACCGATGCATATGAGTAGTAACACTGAGGAAAAGTCATATTCCTTGGAACAATTGGAGTATTCCTGTCCTGAGAAATCAAATCTACCGATCCATATGAGTACTAACACTGCGGAAAAGTCATATTCCTTGGAACAATTGGAGTATTCCTGTCCTGAGAAATCAAATCTACCGATGCATATGAGTACTCACACAGGTGAAAATCCATATTCTCAGGAACAATGTCAATATCCACGTTCTGATGATCAAAATCTACTGATGCATATGAGTACTCACACTGAGGAAAAGTCATATTCCTTGGAACAATTGGAGTATTCCTGTCTTGAGAAACCAAATCTAGCGATACATATGAGTACTCACACTGGAGGAAAACCATATTCTTTGGAACAATTGGAATATTCCTCTCCTGAGAAACCAAATCTCGCGATGCATACGAGTACTGACACCGGAGAAAATCCATATTCTCGTGAACAATATCAATATCCACGTCCTGAGCAACAAAATCTAGCAGCGTATATGAGTACTAACACTGGTGAAAAGCCATATTCTTGTAAACAATGTGATTATTCATGTCGGCAGAAAGCACATCTAGTGCTACATATTAGGACTCACACTGGACAAAAGCCATTTTCTTGTGAACAATGTGAATATTCATGTTCGCAGAAACACCATCTAGAGATGCATATGATATTTCACAGTAGTGGAAGGCCATATTCTTGTGAAAAATGTGTATATTCATGTTTTCATAAAAAAGATCTAACAAAACATATGAAATACCATACAAAGTGAAAACCATAATTATGTGAACCATGTTAATATTAAAGTTCTCATAAATAAAATCTTTCTCCACATCGCGGAACTCGTCTTCGGATGCCTTCATACTTTCTTTATATACAGGGTGATGGTACCTGCAGTGAGGATACTGCTCACTATAAGGTCAGCTATTAATCATACCTATATAGAATAATATGAATAAATGAAAATAAATGGCAGCACCCAAGATAAAGGACAGAAATAAGACGATTTCAGATATTAAGGCTTGATAAAATCTATCTCAGTCTGTGTATCTCCATCATTTGTGGCAACAAAGAAAAGAATTAAGAACTCGTAAAACTCCCGAACTTTTATCAAAAGAAAGTGTTTGCTATCACTAATCCAACTTTTTAGCAAAATATCTAAAACTGTAAACGACCAAGTTCTCTCCGATTCTCTCTCCTCTGATCTTGAGCACGTAGTACAATGGGGAAAGGAGTGGCTAGTTACTTTTAATGCATCTAAAACCAAGCTTCTCTCTTTACATCATCAACATTCTAATCCACATCTGGCATCAATTGAAATGAATGGCTCTCGTCTTCAGGAGGCCTCAAGTTTTTATAAGCTTCTGGGCTTGACCTTTACACCTGATCTTAAATGGAACATGTGCATCAAATCTGTTGCCAAGGCCGCTGGAAAAATGGTGGGATCTTTCTATCGATCTGGTAGATATCTAACTGCTGATGCAATTCTCTATCTATATAAGAGCCAGGTACGTCCAAGGATGGAATACCGTTGCCATATCTTGGCAGGAGCTGCTAGAAAGGACTTATCCTGCCTTGATGGAGATGTCCTTTTCTCTTCCCTTCAACCTCTATCTCGCAGAAGAGATGTTGCGTGTTTGTCTCTGATATATCGTTATTTTCATGGAAAGTGTTCGACTGAGCTTCAGTCTACGATTCCCCCTCGCCAAACTTTCACAAGAAACACTCATCTAGCTGAAAACACCATCAATAATTCTCCTCACTCTTTATCTGTGCCTAAACATAGATTCCATGAACAAAGCTTTTTTCTTAGAAGTGCACGCCTGTGGAATTGTCTTCCGTTTTCCTGCTTTCCGGCTGAGTACAATATGGTTGTGTTCAAGTCTAACGTAAAAAAGTTCTTGATGAGCCGTTCCATATAAGTTATCAAATTTACCGAATTTTCATTACTAATGATTACTATATTGTCTAATTTCTACTGTACACTCTTTAACCCTAATCCTTGAGTGGCCTCTTAGCCTTGATAATGTGGTGATGCTTGTGTAAAAAAAATTAAATTCCTGGCTGAGAAAATTAAAAAAATGTAACGTCATTTAAAAGAAAACTAATTCACTGGTTGACACTGAAAAATAAACTGTCAGTGACGAAAGTCTCTGACGTTTTATTATGTATGATCGTCTAGTTGTTCCATCTATTGGTTGTATATTCATATTTAATATTCGTGTGTGTGTATGATACATGTATTTTGGACAAACATGCGTCGTTGATCTTTCCACCTGGAATTCATCCCGTGTCTTCGGGGGGGGAGAGACTGGACCTGTTTTAGACGAATATTCAGAAGAATGGAAAGTGAATTCTTTGCTTTCGTAGTCAACGTCTTATTTTCACACCCGTCAGCTCGTCCCCCTTTCAGGGGAGGGGAAGACCCGTTAAACCGTCTACTCTCGTCTACATCCAAATCCAAACTTACTGATCCCAGCTAACCTGATCACGTGATTCACACGCGATCCGATCAGGTGACCCTCAGTTCGGGCACAACGTGTCTACAAAATGATTTAAACTCCCTCATTCTCGATTTATTTCCTAACATTTGTTTTTAATGAAAACACAAATATCATCTCTCATAAGTAAAAAAAGAGAATCACAATTGGCTTCATTCAACAATGCATCAGAAACACATCTTAAACTACACTCCCATTCATTTGTTGATTCATTTCAACAGTTTTGATTATGACATCTCATCACTTACAACCATGATATTATTTGAGAATTGACTTCCCTATACGCCCCTTCTCATCAACAGCTAATAACGTAAAACTCTCAAACCGTCACTCGTTTCCATCAATGGCAAAGACTCACTTTATCTTTTTCGTTATTATCACACCGTCACTACTGGTTCTTTCTCGTTACTACCAATAGCAAAGCTACTAGACAATAACCTTAGAAATTTCATCATCAGCATCTAATAATGTAAAACTCTCACATCATCACTCGTTACCATCAATGGCAAAGCTATTGCAAACAACTGGACAATGACCTTTAAAATTCTGAAAAGAAAGATGGTCAATAAGTGCAGATTATGGCAATGTAGGGAAGAGGTCAAATGTCAAATGTCAAACTACAAGAATTACAATGAAGAGGTCAAATGTCAAACTACAAGAATTACAATGAAGAGGTCAGTTGTCAAATGTCAAACTACAAGAATTACAATGACAGAAATAAAGAGTTACTGATGTTATTCAGGGTTGTAACATACAACACCTTCAATCTGGAGCTTAACGAGATATCTTAAGCTGCATAACAATGCTGATAGCGCTGAAGAAGAAAAGCTGCAGGCTCATTATCCTAAATTTATTTATTATATTTTAGAAGAGACGCAATTTCCACCTGTGGACGAAACTTCTTTAGGTTGACAACGGAGATGACACATAAGAACATACTATGTTTACGTCATTAGCAACTACGTTATCTAAGTGTAGACCGCAATTATATACCCATTTTTTCATTATATTTAAAAATTACATTTAGTCCGTCGTCGTAACCTAAAGAGAAAGTAACTAAACTTTCATCCTCACTTTACCGACCACTCTTACGACACTATTCTACACCGAGTACTTTTATATTTTACGTGGTTTTCCTGAGTGTTAACCGTCATTTACTGATTACACATTTCTAATACGCATAATCTTACCCCTTAAATCCAACAAAATTAATGATTTCTCCCTGTTAAGTATTAATCGCCACTGATTGGATGAGAACTATTAATTCTAAAATTCTGACATTCGGTTATTCCATCAAATAAATGAACACTTATCAACTATTAAACACGCTGTCATTTTTAAAGATATTTTTCCATGACCTAAAAAAATGTTTTACAAATAAATCCTTTTTTTCAATGACTTTAAAAATATATTTTTTAATATAGTAAACAGAAAATGATTTACAAATGAATCCATTTCTTCCTTGATTTTTTTAAAATATATTTTTTCAATGAATAAAAAAATTGTTTTACAAATAAATAATTTTATTCAATGTATCTTTTAAAGATATTTTTCAATGAATTAAAAGCGATATATTTCGGAAATAAAACAAATTTATTTTTAAATTGCTTAGAAAATTTTTGGTTTTCCTTTTCTTTCTTTTTTCTTTTTTTTTTTTTTTCAGAGAAGTAATTTTTCCTATACAGCGATCGGACGATGTGCTTGTTTTTTGTGCGCTTTTGGAAATGCTCTCTCCTCTAATCTTGATCACGTTGTACAATGGGGAAAGGAGTGGCTGGTTACTTTTAATGCATCTAAAACCAAGCTTCTATCTTTACATCATCAACGTTCTGATCCCCATCTGGCATCAATTGAAATGAATGGCTCTCGTCTTGGAGACCTCTAGTTTTGACAGGCTTCTGGGCTTGACCTTTACTCCTGATCTTAAATGGAATACGTACATCAAATCTGTTGCCAAGGCCGCTGGAAAAATGGTGGGATCCTTCTATCGATCCAGTAGATATCTCACTGCTGATGCAATTCTCTATCTATATAAGAGCCAGATACGTCCAAGGATGGAATACTGTTGCCACATATGGGCAGGAGCTGCTAGAAAAGACTTGTCCTGCCTTGATAGGGTTCAAAATAGACTTTGTGGCCTGGTGGGATATGTCCTTTTCTCTTCGCTGCCACCTCTCTCACAGAAGAGATGTTGCGAGTTTGTCTCTGCTTTATCATTATTTTCATGGAAAGTGTTCGACTGAGCTTCAATCTATGGTCCCCCCCTCGCCAAACTTTCACAAGAAACACTAAACTAGCTGAAAACACTATCAATAATTCTCCCCACTCTTTATCTGTGCCTAAACCTAAACATAGATTCCATGACCAAAGCTTCTTTCTTAGAACTGCACGCCTGTGGAATTGTCTTCCGTTTTCCTGCTTTCCAGCTGTCTTAGAGTCCAACGTGAACAGGTTTCTGATGAGCCGTTCCACTTAAGTTAACAAATTTACCAAGCTTCGATTACTATATTGTCCTTTTGACCACTCTATACTCTTTAACCCTTATCCTTGAGTGGCCTGTCGGCCTTGATAAGTGGTGACGCCTATGTAAAAAAAATGCAAATCTTCCAGTTTATCTTAATACAAACGTATTTTACCACATTTTTATATGAAGATTATTTTGATTACTCTGATTACTAGTACAACATATTATGAGTCACACACGAGAAAACCCCTATTTTTATACAATATGTGCATCGATTTTTTTCGCAGCAAGGAAATCTAATACGACATATGATAAAGCATGTTGATGATTGGTGTGAAATATTTTGTTCTGATAAATCAAATTCAGCAAAACATATGAGAATTAGCACTAGAGAAAAGCCATATTCTCGTGACCAATGTCAATATTCACGTTCTGAGAAACCACATCTAGCGAAAAATATGAGAATTCACACTGGGGAAAATCCATATTCTTGTGAACTATGTCAATATTTATGTTCACAGAAATCACATCTAACAGTAAATATGAGAACTCACTCTGGAGTAAAGCCATATTCATGTGAACTATGTGATTATTCATGTGCATACAAGCAAAATCTAGCGATACATATGAGAAGTCACATTTTGAATGATTGATGACCAAAAAGGTGGCAAGCAGCCTTTGAGACTTTACACAACCGGTCACCACAGTCGATTGAACATTTTTTGGGGCGACTAAAAGTCGTAAATCACTTGCCAGCCAGTCGATAAAATTTCTTTAAATAAAGAAACGGGAAAAACTCATTTATTTTACGGCCCTCAAATATGCGGTGGCTTAGAATGACCTAAGTCTCCTCATCATTTGTGAATTCTTTCATCTCTAGCTGTGAGACTGTTGGAATATCGTATTGAAAAAAGAGTGGTCACGCTAAAGGTCAACAAGAGGTCAAATTTACACATTCGGCGTGTAGTCAAAATGTCGCCGCAATTTAGCTCTCTGATTTTGAAATTCATTTGGAAAAAAATTCTTCGGTGCTACAACCACGTACTCTTCATGCTTACAAAAGTAAAGACGAACATTTGAAAGAGGAAAAAACGCATCGTTCTGTCAAGCACGCACCGAAAATTAAATTATACAATAAGTAATCAGTTTTCGCTTCAATTTTGTTTCTTCGTAAACAAACATTATTTATTCCAGGGACGATAGAAATATATCAGAATATAAACAAATCTGGACATGAATTATAAAAATGTAAACACCTTAAAATGTCAAGGCGGCTGATTCTTGTTATACAATATTATGTTATACATGATATAATATCTCGACTTGCCTTGTAAAAAGTAAAAATATAGGATAAATGTATAAAAACCTTGATTGTTTCATTAACAAAGCTATTGCTAGATTAATCTATATAAATTTTGCTGAAATGTTCAATGAATGCTAAATGTCCATTTTTATTATGATCTCGCTTCGAATTTTGTTCAGTAATTATTGTAAGTAACTATTTCTGATTCTTTTGAGCTGCTGGGATGATTGTGTGTTTCAGAATATTTTTCAATAAGAGACTTCATATTGAAATGTTTCAATGATAAAATGAATCTCTAATATTTTGCATTTTTAAATATATTTATTTCAAGAGTGTGATTTTACATTATATTTTCTTTGTGTATACAGTTAGATATATTTGTTTTCTAACGGTACCAATAAACAGTCTTGAATTATTTATATTTCAATTGTCATTTTGATACTACGCATCAGCATCCGAAGAAATGATTCTTATTTCTATGGAACAATATGAATAATCTATATAAAGAAACGATTCTTATTTCTATGGAACAATATGAATAATCTATATAAAGAAACGATTCTTATTTCTATGGAACAATATGAATAATCTATATAAAGAAACGATTCTTATTTCTATGGAACAATATGAATAATCTATATAAAGAAACGATTCTTATTTCTATGGAACAATATGAATAATCTATATAAAGAAACGATTCTTATTTCTATGCAACAATATGAATAATCAATATAAAGAAACGATTCTTATTTCTATGGAACAATATGAATAATCTATATAAAGAAACGATTCTTATTTCTATGCAACAATATGAATAATCTATATAAAGAAACGATTCTTATTTCTATGGAACAATATGAATAATCTATATAAAGAAACGATTCTTATTTCTATGGAACAATATGAATAATCTATATAAAGAAACGATTCTTATTTCTATGCAACAATATGAATAATCTATATAAAGAAACGATTCTTATTTCTATGGAACAATATGAATAATCTATATAAAGAAACGATTCTTATTTCTATGCAACAATATGAATAATCTATATAAAGAAACGATTCTTATTTCTATGCAACAATATGAATAATCAATATAAAGAAACGATTCTTATTTCTATGGAACAATATGAATAATCTATATAAAGAAACGATTCTTATTTCTATGGAACAATAATATGAATAATCTATATAAAGAAATGATTTTTTTTCTATGGAACAATATTAATAATCTATATAAAGAAACGATTCTTATTTCTATGGAACAATATGAATAATCTATATAAAGAAACGATTCTTATTTCTATGGAACAATATGAATAATCAATATAAAGAAACGATTCTTATTTCTATGGAACAATATGAATAATCTATATAAAGAAACGATTCTTATTTCTATGCAACAATATGAATAATCTATATAAAGAAACGATTCTTATTTCTATGGAACAATATGAATAATCTATATAAAGAAACGATTCTTATTTCTATGGAACAATATGAATAATCTATATAAAGAAACGATTCTTATTTCTATGGAACAATATGAATAATCAATATAAAGAAACGATTCTTATTTCTATGGAACAATATGAATAATCTATATAAAGAAACGATTCTTATTTCTATGGAACAATAATATGAATAATCTATATAAAGAAATGATTTTTTTTCTATGGAACAATATTAATAATCTATATAAAGAAACGATTCTTATTTCTATGGAACAATAATATTAATAATCTATATAAAGAAACGATTCTTATTTCTATGGAACAATAATATGAATAATCTATATAAAGAAACGATTCTTATTTCTATGGAACAATATGAATAATCTATATAAAGAAATGATTCTTATTTCTATGGAACAATATGAATAATCTATATAAAGAAATGATTCTTATTTCTATGGAACAATAATATTAATAATCTATATAAAGAAACTGTTGTTGTTGTATTTTAACGTTTTGTTGACTATTTACTGAAATGTTTGTAGTAATAAAATAGTTGATTTACAAGAGTTAAACAAATATTTTCTTGTTAAATTATACACACGGTAATTTCTTGAATTGTTGTAAAATTATTTACTATTATTGACTGAAACAAAGACGAGTAAAAATATTTTGGGGCGAGTAAATTTTCCCTTACACTCGACCGGCGGTTGAATGATTGTTTTTTCAAATCTCAAAGGCTGGTGCACGTTCCAGTAGTGACAACAAGTTCAGGTTCTGTAATACAGAAATGGAAAGTGTGAGTCATCTGATATCAAGTTTCAAGGTACTTTTAGAGGATGGCTACTAAACTGCAAGAGATTATGGAGTATGTAAGTACCCTCACTGGACCATCTGTAAAAAATTAAACATCCAGTGTAGCAGTAGCAACAAGTCCTGAGAACATCAATCTGAAAGAGCAGTTAGAAATGACTTGTATAGCATACATTACGACCATGTAATCCCTACAGCCACCTACCTTGAAAATGTTGCTGTGAAACCCGACATAGTCATATGGATGTTGTATTGTGTTTCGTATGAATACGAAACTTCGCAATAGCACTCTCCCTGACGAAGCGCTAGCTCTGTTACTCGAAGTAGTGTCCGCCATGTTACTTTATAGTGTTGCCGTCGGACCCGACGTATCGTTCTTTTGTGCTAATAAAAACCTTATTTAAAAGGGCATACAGTATTTGTTTTGCTTACAACAATTTTTGTTAGCACAAAAGCGTAAAAAAAGTAAAAGATTTAAAAAATGTATCGTGCCCTGAGGCCTTCTTGATTGGACATAAACCCTAATTCATCTAATGCCGAGCGTAAGCACTGGCTTGCTATGTTCAAATAATTTTTAGCGGCACTACCCCAAGAAAATCTCAACAAGTTGTCGGTTCTGATAAATTTTATTTCGCCGGATATTTTCGAATATGTCAGCGATTGCGGAAATTATAAACAAGCCTGTCTCAAACTGGAGGAACTCATTATCAAACGAGAAAACGAGATATACGCACAGCATTTACTCGCCATGAGGCGTCAGAAACCAGGAGAATGTCTGGACGAGTATCTTCGGGCATTACAAGTTCTTGGCAAAGACTGCAATTTTAGGAACGTCAGCGCGGCGATATATGCTAATGAATCGATTCGGGATGCCTTTATTGCCGGAATTCAGTCCCATAATATTTGCCAGCGTTTGTTGGAAAATAAAACGCTCGACCTTGACACTATGTTTGGCCAGTCCCGAGCGCTGGACAATGCAACGAGGAATATGGAATCGTATTGACCAGCACAATACCGGGAACCAATCGGTACGACGCTACAGCCCTCGGGAAGGAAGAGACATCGGACTTGGATTTTTATCAAATAAACCTAAATGCTGCTAAATCAGAAATTGAATGTTGGAACTATGGAAATTATAAACACCCAAAATCACGATGTCCAGCGAAATCGAGTGTTTGTCATCGATTTAAACGGATCGGGCATTTTACAAAATGCTGCAAATCAAATAATACTACTCAATCAACTTCTGCCTCGGTCCTTTATCCAACCTTAGCCTCTATAAGTTCGAGTTCGGCGGTTCCACCGTCCCTACAGAGATATCCACCGTATAAATCCACATTTTGGGTCGGCGATTAAGAGAACTAATGGATAGTGGTAGCTCTGACAGCTTTATTCATACCAAAGTAACCGAGGATCTGGATTTAAAAATAACAGATTCAATCAAGTAAAAACTGTCAGTTCTAAATAATCTCTGTTGTGATGTGGATTTTCAAAGTAAACATGAAAGCGTTACCTTCACGTACGGTGGGAGTTCAACTCCTATTGAAATTTGTGGACTCGCTGTGGCTTCGGTGGAACTGCCTGAACTTTTTGCTAATATAAATAAGAACTGCAAACCGGTTGCCACCAAGTCTAGACGTTATAGCTCAAGTGATAGCAAGTTCATTGACTCAGAGGTTAAACGCCTTTTAAAGGAGGGGATCATCGAAATCTCAAACTTCCCCTGGAGGGCACAAGTGGTCGTGGTTAAATCCGATAATCAGAAAAAGAGAATGGTCATTGATTATTCTGAGACTGTGAATAAGTACACAAGCCTTGATGCCTACCCCCTGCCCCGGCTGAATGACGTAGTGAATAAGGTTGTTCAGTACAATGTATTCAGCACATTCGACCTGAAAAATGCGTATCACCAGATCCCCATCAGTGAGAATAACAAACCCTTCACTGCTTTTGAAGCTAACTCTGGTTTGTATCAGTTCATCCGAATACTCTTTGGGGTTACAAACTGAGTTTCTTGTTTTCAGCGAATTGTCGATGAAATTATTAGTTCTGATGACTTACACGGCACCTTTGGATACCTGGACAATATTTTCATCTGTGGAGCAACACGATGAGAATCTGGCGAAATTTATCAAAGTAACAGAAAAACGGAAAATTACGTACAATAAAGAAAAGTGTGTGTTTTCTGTGAATAAACTGAGCTCCATGGGTTATATCATTGGACCCAACGGTCAAATTAAACCCGACCCCGAGAGGTTGAAGCCTTTAAAAGAACTCCCTTATCCAACTGACGGCAAATCACTCAAGCGAGCCATGTTTTTTTCTCTTATTATTCAAAGTGGATCCATAGGTATTCTGATAAGATTCAGCCTCTTATTAAGACCAATTTATTTCCCCTTAATCAGGAAGCTCGAAATGCATTTGGCAGTCTACAGCTAGATATTGAATCAGCTGTAATAAAAACTATCGACGAGAATGCTCCCCTTGAGTTGGAGACTGATGCCTCTGATTGTGCTCTTTCTGGAGTCCTCATCATAAATGGTAGACCAATTAGTTTTTTTCTCACGAACTCTACACGGATCTGAACTAAACTATCCCGCTGTTGAAAAAGAATCATAGAAGCAGTTAGATATTGGCGCCATTACCTCTTGGGGAAGCACTTCAAACTTATTACTGATCAGAAATCAGTAAAATTTGTTTACGACCAAAATCATCATAGCCGAAAAAAACGATACATTGCTCCCTTGAAAATTGGAGCTTTCATGCTTCAATTTCGACATTATCTATCGCCCTGGTGAGAATAATCTTGAAGCTGACACATTGACACGTGCTTCTTCCGCTACTGTGAATAGTAGCAACCACCTCCTCAATTTACATCGATCTTTGTGCCATCCTAGGATTACAAGGCTGATGGTCTTCATAAGGAGTAGAAACCGCTCTTACTCTCTTGAGGATGTTCGGCAGATGACAAAGGACTGTATTGTTTGCAAAAAGTGCAAACCAAGATTTTTCCGCCCTGTTGATGGGCATTTAATTAAATCAACTCAAACTTTCGATAAGTTGAACCTCTATTTTAAAGGACCCCTACCTTCATTTACCCCAAATAAGTATATGTTTGTATAAAATGATGAATCCAACCGCTTCCCTTGCAAAGACACAAATACCCAGAGTGTACTGCAATCTTGCTCCCACCTGTTTTCTATATTTGGCATGCCCAGCCAAGGTCATTCAGATAACGGGAGTTGTTTCATGAGTGCTGAGTTATATGCACTATATGCACGGCAAAGGGATCTCCACCAGCTACAGCACTCCATATCACCCGCAGGAGAATGGTCAAGTGGAGCGAATGAATGGAACAGTGTGGAAAACTATTTCATTAGCATTGGACGACAAAGATTTGCCGCCTGAACACTGGGAAAAGATTTTAGCAGACTTCCTCCATTCCATTCGGTCTTTAATATCCACAGCCACAAATGAGACACCTCATGAGCGCCTGTTTAAACACCCAAGAAGATCAGTCTCCGGGACAGCGGTACCGTCTTGGATGACCGAATCTGGTTTTGTTTTTATGCGGAGACACAACCGGTTAACTAAATATAAACCCCTGGTTGAACTTCTACATGCTAACCCCCATTATGCCTTTGTTCGATCTAACGAAGGTAGGCAGATGACTGTATCTACACGTGACTTGGCCCTGTTGAAGGACTTTCCATTCACCGATCACCCACATGACTCGGAAAACTGGAATGATACACCAGCAGACCAGCAAGAGGAAAATTTACGCCCACCAGTAGAACCACCTGTTTTGCGACGGTCAGAACGTAACAGAAGACCACCAGATAAGTTGAATTTCTGATTCTAGAGTTTAGTGAATCTTGATTAAATTTATTTTGTGCATCAGAACTATTAAATTGCATTTCTTGTGCTGAATTAGTGAGTTTTAACATTGCGAACCTGAACTATTAAACTACATTCCTCGCATTAGTTGGGATCAACTTACCTTCATACACTAATACTTGAATGGACTTTCCACCCACGGCAGGAACTTTCTAATTTAATGGAGGGGAGAATGTTGTATTGTGTTTCGTATGGATACAAAACTTCTCAATAGCACTCTCCCTGAAGAAGCGCTAGCTCTGTATACTATTCCGCACAATTTGCACCATATGGGGGTAGAGAGGACTTGGTACTTAGTGAAAAAAGTCGACCCGAGGATCACCAAGGAGCAAGTGAGGCAAGTTGTCAGGACATGCGACAGATGTCAGTCGATTGATCCTGCTCCAAGCACGCATGAAGCTGGCCAATTGGAGGTGAGTGGGACCTGGGAGAGACTGACATGCGATGTAACGCATTACAGGGCTGGACTTTACTTGATCATGATTGACTGTGGGCCCGAGCGATTTGCCCTATGCAAGAAGCTACGTGGAGGAACAGGCAATGAAATAGCGGCAATCCTTGATGAGGTGTTTTTGGAGCGAGGCCCCGTGGAAGAGTTGTTAATTAACAACGGGACTGCATTCGTGTCAGTAGCAGTGACAGAAGTACTGAAGAAATGGAAGATCCAACAATTTTTCAGAGCTGCCTACAGACCCAGTGGCAACGGGGTCGTTGAGAGAAATCACCACACCATAAAGGCAGTTGCGGAAAGAGGAGGCATCTCACCTGAGCAAGCCGTCTTCTGGTATAACATGTCGCCTAAACTGGGACAAGTAACAGAGACGGTCCCGCAACTGTCAACGTTTGAATATTCCTGGAGACATCCCAGGGTGGAACCGGCAAGCCGAGAAGTAGAGGCCACGGGACAATTAAACTAGGGGACGAGGTATGAGTGAAGCCACCGGGGGCGCGCTGCACCACACAATGGAGTAGAGGTCGCGTGACTGGGAGGAACACTAGTAACAACATTCTGGTGGAAGGAGTCCCGAGGCACATTCTCGACGTCAGACCAGTGGAGGGCGAAGCAGTGGAGGGGAGTGTGCAGCCACAGGAGGAGGACGAGACACCTCAGAGGCCAAGTAGAAAGAGGCGACCGCCATCGTGAATGAGAGACTACGAAATGTGATCTTGAGATCAGGGAGGCATTTCGTTAGAAGCAAGAAAGACAAGTCTTACCGTGGGTGCTCTGCGAGTGAGTTCAGACGAAGAAAAGGAAGAACAATCATGGCGGCCAGCATTTTTATTTCGTCCGTTCTCGCGTAGTCTCGTGTGTGCGTGAAGATGGAAACTATAAAACGATGTTCATTTCTCGGTGCTGGAAGATTATTCCCGATCAGGCAGGAGAGGAGTCAACGAGAGTAGAGACAGAGGACTGTAGCGATAATCTTCCTTGAACATTCCGTTTGTGTATTTGAGGTGAACCCCGCCTCCCATTATACTTCAAGCTATTTCGGCGATGGCCAACGCAGGCTTAAGCAACATGATTTAGCCTTTTAATGGTGATGGTGGATGTGGTGGCGTGGCTTAAAAAAGTGGACCTTGTAGTAAGGATTCAGAGGCTGGATGATGTGGCCGCAGTAATACCACTGTTTCTAGAAGGGGACACACTGGCCCTCTATTTGGAGCTCAGCGAGCTGGAACAGGGTGACGCGGACGCCATCAAAGGGCGACTGATCGAGGCTTTTGCAGAGGGGCCTTTTGAGACCTTTAATAACTTGAAAGAGAAGCGGTGGACTGGTGAATCTGTTGATATCTACGCAAATGAGATAAGGAGATTGGTTGAGTTGTCGGGCATCAGGGGACACGCCACGAGTCACGTAGTCAAGATGACTTTCGTTACCGGGTTCCCAGAAGAGATATCGAAAAGGTTGCAGCAGGTCCCGGGAGTGGAGAAACTGGATGTGAGTGAGCTGCTTAAAACTACAAAAATCTTGGTGAGCACCCAGCCCACGGAGCCTGGACGAACGACAGCAACGGTACAGCAGGATGTGGGAAGGAATCTGCCGAACCCACGGATGGCATGCTTGGAATGCGGGGGACCACACATGAAAAGAGACTGAAGGAAGGTTTTGCCGTTGATGGCGGTTCTGCAAACAACTAAAGGGAAAGTAAGACCGGTCCTGGATTTCCGAGAGCTGAACGGCCATGTTAAGTGCAATACGGGAGGCGACACCGTAGATGTGTGCAGTGAGACCATTAGGGAATGGAGGCAGATGAATGGCGCATCTACGTTGGTAGATCTAAAATCTGCCTATTTGCAACTCCATGTTGCCAAGAAGCTCTGAAAATATCAGTTAGTCAAGTACAAAGGCAAAACCTACTGCCTTACGCGAGTGGGGTTCGGGTTAAATGCGGCACCCAAGATTATGTCAACTATCCTCAGGAAGATTTTAGAGACAATGGGAAAGGGAGATGGGGTAGTGAGCTCATACATAGACGACATTCTGGTGAATGAGACTATGGTAACTGCCAAGGAGGTGGTGGCTCATTTGAAGAGGTTCGGGTTGGTCGCCAAAGAGCCGGAAAAATTAGACGGAGGGGCTGCTTTGGCCCTAAAACTGAAACGAGGTGCGTCAGGCGGCCTAGAGTTTTGTAGGGGAAACGAGATCCCACAACTGAAACAGGAGCTCAACAGACATGAACTTTTTTTCCATATGCGGAAAGTTGATCGGACATTACCCCATTGCTAGCTGGCTTAGACCAGCATGCAGCTACATAAAGAGACACGCCGAAGGACAAGGATGGAATGATAAGGTGGGAGAAAGAACGGTCGCCATGATGGAAGAGCTCCTGAAAGAAGCAAAACGGCAAGACCTAGTCCGGGGAACCTGGAACGTATCGCGAACATTGGATGGAGTCGTGTGGTGCAATGCGAGCAGCATTGCAACAGGGGTCGTTTTGGAAATTGGAGGAGTAGTTGCAGAAGACTCAGCCTGGTTGAGGAAAAAGAATGACGTCAGCCACATCAATGTGGCGGAATTAGATGCGACAATAAAAGGAGTCAATCTGGCCTTGAAATGGGGACTGCGTGACAACTGAATCAAAACAGGCTCTGCCACGGTGTTTACTTGGCTAAAGTCTCTCATTTCAAGCGAAAAATGGATAAAAACGAAAGGGGCTGCGGAGATGTTAGTGAAGCGCAGGATTGGGGTGATGGCTGAGCTGATGCAAGAGTTTTGTTTGAAGCTTCGCGTAAACATGGTGGCTTCTGAAAAGAACCGAGCAGATGCTCTCACGAGAGTGAAGAAGAGTTAGTTGTTGCCAAAGAAAGATGTTGTTGCTGCATCGGATCTAGATGATGTTGGCGTGGGAGAACTGAAGTAGAGGCCACAGGACAATTAAACTAGGGGGCGAGGTATGAGTGAAGCCACCGGGGGCGCGCTGCACCACACAATGGAGTAGAGGTTGCGTGACTGGGAGGAACACTAGTAACAACATTCTGGTGGAAGGAGTCCCGAGGCACATTCTCGACGTCAAGCCAGTGGAGGGCGAAGCAGTGGAGGGGAGTGTGCAGCCACAGGAGGAGGACGAGACACCTCAGAGGCCAAGTAGAAAGAGGCGACCGCCACAGTGGATGAGAGACTACGAAATGTGATCTTGAGATCAGGGAGGCATTTCGTTAGAAGCAAGAAAGACAAGTCTTACCGTGAGTGCTCAACGAGTGAGTTCAGGCGAAGAAAAGGAAGAACAAACATGGCGGCCAGCATTTTTATTTCGTCCGTTCTCGCGTAGTCTCGTGTGTGCGTGAAGATGGAAACTATAAAACGATGTTCATTTCTCGGTGCTGGAAGATTATTCCCGATCGGGCAGGAGAGAAGGCAACGAGAGTGGAGACAGAAGACTGTAGCGATAATCTTTCTTGAACATTCCGTTTGTGTATTTGAGGTGAACACCCCCCCCCTATTATACTTCGGTTTTTAGAACGTAAAGAATTATTCGAATTAGTCTTGAAGTAAAATGAAATAAACAATTTATTGAGATAAACTCACATATTTTTCTTGTGGGACGAACAACTTGTGTCAACCATATGATCTTCTACCTATGACAGGTCCACGGAATGTCATGAACAGAGACAACTACTGTCCATTGTCTTCATCAGCTTAACAAAATATATTGACTTTGTAATGCGCAGAATTGTTGATATCCCTTTAGACTTCTGATAATTATCCAATCGTTTTATGAGGACACCTGATTGCTCTTCCTCAAACCATTTTTCAATAAATCCGTTTCTTCTGTTCTACAAGTCGTGATAATCAAGTTAAAAGCAATGACAGTAGTTTCACCTTTGCTTACCTCAAAATGTCGAAGTCAAAAAATTATTTTCGCTGATGATGCAGCACAGAAAACATACAGTTCATAGATTTCTTTTGCGAATGCAGATAGAAAGTTCGACATGAATAGAAGCTTACAAAAGAACAATATCCTCGCCTAATATGTAAGCAAGAATCAATTTTCATATTGGCGATTATATCAACAAATTGTTCGGACTAAAATATCTATAGTAATCTATTCTTTAGCGATTTACTTCTATTTTGATTGAGGTGACAAAGAATGTCTAGAAATATAAGATGTTGACCCATGTTAATGCTTACCGTGATTTGCATGTTCATCACGATTCCATATACATTGCTCGTTCCACAACAGAATAAACCATTGAAACAGACCCCTTTTACATTTCAACATGTCAGAATCTTAATGTTTAAGAAACATTTCTGCCTTTTTGCTTTTATAATTCTGATTTGTTTTCAACTTCATCATTAAATCATTGGAAATAAAATGATTTCTATGTTCGTTTATTTATGCATATAACTCTGTTCTTTTATTTATATAACTGTGTTCTTTTATTTATGCATATAACTGTGTTCTTTTATGTATATAATTGTGTTCTTTCATTTATGCATATAACTGTGTTCTTTTATTTATGCATATAATTGTGTTCGTTTATTTATGCATAAGTTACGGATTAATAGTATTTCCTCTTGATAAATTAGTTACTTTATATGTGTAGATAGAAAGAAATAATAAAAATTCCGCAATTGTATAAAAAACATGAATGAAGTAAACTGTGAAGATCTAAGCTTTCAAACCCCGTGAGCTATATTCTATTAATCATATGAGAATTATATGTTATCCATGTATAGAAATGTATGTGTGGGTGCCTGTGTATATTTCCCTACCAAATTCTGGTCTAAACATTTGGAATCCTACTCACACGTCGGACAAGTTATGGATAGTTCATAAGGCCCAAGCAAAGCCAGCCTGAACTGCTATTATACATATATATATATATATATATATATATATATATATATATATATATATATATATATATATATATATATTTAATTAAAAATTAGTTTATTACCTAGAATAGAAAACATTTATAAATACAACAAATTACATTTGAAAGTATTTAATATAAAAAACACGAAATATCAATAGATAACAATGCTGAAAGATGAAGTAATTCACTAAATCTTTCATATGCCCATATTACGTGTTATACAATCTATATATTAATACGCTTGTAACTATCTATCTATCTATCTATCTATCTATCTATGTGTGTCACACTTTCCGGCAAATTTGATTGGTTGAGAAGATTTTATTCTGGAATAGCGGATTACACATTAAACGAACGCTCAAGGCAGAGATCAGGGTTGCCAGGTTGGCTTCATTTTAAAAGTAGTTTGGCCATCAGAATTTCTGTTTGGCTTTTTTTTTTCCAAATTTTTCCCCTTTCTGAACGAACGCTCAAGGCAGAGAAAAAAAGAGAACACTCAAGGGAGAAAGAGAAAAAAAAAAGAAAAACGTTAAATGTAGTAAGAGTAAAAATATATTATGAAACCATCATTCGCTCTCTCTCTCTCTCTCTCTCTCTCTCGCTCGCTCGCTCTCTGTCTCTGTCTCCCTCTATATCATTAAACACATGTATAAGCACATACACAAATGAAAATTTAGTAGTAGCATACGGCGGTCTCTCTTTCTCCCCCTCTCTCTGTCTACTGTCATTAATACATTAATACGCTTGTAGCTATCTATCTATCTATGTGTCACACTTTCCGGCAAATTTGATTGGTTGAGAAGATTTTATTCTGGAATAGCGGATTACGCATTAAATGAACGCTCAAGGCAAAGATCAGGGTTGCCAGGTTGGCTTCATTTTAAAAGTAGTTTCGCCATCGGAATTTCTGTTTGGCTTTTTTTCTCCAAATTTGTCCCTTTTCTGAACGAACGCTCAAGGCAGAGAGAGAGAGAGTGAGAGATAGATAGATAGATAGATAGACAGAGAGAGAGAAAGAGAGAGAAAGAGAGAGTCTTCGTTAATTAAACATATTTTAAAATCTGTTTACACAGTTATTTACTAAATGTTTATATTTGAAAGTCAACAACTTCAATATAGTCAATTTTTCTGTAATTTTCAATTTGGATTTCTGTTGGCCTTTTTTACTTAAAAAAATGTGACTGCGCTTTTGGATTTGGCATTTTTGGCTATTTTTCTTAATCTGTCTCTGTCTCCCTCTATATCATTAAACACATGTATAAGCACATACACAAATGAAAATGTAGTAGTAGCATACGGCGGTCTCTCTTTCTCCCCCTCTCTCTCTCTGTCTGCTCTCTCTCTCTCTCATTATTATTATTATAATTATTTGAAGCCAATTTTTTCAGAAAAACAAAGCAAAGAAGGCCAAATTTAAAAGCGCAGGCACATTTTGGAAGTAAAAAAGGCTAACAAAAAGCCAAATTTAAAATTACAGAAAAATTGACTATATTGAAGTTGTTGACTTTCAAATATAAACATTTAGTAAGTAACTGTGTAAACAGATTTTAAAATATTTTTAATTAATGAAGACCGCGTTTCTCTCTCTCTCTCTCTCTCTCTCTCTCTCTCTCTCTCTCTATCTATCTATCTATCTATCTATCTATCTATCTCTCTGCCTTGAGCGTGCGTACAGAAAAGGGCCGAACTTGGAAAAAAAAGCCAAACAGAAACTCTGATGGCCAAACTACTTTTTCTTTTTTTCTCTTCCTCCCCCCATCTATCTCCCCCTCTCTCTCTCTCCCTCTCACTCCTCTATCTCCCCCATCTCTCCCCCTCCCTCTCTATCCTCTTGGCTTTGTTTATATCTAACAGCAATCAGTCGTAGTTGCGAGAATATTTTTAATTAACGAAAACTGCGTTTCTCTCTCTCTCCCTCTCTGTCTCTCTATCTCTCTCACACTCTGTGTGTCTGTCTATCTATCTATCTATCTATCTATCGCTCCCTCTCTCTCTCTCTCTCAAACAAATGTAAAGAAAAATAAACAATGAAAAAAAACAAATAAATGTTCAATTTTTGTCCCCGATGTAAGATGTATTTATTGAGAATATTTGGAGCACTAATATCGTGATTTTGGTATATACATATTTACATACATTTTACCTACCGTACTCTTCATTTACTATTTAAAAAAAATAGTACACAGATTGAATTCGTCGGTCAGGACAGTAAAGGGTTAATGTAAATGTTTCAAGGTACGGATATGTGATGGGATAATGTGTATGTGAAAAAAAAAAGAAAAAAAAAACGTGAAATTTTCACGGGTCCAGCTAGTCATAAATTAATTACCTAAACCATATTACGTGTTATACAATTATAAATTAATTACCTAAATCATATTACGTGTTATACAATTATAAATTAATTACCTAAACCATATTACGTGTTATACAATTATAAAATAATTACCTAAACCATATTACGTGTTATACAATTATAAATTAATTACCTAAACCATATTACGTGTTATACAATTATAAAATAATTACCTAAACCATATTACGTGTTATACAATTATAAATTAATTACCTAAACCATATTACGTGTTATACAATTATAAAATAATTACCTGAACCATATTACGTGTTATACAATTATAAATTAATTACCTGAATCATATTACGTGTTATACAATTATAAATTAATTACCTAAACCATATTACGTGTTATACAATTATAAATTAATTACCTGAACCATATTACGTGTTATACAATTATAAATTAATTACCTAAACCATATTACGTGTTATACAATTATAAATTAATTACCTAAATCATATTACGTGTTATACAATTATAAATTAATTACCTAAACCATATTACGTGTTATACAATTATAAATTAATTACCTAAACCATATTACGTGTTATACAATTATAAATTAACTAGCAGGGGTGCCCGGCGTTGCTCGGGTGTTTGGAGGTTTATGCTGTGCAAAAAAAGCAAAAAAACAAAAAAATGGTTAATTTTTTAAAACTTTGACACCTATTATGACCCCTTAAAATTTATAGTTTCGGGCTCAAATTACTTTATTAAGTTAGACCCAAGTTCAAGTAACCTATATCTAAAATTTCAAGTGTCTAGACCCAAAATTGTCGGAGGAGTTTGGTAGAGTTCTTAAAGGTCAAATCGTTGAAATTTGACCCCTTAACAGCCAAATTTCTTACTGACACCCGTCACATCGATTTTCCCAAATCTCAGTACCCGGTATTTCAAATTTCGAGTCTATAGACTAAAAATTGACAGAGTTATTGCGTAGGGAAATGTACACAAACAGACAGACACACAGACAGACACGTTCACTTTTATAGATATACTAGCAGGGGTGCCCGGCGTTGTTCGGGTGTTTGGAGGTGTATGCTGTGCAAAAAGAGCAAAAAAACAAAAAAAATGGTTAATTTTTTAAAACTTTGACACCTATTATGACCCCTTAAAATTTATAGTTTCAGGCTCAAATCAATTTATTAAGTTAGACCCAGGTTCAAGTAACCTATATCTAAAATATCAAGTGTCGAGACCCAAAATTGTCGGAGGAGTTTGGTAGAGTTCTTAAAGGTCAAATCGTTGAAATTTGACCCCTTAACAGCCAAATTTCTGGCTGACACCCGTCACATCGATTTTCCCAAATCTCAGTACCCGGTATTTCAAATTTCAAGTCTATAAACTAAAAATTGACAGAGTTATTGCGTAGGGAAATGTACACAGATAGACAGACACACAGACACACAGACAGACACACAGACAGAAAGACATGTTCACTTTTATAGATATATAGATAGATTACCTAAACCATATTACGTGTTATACAATTATAAATTAATTTCCTAAACCATATTACGTGTTATACAATTATAAATTAATTACCTAAACCATATTACGTGTTATACAATCATAAATTAATTACCTAAATCATATTACGTGTTACACAATTATAAATTAATTACCTAAACCATATTACGTGTTATACAATTATAAATTAATTACCTAAACCATATTACGTGTTATACAATTATAAATTAATTACCTTAACCATATTACGTGTTATACAATTATAAATTAATTACCTAAACCATATTACGTGTTATACAATTATAAATTAATTACCTAAACCATATTACGTGTTATACAATTATAAATTAATTACATTCCGTGTAAATATTAAAGCTGAAGTAAAATGAATTTAGTAATATTTGATACTTTTTAATAATATTTACTATCATTGTCATTTGGTACCGTTCCTTGTAATTTCATATTTCTGTGAACAATAGCAATTGTCATTCTCATGTACATGCTATCATGAAAAACCTAGACACGACAAAAGCAAGTTGATCCGATCTCATCCCGCCTGTGCTATTTAAAAAATGCTCCGCTGAGATTGCTCCAGTTCTCTCCAAACTTTTCAACAAATACCTTAACGAATCTTGCTTTTCTGACTGCTGGAAAACAACTTTGTGGTACCAGTTCTCAAGAATTCGGGCGAAAGAACTGCCCCATTAAATTATCGCCCCATTAGTCTTCTTCCGCTTTTCGCCAAAATATGAGTTCTTAATTAATCAAGCTCTAATCCGACACTTTGCAGCTGCTAAACTCCTGACCAACAAACAATATGGTTTTAAGCAATCCCATTCCACGGCAGATGTCCTAACTGTAATCTCTGAACGTATTTACCATTTGCTGGACAAAACAGGGGAGGGTAGAGCGGTAGCCCTCGATATATCTAAGGCTTTTGACAGGGTATAGCACGATGGTCTTCTAAGGAAAATTAGATCATATGGTATCACTGGAAGAATACATAATGTAATTAAATCCTTCTTAAGTAAGAGAAAAATCCAAGTTGTCCTCGACGGTAGTACATCTAAACAATATGATATAAATGTGGAAGTACCTCAGGGGTCTATTCTATTACCTTATTATTCCTGATATTCATAAATGACCTCCCTGATAAAATTGTTTCGGAGATGGGTACATTTGCTGATGACACCACTCTCTATAACAGGTACGAGGGAAAACAAATGAGCATATATCTAAGGAAATGGGAGAAACACTAGAGGATGAACTCCAATCTGTAGTGGAATGGGGAGAAAAATGGATGGTCAAATTCAATGTTGCCAAGACAAAGCTTGTTTCCTTCAATAATGATAAGAAAACTTCTCTACCACCAATAGCAATGGCCAAGAACATTACCCGAAGGTACTTCCTTTAAACTCCTCGGCCTAACGTTTACTCGGAACATGAACTGAAATTGTTACATTGAGAGCATTGCCAAGGCTGCTGCAAGGAAGGTAGGCTCTCTCTACCGTGCTAGAAAACTACTTACGCCTGAAAGTATCCTGTACCTATATAAGGCAACTATTCGCCTACGTATGGAGTACTGTTGTCACATTTGAGCTAGTGCATCTGCTGCTTCTCACTCAGTCCTGGACAGGGTTCAAAGGTGAGTCCCCAACCTGAAAGGTCCTGAATTGCAATCTAGGCTTCAGCCTCTCTCTAAACGATGAAATGTTGCATCCCTCTACCTGTTCTACAAGTACTTTCAGGGTGAATTCTCTGACAAACTACAAACACGCGTACACCCTCATCGTAAATATCCCGACAAGCCCGACAAGCAGTTCAGTCCCACCCCTTTCGGTAGAGATCCTTAGGCGTAAGAAAGCCTTCTATTCCAATATTTTTCCCCAGAACTGCTAGACTTTGGAACTCCCTTCCGGGATTCTGCTTTCCCAACTGCAGAAGTTCAATTGTAATGTTAACCAACCCCTGCAACTTATGCCCCAGATAGTCTTCAAAGTGGCGCTTGGGATGAACAGTGAATAAAAAATATGATCACATAGAAGTGAATTACAATCCATTTCAATAAGTATTAAACATATGCTTTACATTTAAGTGTATCCGAATTTTCTATTGCATTTGAAAGATTAGACTGAAATTAATTTTCAAAAGGAAAAACAATATTTGCACACGCGAAAACAATTATAATAAAAACTGTTTTCACGGCGACCCGACGAGCTAACAAATTCAGCTCGCCATGGGCATGGAGTGTGTGACTACATTAAAGATGGCTTTCCATGTGGTGTAAGCTAGTACAACACGGAAGCACATATAAGGTAAATTAGGGTCTTCACCCTAATTTACCTTATATGTGCTTCCGTGTTGTACTAGCTTACACCACTGCATTTATATTTGCCCGTTATCGCCCCCACAAGAGTGGGGTTACTATCTTTAAGAGTATATCTGAGAAAATTGACCACATCCTGTCTGCTCATCCTTCGGCTAACATTCACATTTGCGGTGTCTTCAATACCAATAATGTGGAATGGCTGACCCACCCAAATAAAACCGATGATGAGGGGAGGTTTTGTCATGATTTTGCCATTGCCTATGATCTCACTCAGATTGTTCAGGAACCCACCCGTGTGCCCGATACTACCGGTCAGTATGCAAGCCTTCTAGGCCTTTTTCTCTCAACTTCCCCTGAGCTATGTTCATGTTGCGTTCTATCTCCTCTGGGATCCTCCGACCACTCCGTTGTATCAGTTAAGATAAAAATGAAATGTAATAAGTGTTCAGACGTGCCTCTCTACGGTACTGTATACCGATACTCTATGGCTGACTGGGATAGCTTCCGTACATTCATATCTAATTTACCTCTGCACTCCATGTTTAAAAAGGATGTCTCCTCTATAGTATCAGACCTGACCGAATGGTTAATTGTAGGCATATGCCTACAATTCATGCAATCCCAAAGTTCCAACAAAAACGTAACAGCCACCCATGGCTCTCCCCAGAATGTGCTGCTGCCATCGCGCATAGAAATCAATTTTTCCACAGCTACCAACATAATAGATGTAGTGAGACTAAAGCTGCTTTCAGGACTGCCAACAACCACTGTAAAGAGTAATAAAAAATGCAAGTGAGCTATATGTTCAGTGTGTTAAGTCCAAAGTAGCTAAACAGTGGCTTCATTCCCTCCAGTTTATGAAAATAACAAACAGAATCCTGAACAGATGTGTGCGTTCTATCCCAACTCTCATCAATAACCCTGAGATCATCTCGTCAGCATCAGACAAGGCCAAACTATTTGTCAAGAACTTTGCAGCTAATTCTACCCTATGCAACGAAGGCCATCAACTCCCCGTATTTCCTCCTATAACAGACAATACGCTATGCAACATACAAATATATGTGCGTGAGGTCGCCAAGCTAATCAAGAACCTTGACAACACAACTGGCTCTAACGGCATTCCAGTTATAGTGCTGAAAAAGCTCCAACCAGAACTTGCCCCCATACTTACAAAACTGTTTAAGCGTTGCCTTAAGGAGAAGTGCTTTCCAGCACCCTGGAAAACCTCATCAGTATGCCCTGTATTTAAGAATTCAGGCGAAAAGTCACTTCCCTCTCAGTACAGACCAATAAGTATCATGTGTGTCATGAGTAAGTTACTGGAATCCATATTAAATAGAGAAATAGTCAACCACCTCAGCAGAAACAACCTTCTTAGTGACATCCAATATGGTTTCCGTTCCGCAAGATCTACGGCAGATGTACTAACAATTATATCTCAAATGATTAGTGAATCTTTTGACAAAGGCTTCCTTTCCAGGGCAATTGCTCTTAACATATCGAAGGCCTTCGATAAAGTATGGCATAAGGACCTACTTCATAAGATTTCCAGCTACGGTATCATTGGAAATGTTTTCTCAATTATTAAATAATTTCTCTCAAATAGGTTCCTAAGAGTAGTGGTTGATGGGCAGAAATCAGAGGCCCACAGTATTAATGCTGGAGTCCTTCAGGGGTCCATCCTGGGTCCAACTCTCTTCCTGATCTACATTAATGCTCTCCAAAAGCATATACTTTAATCATTCGTTGACATCTATGCTGACGACATGACCATCTATGGCAACACATCAAAGGGCGTAAATGACAAACTTCTTTCTTATTCTCTCTTCTCTGATCTTGAGCGCTTGGCAGAGTGGGAGAAGAGGTGGATGGTTACTTTTAATGCATCAAAACCAAGCTTCTATCTTTACATCATCAACACTCTGATCCCCATCTGGCATCAATTGAAATGGATGGCTCTCGTCTTGGGGAGGTTCCATGTTTTGACAAGCTTCTGGGTTTAACCTTTACTCCTGATCTTAAATGGAACCCGTACATCAGGTCTGTTGCCAAAGACGCAGGGAAAATGGTGGGATCCTTCTAGGGCTCAAGAAGATATCTCACTACTGATGCAATTTTCTATGTGTATAAAAGTCAATTATGGAGTACTGCTGTCACATCTGGGCAGGACCTGCAAAAAGCAGTATATCCTGCCTTGACAGAGTACAAAATATACTTTGTGGCTTAGTGGGGGATGTCATTTTCTCTTCCCTGCAACCTCTCTCCCACAGAAGCATCGTTGCGAGCTTGTCTTTGTTTTCTTGTTATTTCCATGGCAAGTGCTCGTCTGAGCTCCAATCTCTAGTTGCCCCTCGCCAATCTTTCACAAAAAACACCCGTCTAGCTGAAACTACAGTCATTAATTTTCCCCACTCTTTATCTGTGCCTAAATCCAAACGTAGATTCCATGAGCAGAGCGTCTTTCTTAGAAGTGCACGACTGTGGAACTCTGTTCCGTTTGCCTGTTTCCCACCTGACTACAACTTGGATATCTTAAAGTCCAACGTAAACCAATTCCTGATGTACCGTCCCCTAAGTAAGACACCCAATCAAATTTATAATACTAATGATGACTACGATACTATTTCATTGATTACACGCAATAACCCTTATCCCCGAGTGGCTTCCGGGCCTTGATAATTGTGGCCTCCATGTAAAAAAAAGTTGATTGTAATTCATTGTAAAAATCTGAAGTCAAAAAGCTGTCTGAAAAGTACGCCAGGTAGTTAAAAAGAAAGTAGAGGGTGCCGAAGTTCATTTTTCTCCAGCCGTGCATCCGTATATTCCTATCGTGAACGTTTATATATAATTTTTTTACCATGTTGTAATTTGATTATTTTTCTATGTTCCTGCTTTATTTTTTTTTGTTTCCTGATCTATATAATTATAAAACTCAAATGACTTTGTAACGATGTATGTAACCCCTTTCCGGTTTACGACATCTGGTTGCGCATGCACGAATAAACATTAACCCATAAAACGTAAACAAATAAACACAAATCGCTTCTTTTGCAGATTTTGACCTGCGCACTGAAATATTAACGTTATTATTTCGAAATTATTATTTAACATGGAAAGAGTGGGGTTTAAAATAATTTAAACGTAATACAGAAATGAACGATGTAAAAAAAGCAGATATATCAAAATTTGAATTTAACTATAATAAGTATTATGGTATCTGTTCAGTGCACATTTACCTATAAGTATGGCCAACCACTTATAATTCAGTAACTGTAAAAAAAAATTTCAAAAATAATCAATTATAATAAACATAACGGCTCATAAAAATCTATTTATATTCTTTTTTCATTTTAATATACTTTCATAGAAATGTTTCTGTTATGTAAAAAAAAAAACATTTTTCTTTACGTCACAAGTGTCACGCTCATACATGAATTCTATAGCTAATATAACATACTGACCCAACGGGTCACGAGTAGTCTAGTATTATATAAAAATTATGTTACGTCGAAAGTTTCATATTTATGCAAGCAAGGAAAATATTAGAATCTTACATAAAAATTATGTGAAACCTGTAGTTTAAAAGAAAAGTAGAAATATTTTTTACAATTATAATTTTTTTTTGTGTTGATATATTAAATAAACAATGCTTAATTCAATGATAATATCGGTATTTTAGAAATTAATTTTTTCCAAGTTATATCGAATTCACTAATACGGACTTTTGGGGCATTCTTCGTAAAATTATTTTTATATAATTGTTACAATTTAAGATGTTTTATTTTCATAAAATTGTAAAAATAACTTCATGCATTTTTTTGAAAACTGAAAACAATAACTTTAGTAAAAAATATTTTTTGTTTAACCGAATTAATACATTTACACCAACATTTAAATTAAAATAATGGGATTGTTATTTTTCTTGATAATTAATTGATAAATATTGAAAATCTCATTACAAATTGGTAAATTTCCTAATTGATAATTTCTAAGTAAAGGAAGGAGTCAAAATTTCTTTACATTTTGAGCATCAGCTATTCATTTTGCACGCACCGTCTAACGAAAATAAATTAATGATTTTTGATCTTTACTGGCTTTTTAATTAATATTTATAACGTGGTTTTGTTAATAAATATTTATAACGTGGTTTTGTTAATATATGAGGGAAATATTCTTAGTACGTCTTCACTCCTCAATTTTCATTTTACGAAATTTGAAAACAAAATATTAAAATTGAGCAAATGTGTGAGAAATTCCATTTACATTCGCCATTTCTTTTTGTTCAGTCGCCCACGCGGTTTGGTGATCGGCCGTCATTGGTTAATTTGGAATGTGTCAGATGATTTGCTTGGCACGCTTTTTGTATCATGCTTTCTTTTTCAGTCCACACAGAGATTCGACTCATCACCACGAAAAAAGCGACGTTAATTCCTTCATGTTGTATCACCAACATCTCTACAATCAGAGACAATTTTATATTGCTGAAATTATCCTAATTACAGGATGACATTCATGAACATTTCTTCACGTTTCATTTACCAAATATTGGATCTTATCTCAATTCAACTAGAGTCCGAAGTGCCTCGCATTATGCCTAATTATAAGGGCCAACATTCCCGCCGAGTTCATTATGAAAAAATATGGATCCTTTCAAGGAACAAAGAACTAACACTCCGACATTAGGAATTCATACTCTCGGCTCCATGCATATGAAGGCAAAACAGGCCACCGTTTTGCAAATGGACGTTACCAGAACCAATAAACTTTCATTGCTCTTACATTTGAATAAATGTTGAGTTTAAATGGTATGGCCTTTGTATTTGTTAATTGTTTTGCCTCTGCAGGAAGGAAGCTGGGATGTGAGAAATAATTTCTTACATTCCCTTTTTTTTGCAAAACGATTAGCTTTTATAATCTGAGTTTTTTTTCATAACGATTATTTTTTTTTATAATTGTGTAAATAATTGATGTAAAACGAGCAGATTTGTAATGTATTTTTTTTCATAATTTGAGCAAACTATGATTGATAAGTTTTAACGTAATTCTTACAAACTGTAGTTGTTTACTCAAAAAAAAAGAAAAAGATTTTTTAAAAATTCTGTTTCGTTAAGTCAGAAACGTATTTTTATTTTTTCGTTAATGTCGAATCGCTTAACTTTTATCGCAAAACACTATAAGACCTTGTCAAGTCTCGAGAAAACGATGTGCCTGCACTCATACAAAAGTAAGTAAAAATTATAGGAATTCTTCCTACATTTGGAATTGCGTGTAGATAATTCAAATTCGACCTTGAAATTGGGGTCGCAAGTTTCTAGCGTATGAAAATTGCATTTTTCGAATTAAAATCCCACGTGGATCATTTGTTCGTGACTAATTTGGAAAAGAACTTCGGTTCAAATTCTGTTTACGTAAAAAATTAGGAGTAAAAGAAACCGTTAATGATTTTTTTTCTGTAATTTAAATGTTTAAGTGTAAATTCACACTAAATTTAAATGTTCTATCAAGCATTCGTGACTATTCGGTTCAATATCTGTAGGCGTAAAAAACAGGAGTACAAGTAAGCGTTAATGAAGTTTTTTGTAATTTAAATTTATTTAAATGTCACATTTAAATTTATTTAAATGTCACATTTAAATTTATTTAAATGTGTTCTATCTTCACACATTAAATATTAATTTAATTTTAAATTGATTGATTAAATTGATATTACTAATCCTTGATTTGTAATTGTAATGCACACATTGAATATTTTGTGCTTTTGTTGTCAGTTTTCCAAATAATAATGTGAATTGAAATCTTATTCAAAAATAGTGTGAAGGGAAAGGGTTTAATTCACCCCATTTTTTCAAACCTTTGTGTTGCTCGGGAAGGAAAGGGTTTATTGCCTCCATTTTTCAGCCACCATTGGGGTCGCTCTGGAATTTCGAATTTGGTTATAAATGTGTAGCTTGATCATATTCCTTAGAGCATTTGCCCCTAATATTCCTTAGAGCATTTGCCGATTAATGACTGACAACAAATTTCGTTAGCGTGGTTTATTTGAGATTACGATTCTATTTTCTCGCCACCTTAACATTTGCGGATAATTATCTTTGCTATTTTATTAATTGTTGTCTAGGGGCGAAATATGGTCCTCTAGGAATTAACGACTAAGTGAGAAGCCAAAAAGCTTCGCATAAATAGTGCTGTGAAGTAGTTAGAAGTTAACACCAGATATTTTAAGGTCCCGAGAGATGATAATTAGAGATTGGTTGAAGTATCTGGAAGATCTGTTGGACCTAATTCAAATCAAGACTCCAGATGAGGAGAAATCGCATCTTTGTGAGATTTCGGAAGGGTTTTCTTCGGAAATCTAAGAAAAATGTTTATCGTTAAAATTGAAATTAGATGCTCTTCAAGTTGTTCAATCTTAGACGCTTATGCCCGTAAAAATGCAACTGGACTGTTAGAGGTTTTCCAGAACGTCCATAGATAATAAGTTTTCATTCAGAACCTTTCTGAATAAATTCGAATTTTGTACAGATAAATTGAATAAAGCTACCAGATTGTTATGCTTAAATCAAAACTGGATGGTGATGCCTTTGATGTAGTCTCCAGTCTAGATGTAACATCAGACAATTATGATGTAGCTCTGAAACTGTTAAGGGAAGAATATTTCAATCCAGATTTAATTAGAAATCGGGATTTGAGGAGATTATTCCTACTCTATCTCACATAACGGATTAAAAAAAAATTGATGGCCATTTCTCGAAAAAGTTAAACGAGATCTGACAGAACTTGATAAGTCTTATGGGACCGACATTTGTTTTTTACTGAGGATGAACCCTCGCGGGCATTGGTAGCCCATGTACTATTTGCAAAATTTCCTAATTTTATAAGGAGAGAATTTCCAAATATTATGAGGAGAGAATTTCCAAATTTCCAAATGTCATAAGGATAGAATTAATGAGTAGAAGTGGTTAAAGATTCCCTTCTCTGAATACTATAATCTTTGAAATTACGGAATATTTATTAGCCGCCCTGCTTGATCTTCGGCGGGAAATTTGCGCCTTCTTCACCTAAGATGAAATCCAATATGGAGCCTTCTTCTCCACGTGAGGTGAGCACCACTTTATTATGCAAGCTGAGCGAAGCTACAGATCATATTATTAAGAACTGTAGTAAATTTCTTTCCTTCGAAGCTAAATGCCGAAGGACCAAACAATTGAAATTATTGTTCTAATTGGAATGCAGCATTCTATCGACTGCCAAACATTCATCTGCTATTTTATATGTTAAGAGATATTTTTTAAAGATTCTAATGATTACTTTAGACGCAATGGTTCCAATGCATCTGTAACTTTGTTTCTGGAATATATTTGCCATGTACTTAAAACCAATTTTCCAAGTGTGAATCAGTTTTGCTTAAAGTGAATTATCATTTGGCTATAACGTTTCGCATTTTACTTACCATTGCTTTTGTGGTCTCCTTACAAAACAACACATTGATTAAACATCTATAATGATAATTCACTAAAAATTGATTAAGTTGTTCATGCAAGAATGTTGTCATTCTTGAAATCAATCCAAGCTTAATTCTGTCATTTCAATTTTGTTTTCCTCAATATCTCCATGACGTCTGTGATTTTTTCTCAAATAAAGAAATTTACAGATTGGAAAAATATTTTTTCAAGTTTTTATTTCCACAACAGTTTATTAACGAGAATAATAATATAGATTTTCGCCTGTATATCAGTTACAGAAAATCAAGTAGTTCGCTTATTCTTATGTTTTTATTACCCCCCCCCACCGCCCGGGTACCCCCGCTTTATTTTTCAGATTTTTTAAAGAAGTTTAAGATTCGTTTTTCTGTTTTTTTTTACTTCGCTTATTCTTATGTTTTGATTAACACCTCCCACACCCGCCCGACCACACACACCTCCAAACATTTTTATTAGTCTATTTGCTCTCACAAAAATCTGTATAATATTTATATAGGGTCTTTATTAACATACCGTCGCTTTTATAACTGTAATTGCTTATCGCAAAGCCTGGTCTTCTATTAATTGTGTCTTGGTAATTCTTAAGACTTTTATTAGTCTATTTGCTCTCGCAAAAATCTATATAATCTATATATATAAGCGAAAATATATGTATGTTCGTGTGTCTGCTAAAAATTTTAAACAGATGGAACAAAAATTCACAAATTCGATCTCATATGAAAGTCACATCATTTGCCCGACAAATATCGAAAATTCGCCAAAAACGTTAATCTTGTTCACCCTGAAATCAGCACTTTTCTACAGGGAGGGTCAGCAAAAACCATCCTCTCATGACGAGATCGGTTCTACGCTTGCGTCAGATGACGTCATAACCTGATTTAGTTTAAATATTTGAAGAACTGGCACACTTTTATATTCGGAGTGTTAGCTCAGTTGGTTAGAGCGTTTGGGCAGTATCTAAACGTTCTGGGTTCGAATCGTGGGGTGAGATTTCTTTTTTAAATTCTAATATTAAAGCAGGGTTATTTAAGCCATTTTTCACATGTTTTCAGATTTTTAACGTTTCTTTTACTTGAGTTGTCATTAACACCGCCATCCCCGGCCGAGCACACACACCCAAAAACACCCGGGGCAACGCTGGGTACCCACCGAGTTTTTAAATTTTAATATTGAAAAAGGCTTATTTAAGCCATTTTTCACATTTTTTTGTTTTTATTTTTCAGAGTTTTTAAAGTAGTTTTAACGTTCGTTTTTGTTTTCTTTTTTGTTTTTGTTTTTCCGATTTTTACATTTACCATCGTTCGTTTTTTTCGATTTTTATTTAATATTTAAAAATATTTACTTCGCTTATTCTTAAGTTTTTATCACCCCCCACCGCCCGGGTACCCCCGCTTTATTTTTCAGATTTTTAAAAGAAGTTTAACATTCGTGTTTCTGTTTTTTTTACTTCGCTTATTCTTATGTTTTGATTAACACCCCCACACCCGCCCGACTACACGCACCTCCAAACACTCGGGCAACACCGGGTATCCCCCCGCTAGTCTATAAATATAAAATCGAAAATGTTTGTATGTATGTATGTTCGCTTTTTGTGTATGTCCGAGAAAGTCTTTTTTCCAACAAGCGATCGGTCGGCTCACAACTTCTTAAAACTTTTTATATCACGTCTAATCATAATATCTACGAGTTAAAAATGGAGGTCGCCTGTCTATTTAATTTGCTCGACTTCAAAAAGATAAATATTCAAAATTTTTCGCTCGCTGCATGTGGATTAGACTTTTTTGTATAATAAAAGCGAAACTAATTCTGGCGGTATTTTTTCTGTTTTTGGATGTGGAGGTTTTCCTTATATCAGACAATTGCAATTCAATTTGTTCAATCCCCTTGTTACGGGGAGCTGGTTTCCCCAACATAAAGATGGAAACAAAAAAAATTTTAAAAACATTCTGCAGCAAATAAAATACTGCCCCGCAGTCAAAGGTGACCCTATAAAGTAATTAAATACGGGCACCTGCCAATTCTAAATACTTAAATAAATTCAAACATGTTTCAATTAGTATTTCGTGGTGGCCCAGTGGTTAACGTCGCACGTTTTTTTTCACATTTTAATTTCCAACTTTGTTTCAAGGGTTCGGGTTTGATCCTTCATACTTACCTACCTTTTTTTACCCACTCTTCCCCGACACAAACACCCGGGTGTTTTGATTTACGCTAGTATTTATATATGTCAGAGACAATGTCGTTTTAACACAATTCAAGAATATCCACATTCTACAAGAAAATGCTTTTAGCTTTTGTATTTCCTTTTATTTAGCATTTTTTAAGTTGAAAATAGATCACTAGACTGAAATTGTTTTTTGCAACAGCTTAGCCTTCTATATTATTGGGTATTGGTATTCCTTAGGATTTTTATTAGTCTACATGCTCTTGCAAAAAAACAATATAATATTTATATATAATAAATATAATATTTATATTTTCAGAGAAAATGTTCTGAAATATTTTTTTACTTTCTCATATTGTGTTATATTCTCCGCTTTTGTTCAATTATAACAATATTAAGAATAATTTCATCAATAACGAGTTCTTTTATTTTTGTTTTATGTAATACTGTTTTACTTGAAGTTCTCATATGATTAAATACGAATTCTTAGAATAAGATTCCACGCATATTTCTTTAAAATTATGGCATTTTCTTATTGTGTGTCTTTTTCATATGTATCACTAAACTTGATTTATGAGAACAAGAATATTTACATATTGTGCAGGAAAATGGCTTTTCCCCAGTGTGAGTTCTTATATGTCTAACTAATGTTGATGTTTCAGAACAAGAATATCCACACACTTCGCAAAAATGTGGCTTTTCCCCAGTGTGAATTCTCATATGTTTCCCTAAGGATGATGTATTAGAAAACGAATATCCACACACTTCACAAGAATGTGGTTTTTCTCCAGTGTGAGTTCTCATATGTTTTACTAACGATGATTTTTCAGAACAAGAATATACACACTTTACAAGAATGTGGCTTTTCACCAGTGTGAATTCTCATATGCTTAACTAAATCTGACTTTTGAGAACAAGAATAGCCACAAATTTCACAAGAATGTGGCTTTTCCCCAGTGTGCGTCCTCATATATCTCATTAAATGTGATTTTTGAGAAGAAAAATATCCACACACTTCACAAGAATATGGCTTTTTCCCAGTGTGGATTCTCATATGTGTCACCAAATGTGATTTTCCAGAACAAGAATATCCACAAACTTCACAAGCATGTGGCTTTTCCCCAGTGTGAATTCTCATGTGTTTCACTAAAGATGCTTTGTAAGAACAAGAATATCCACACACTTTACAAGAATATGGTTTTTCTCCAGTGTGAATTCTCATATGTGTCACTATCTGTGATTTATCAGAAAAAGAATATCCACATACTTCACAAGAATGTGGTTTTTCTCCGGTGTGAGTTCTTTTATGTCTCACTAAGTTTGATTTTGTAGAACAAGAATATCCACAAACTTCACAAGAATGTGACTTTTCCCCAGCGTGAGTTCTCATTTTGTCACTACCAATGATTCTTAGAAAAATAATATCGAACAACAACACCGGAATCGGACACAATGTGACTTCTCATATGTTTAAATCACGATATTTTCGAGAACAAGAATTTCTCTTTATTTCAGTTTTTTAAAGCTGGGGATGGAAAATCATAAGATTTGCCAAATATTTGCCTTCCAACTCATATATTACGAATAAGAAATCTTTTTTCCAATATTGTGCCTTATTTAAGTGCAATTGTTTTCCCTTATTTGTTTCTCCAATGTGTGTTCACATATTTCTTTGTAAATCCAGTAAGAGTGAAATAGTCGAAGTTGCGAGTGATTTTTCATAGCGGCGACTAGAAATAATGAAACGCTTATATTTTAGTGATTGTATTTCTTTCACTGACAATCTTCCAAGGATCATTTCTGAGTGAAAAGTTAATTTTCAACTTTTTTATAAAACAAAGTTAAATTAATAAAACAATAAAAGTTTAATATACTCTTTTTTAAATGAAAGCTGTTTAAGAAAATATCTAAGGAAATTTGAATGTTCATACCTTCAAATATCAACATAAAATTGTTGTATATTTAGAATTACACTCATAAAAATACAGAAAAATATTTATAATCTTTATAATGTACATACTCGTCATGAAACGAAAATGTCATATTCCAAATATCACATGGGTTTGATTAGTAACTTTTCTATTTGGCTAGTACACAAAAGTATTTAATTGTTACTCAACTAAAGAATTAGAGCCCTGAAACAATATTTTGCACAAAAGAATATTCACAAAATGTTGTTTTTCCAATGTTTCGATTTCTTATTATCTTTGGATTTAATTTAATTGTAATTTCCAGTACAGTAAATCTTCCAACAGTTGTCGATGTAGTCTTCCAAATAAGGTAATAACTGTTTATAGGATAATGTTTAAAAGAGATAATGTTCCATTAAAATACAATAATAGGGTTCAATCAGGAACATCTGAAAAAAAATGAAATGTTATATTTTAGTATTTGGCATTTTATTGTATCTAAATCTTACAACGAGAGAAAATTTACAAAAATCCATCTAAAAAGTTTTCAACTGCATAAAATAATTTAATGTTTGTTTAGTATGCAAAACTTAAATATGATTGAAAACCCATACAATGAAATTCTATACATTTTAATTTTTTATTTATTAATACTTTTTCTTATATATGTGTCGATTTTTCAATCCTATTATTTCATCTAAGGTTCTTTAGAGGAAACATATCCGTTCATCTCTAATTCATCTGAATATAAAAATTATTCATAATAACACTTTTTACTTATAACGGTGTAAATGCTTAACATGTCTTTAAATATCGGGACGTACAAATTTATAGTTCATCTGTTACCAAATACATTAACAAATACTTTGAAAACATTAAAAATTTCTTTAAAAATATTTGAGTTCTCTCAACCCTAAAATTTATTATTTTAAACTAACCGTTTTTAGGATAAATGTTTGTTTCCCTCCAGTGCAGTATAACATGAAATTATTTGTAACCACCTGTTTACTTTATTAGCATTGTAATGAATTATCTTAAAATATTAATAAAATATCGATAAAATTACGAATGTTTTATTTAATATAAACAAATATTAAACAGTTAAGCATTTTTTTGTATTTTACGTCTTCTTTTCTACAGGATTTACTATTTTATTTGCTTTTTTTTCACATTTAATGTCCTGCACCTTTAACGATCAGTATCCCATAAACCACTGATCTTTAGTCTGAAAATATAACCAAATATTTTTTATTCAAATGCAACTAACGCATTCATATTTATTTAACCTGTTATATTAAAATTAAAACTTAGGACTTCCCTGGCGTTACTATTATTCAACAATTAAACTGATGGTGCATACTACCGTGAATTATCCTTTTATTTTATTTTACAGCAAACTTTATTAAATTGAAGTTATACGACTGATAACTATATATGTTTCACATGACATACCTTGAGGAAGTACTGAAATATATTGAAAGCAAATTTGTGATACTTGATTTAAAGATTTTTCAAGAGTATAGTCAAAATCCCTTTGCAAGTTTAAGTTAAAATAATATTTTTTTGAGGAAGTAAATATTTGTTGACTTGGATTTTATATATATATATATATATATATATATATATATATATATATATATATATATATATACCAAGGCATAATGTGTGGTGATACTTGAATCTGACGGAGAGCAAACTATTGGCCAGAGCATCGTGACTCAGGGTAAAATTCAATAGAAAAGAAAACAAGCAGCAGAATATATATATATATATATATATATATATATATATATATGTGTGTGTGTGTGTGTGTGTGTGTGTGTGTGTGTGTGTGTGTGTGTGTGTGTGTGTGTGTATAATATGACGACATATATTATTGGGCTATAAATAAAAACTAAGGTAACATCATATAACAAATGTGTTCAGCATCAGCTATTAATAATAAAAATCAACTCTCGCTATATTACATTCATACCAAAGACCGTGTTTATTATTTCTATTTCGATACAAAAAATCGTCTTGTATATTAAATTAAATTCAAAGTGAAAGTACAGAATAGTTAACAACGTCCTATTGATTTTAAACATGTGGAGGGACGAGCTTTTTTCGAACAATTCTTTGAAAGTTTGTAAAAAGAAAACATTTTAATTTTAATAAATATATATGTAATGAAACTAAAATTTAAATTTCCAGTAAAAGATAAAATTCACCAGAACATATGATGGTTTAGATTTACATTTGTGATAAGTAATTTTCGCAATTCACTGTTGACTGCCAAACACATTATTTACTGGAGTTTGTGATTCTAGGTCATTATGCAATTGTACAAAAAACAAATTGCACTAAATCTAATAATATGTGTGCTATTTTATAAGTAGTTTTAAATTTGATTTTTTTAAACGTGGGTACGTCACTCTAAAAATAAATTCCTTTCGTTGCAAAATACATATACCAAATAAAATGAAAGTTGTACGCTAATACCGTCATTCTCTTACACGACAAGGTTACCGTTATATAAAAAGCCCAAATAAAAAAAATATTTTAGTAACTCTTTATAATCTGCACAGTTTACCCCCTAAAAATTCAAATTCTACTTTGTAGAACCCACTGCATTGCACTGAGAGGAAATTCACACGCCTCCCCAATGTGGGTTAGCACACAATACATTGTAAATTGCACTGTAGAGAATCTACTGTTTATTTTATAAAATTATTTTCATATAAAATGGCTTAAATTAAAGTTTAAAATGTTTATATCTGGTATCATGGTTCAATTGTGCTCTAAACAGAAATATTCATTTCGAACCCGCCTATGCTATATAAAAAATACTGTTGATTATATATGCCAGGAATTTCTACTTGTGTGGTGATAATAGTTTAAAAGTCAAAAGTCATGTATCATGGTTCATTCGTGCTCTATGCAGAAACATTCATTTCGAATCTGCCCATGTCATATAAAAAACTACTGTTGATTATTTATCCTAGGCATTTCTACTTGTGTGAAAGTAAAACGTTTCAAATTAACATGTAATATTAGGCTGTATAAAGCATTAACTTTAGTAAAAGTCGTATATTCTCTCTTTTGATTATTGATATCGCACACATTTCCATTCAAAACGTATCTAAGAATACTGGCAAACACATAAAATACCTTCGTGTAAAATTAAAAGAAAACAAAAAAAAACAAACAGGCGCAACTGTTTAGGAGTCTATAAGGAACAAACTCACACAGATACACACAAAGTTCCTTCGATCTAAAAGTAGAGAGATATATACAGTTTTAGAGAAGATGGTAAATATATCCAAAAACTAGGATTAAAAATACATATTTTTAAGAGTTTAGAATCGGGAATCACTTTCGTGTATAAATTTAATGTCAAATGAGAATCCACGTCATAGCGAATCATTCTCAGTTTTCAATTTGTGATGTCATATAATAAATATACAAATTTGTGAGGTCATATAATAAATATACAAATTAGTAAAATGTGTCGTTAGATTTATTTTGTTTTTATTTTATATAAAATAGGAGAGACGTTTTTCTTATTTAAATTTAAAAATGTTTAAAACTGTGACGTTGAAATTCGACGGTCCCAGGGAAGAACTTGTTATTGGAGCGATGGGTAAGAGTAACAGTTTTCCATGTATCAAAATTTCTCCTCCTCCCCTCTTCTCTCATCTTTCTACTCGGACGACCCCTATTGCCACCAAATCTCGTCGTCACTCATTCACTGACAACATTTTTATTAAAGAGGAAACTGCCAGAATGCTGAGGGAAGGCATAATAGAGCCCTCTATATCTCCTTGGCGAGCCCAAGTTTTAGTGACCTCTAACGAGAATAAAAAAAAAAAGAATGGTGGTCGACTACAGCGACACCATAAATAGATTTACGGAACTAGATGCCTATCCCATGCCTAACATTACTAAAATGATTGATGACATAGCTCGATACAACGTTTTTACAACACTTGACCTGAAGTCTGCTTACCATCAAATCCCAATTAGTCACGCCGATCGGAAATACACAGCATTCGAAGTAAATGGAAAACTTTACCAATTTACTCGTATCCCTTTTGGAGTCACTAACGGAGTGAGTGCCTTTCAAAGATGCATCGATGGCATTGTAGAAAGAGAAAAATAACAGATACTTTTGTGTATGTAGACAATGTCACGATATGCGGAAAGGATCAACAAGAACATGATTACAACCTTCAAAGGTTTTATAATGTAGCAAAAAAATGCAACATCACACTCAACCAAAGTAAGATCATCATTTCTACTACTTCTATCACACTTCTTGGGTACACAATCCAGAACAACCAAATTACTCCTGATTACCTGAGGCTAAAACCACTCCTTGAAATGCCACCGCCTCTAAATTTACAGTCGCAAAAACGAATAATTGGTATGTTCTCTTACTATAGTAAATTCATTCGAAATTTTTCTGATAAGATACTGCCGCTGAACCATAACAGGGAGTTTCCACTACCCCCGTCTATTCTAAATTCTTTTCAGACGCTGAAGACCAACTTAAGTAATGCCACCCTTATAACTGTTGACCCGGACAAAGAATTTTTAGTGGAAACTGATGCCAGTAAATACTGCATTGCTGCTACGCTGAACCAACAGGGTAGACCCGTTGAATTCTTTTCTCGGACACTAAGCCCGAACGAGATTAGACATCATGCGGTCGAAAAGGAAGCTGCTGCGATTGTCGAAGCTCTTCGAAAGTGGCGACACTTCTTATTCGGGAGACATTTCAAAGTTATTACAGATCAAAAGAGCGTCAGTTTTATGTTCGATAATAAGAGAAAATCAAAAATTAAAAATGATAAGATAGGTCGCTGGCGGATCGAACTATCACAATTCAAATTCAGCATTACTTACCGCCCAGGAACGGAAAATACAGCTGCTGATACGTTTTCTCGCATCTCTGCATTAACGCACACTTTGCAAAAACTTCGCGACTTGCATGCTACACTATGCCATCCTGGAGTCACGCGACTCAGCCACTTCATCCGGACAAGAAACCTTCCTTTCTCTTTAGAACAAATTAAAAACATAACAGACTCGTGCCCCTCCTGTCAGTATTTGAAACCTAAATTTGCCAGTTGTAACAAAGGAAACCTCATACAGGCTATACTAATTTTTCAGCGAATAAACATCGACTTTAAAGGCCCTTTACCTACTTCTGTACGTGGTAACAAATACTTACCATAATTGTTGAAGGGGAAAATGTTATAATAAATTACTGTAACTCTTCAGGAAATGAATCATAGTTATTCCCCTTGGCCAGAACTAAGGATTCCGCCATATTGATTTTGCCAAACACGTGTATATATTTTAAGCTGATAAAACCTTTACGAAAGGCATTCTTATTCATTCTTCTTTTATCATTTCACATTTTATTTTCTGTCCTTTTTCAAATGAAAAAAAAAATGTCTTCCCTCAGTAATAATATCGTTATTATTTAAAAAGCCAGTCATAACATGGGGAAGGATGTCCTTGTAAACTAATTTTACTTCCTCCTAAGAATTTAATAAAAAATAGTTTATAGTTTAGACAAAAAATAATGAACATTTTGAAGCGTTTATTTACTTTGAAAAATTAGTGATGATGAGGTTATGTTAAAACAAGAAACGGTAACTATTCTGTACTTTAACCTTACAATTTAATGAAAACATATATAATAAAACTTTAATTAAACTTGAAAACTGTGGTAAATAATACATAGCTTACCTGAGTGTAGCTGCCGGAGGTGAGGATGGTCTTCCAACAATCAAGAAGAACAATAGCATTGTGGTTATTTATGCTAATAGAGTAAGGTAAATTGTTATAAAAACCTTCCTCCTTTGTGAAGAGTCTTCATTATTCTTTTTATGTTACTGTGGTTACAAGACCTGAGAAGAAGGTCGCGAAGAAGATTGTATTTTGTTCGCAACCTCACTTCAGGTTAGCTACTCTTAGTTATATGACTTTTTTTTTTCCAACAATTTGCGAAAAAAAATACATTAGTTCAACACAATTTCTTACAGAACTTTGAGTCATTAGTAACAGCAATTAGTGACAACTCTGGAAATTGTTCGATTACCCGTACAAGGATATGGAGACCTCTGATACTTCAACTGTGGCAGATTCCAGGGAGCGACACCGTAACCAGATTTCCATTCTGAAGATGAAAATCAAGGGTAGGCTTCGTTTGTCCCGTGGCCCAGAGATCACTCCTGCTGTATTTTCTGTATTCCACAGGGAAATTTTGGAATATATCAACGAAGTTGAAATCTCCATCTGCAAGTTGCAACTTTCCTGTGTCTCTGAAGAGGAAAGAGAACTTATGGAGTCCGATTGGCTAAGTTACCAGCTGAATTTACGGAAGGAATTAGAAGATCTCTCACTCTTGTTACATCCTCCAGAGGCTAGTGGCTATTCGGAGCGACCTTCCCTTCCATATACGCCTGGACCTTCTACAGATAGAGCTAATTCATCATTCACTGTTAGACTACCTCAAGTTCAAATCACTGGACTAACGTTCAGTGGTCGTGAAATGGAAAACGATAGAATGGGTTTTTCAATTTCTTATCTCGATTTGAAAATTGTGCAGCAGGCATGGCAAATGACGCAGAAAAGTTAAACTTTTTAAAATGCTCGCTGTCTGGGAGACCTCTGCTGCTGATTAATCACTTAAGTTGCATCAATACCAATTATCAGCAAGCACTGGCAGTATTGAAACGAGAATATTTAGATGTGAGTGACATCATTGATAAGATATTCCAAGATATTATCGATTTCTCCCCCAAGGGGGAAAATTCTTATGAGGATCTTGGTAGTTTCATCTGCAGAACAGCTTCCATTCTGGAAGAACTGGCCAGCTCTCTCGATTGTGATTTCTCTGAGGATGGTTCTGCAGGGGCCCGATTAATGGCCAAAATACTTTTTTTGAAATTTCCGAGAGCATTGAAGGGAGAGCTTATACAGTTATGTGGCTCTAGAATTCCTTCTCTGTCTGTTTTAATGCGAGACACCAGTGAGGCTATTAAACGCTTGCTAATTAAAGGCGGCGGGTTGCCTGATTCTTCGGATATCCATCGAAACAATTCTCGGGTAACCGTTTCAAAATCTAGAGCCACTACAACCAGAGATGTTTCTTTCCGCATAGATTCAGATTGTCAGGCTCCTTCTGGTTACTCGAGTAAACTACCTCCTCTGATTTGTGTTACCTTCGGTCGAGGAGGAAGAACCATCTCTGTAAACTGCCTATTGGATACTGGCAGTGGCAGAACGTATTTGTCTGGTGATGTCTTGCACTCCTTGGGTTCCTTGAGTTCTGACGGTTTGGAGTGTCATTTGAGGCTGACTACACTTCTCGGAGAATGTGAGCAAGTATACAGAGAGGTGAAATTGGATGTGGACTTGGGGTCTGGTCATGTGGGGCACTTTCCGGTACTGGTTGCCAACTCATTGGACCTATCCTTATATCTAAAAAATTGGCATTTGCTGTTGGAGGAGTTCAAGCGAACTGGATGTTCTCTGGCTGGGCAATTTGAATCTGGCACTGATGCGGTGGCTATAAGTGGAATTATGGGTCTGGATCTGGTGCAACATTTGGGCCCCTTACAGTTGGTGCCTTGTTTGGGGGGTCGGGCTTTCTCTGTTCCTGCTGGTTTGATTCCCTTTGGTGAGGTGGACACTTTTTTTTCTACAAATCCTGCCCCTATTTCAAGAGATTATACGTTCAGTGCAGTGATGGAGAATACTCCCCAAGTGGAATCATCGCATGTTTGCTTCATCCTGGAAGCCGACCCTACCTATGCGGACCCCTGGGTGGATGTCTTTCCCTCTAGCGATGTGGAAAGAGGATTAGAGAAAATGTTCAGCATTGAGTCATTGGGCATTCAGGACGGAGAAGAGATTTCAGGATATGATCAGGGTATGATTCGGCAGTTCCAGGAATCTATAATATTCAGGGATGGTAAATATCATGTGCAATTACCCTGGCATGCAGATAAGCTGGCTCTGGTTCCTTCCAATCATGCTATTGCTTTGCACGTTTTGGATCGTGTGGTCAGGAGCCTGGAGAAGAAGGGGTTGTACCAGGAGTATGTAGATGTATTCCTTCAGCAGCTACAAGAGGGTATCATAGAGGAAATACAGGTGGATCCTCAAAATTTTGTGGACTATGTATGGGTGCCTCATCGGCCAGTTTTCAAGAGGGATCCGGCAGCTACTACTAAAATCAGGCCTGTATTTAACTGTAGCTTGAAGGTCGGTAACTCTGCCTCTCTTAACGAGGCTGCATACTCTGGTGTGAATATGACAGGAGATATGTTGAACCTGTTGATGTCTTTTAGATCGAATAAGTTTGTCTTGATTGCAGACATCAGGAAAGCTTTCTTGATGGTTCGCCTTGCACTGGAGGCAGACAAGAACAGGTTCTGTTTTTTTGTGAAGGATGGTGATCGCCTTCGATGTTTCCGCTATGCCACATTGATTTTCGGGTTCACCTCGAGTCCCTTTATATTGGGAAGTATCTTGAAGTTTCATGCAGCCCAATATCCTTTTGATGAATGTCGAGTTGCGATGGAGAACCAATTCTATGTCGACAACCTGGTGGTTACTGAGTCTGACCCAGCAAAGCTTGTAAGGCTGTATTCCCAGGTTAGGAGGCGGTTGCAGGAAGGTGGATTTGTGGTGCAGTCCTGTAACTCAAGCTGCGACAGCCTTAGGGAGGAGATGAGGAAAGATGGTACATTGAGTACTCATGAGGCCGGATGGGAGATGGTGCTCGGGTACCGGTATGATCCTATTTCAGAAAAGCTCCGCACTGCTCCTGTTAAGTGTGATCCGAGTGCATCTACTAAGAGGCGAATCCTTTCGGAATCGGCAAAGGTATTTGATCCCTTATCTCTTTGCCTGCCTGTGACTATAAGGAGTAGGATTTTGGTGGGAGAATTATGGAAGCGGGGCATGCAATGGGATGATGAAGTCTCTCCAGAGTTTCAGTCTTCTTGGAGGAACCTGGCAGAAGACTTATCTAAATTGAGTGACATGCATTTCTGCAGACAGGCCCATGACGGGAACCGAACTGGAGAGTTATACCTGTTTTGTGACGCTTCTAAAGAAGCATATGGATTTGCAGCCTACTATGTTCAGGACAACAATTCTGCATTGATCTTTGCCAAAGCACGAGTGGCTCCAGTGAAGGATAAGACATTACCAACTTTAGAACTAATGGCGGTATTTCTTGCTCTGAAGTGTTTGCCCACTATCTTGGTAGGATGCAAGGGTGTCCGCCCTTCTAGGTTGTGTGTGGTAACAGATGCACAAGTAGTATTGTCATGGATTTTATCAGAAACAATGACTAGTAAAAGCATCTTTGCTAGAAACAGGTTAAAGGATGTGCTGCTAATGAGCTTGGATTTGGAAACGAATTACGGCATCAGGCCGACCTTTAGGTATGTTTCTACTACCGAAAACCCGGCTGACTTGATCACTCGTGGATTAACGATAAGGAAGTTCCGAGACAACTTTGACTTTTGGTACCATGGCCCTTCTTGGTTGCGCGGTGGGGTCTTGACTTGGCCGGAGCAGGAGTTGCCCTGTCTTGATGATAGGTGCCAGCAGATTGTTCGTTCATCAACAAATTTTGAGGTGATTGTGGATGAGGAGTGTGCTTCGGTGATCTCCATGCGGCGGTTCTCTACGTTTACCCGTTTGTTGAGGGTAACTTCTTTAGTCTTCCGATTCATCGGCTTGATGAGGAAAAGGGAAGACAACTACAACAAGAAAGCCGCAATTTACTTAATAAAATGTTCGCAACAGCAGGAATTTGTGGCTGAATTGAATTACCTGTGGAATCCTATGGTAAGGCCTGCACCTAATCGTGTTCGAGCACTAGATCTTTTTCTGGATGAGGAAGGGTTGATCCGCTCGCATGGACGGCTGGACAGGTCTTCTCAGTTTTCTTATGAAGTTAAGAATCCCTTGTTGCTGGGCAAGAATCATCACCTGACCCGACTTATAATATTAGACTGCCATCTGAAATGTTCCCATCTGGGTACAGGATCAACCTTAACGGAATTGAGATGTCAAGGATACTGGGTGCCTCAAGGGAGGCAGGCAGTCAAAAATGCCCTGAATTCCTGCACAAGGTGTAAAAGATACAATTCTAGGTCGGTACTGCCTGAGAACATGGCCAATCTACCAACTTCTCGTGTCGAATTTGAGGTTCCTTATAGGAATACTGGAGTGGACTTCACAGGACATTTTTGGGTGAAGGAGGGTAACAGTGAGAAAAAAATGTATCTGTTGTTGTTCACTTGTTTGAGTGTAAGAGCAGTGCATATAGAGGTGGTGCCTGACATGAGTATATTGTCCTTTTTTCAGGCTCTAGTCAGATTTACTAATGCACATGGTGTTCCAGAGTCAATTCTCAGCGACAACGCAAAAACCTTTCTGGGTAGTGGAAGACTGTTTAAGCGCCTTTGTCTTCTCCAGGACTACCAGGCCAAATTTGGGTCATGTAACATTAAGTGGGAGACAATTCCTCTATTTTCCCCCTGGGTTGGAGGTGTATGGGAGCATAGCATCAAGACTTTAAAATCTTGCCTATACAAGGTTATTGGTAGGGGTAAGGTAGATTATTATACCTTCCTAACTATTGTCTCAGATATTCAGCGGGCTGTAAACAACAGGCCCCTTACTTATCAAGAGTCCGCTGACAGGCAACCAATGATTATCACACCCAATATGTTTATTAGACCCAATAAAAGCCCTGGTCTATTGGTACCGTTGGGAAGAGATGATCTCTCCACCATGGTTCCTCCCAGCCGGAGAAGGTTGATCGAGACGATTGGATTACGAAATGAATGGTTGTCAAGATTTAGAGAACTGTGGTACAAGGAGTACCTCCTGGATCTTAGAGGAAGGATGCCAGGAAGATCTCGGATACCATTTCAGAATCGCATTAAAAGAAATGATGTAGTCTTGGTCAAGAGCCCTTTAAAACCACGACCCTTTTGGATGTTGGGTACTATACTTGAGGTTCTCCCAGGACAAGATGGAGTGGTGAGGACAGCTCGTGTCAGACAGGGCGACGGTGTGGTGAACGTCCATTCACTGAAGAATTTATATCCAATAGAAATTTCACAATCTGATGATGATCTTGGGGAAAGTGAACCAAATCAGGTGGGTGCATCCTCGCCTGTTGCTGCAGGTAGCAGTCAAAACCAGGAATCCTCTAGTTCATTTTCGGAAGGAGATGGCACCATTTGGTTGTGTCCTGCCTGCAATAGACCTCCAGGGAACCAAGATATGATATGCTGCGATTCCTGTGATGAGTGGTATCATTTTGAGTGTGTTGGAATTGACTTGGCTCCACCCGCTAGACAGAAATGGTACTGCAGTGATTGTGCACCTCAAAGGAGACGAAGGGGTAGACCTAGTCTGTTACCCGATCAATAGAAGTAGTCTTGGGTAGGACTATAAACTACAACCGACAGCGGGGCCTAGGCTAAGGGACAGAATGAGGGTACCCTGAACCACTGTTACCTCCAGGTGGCCCTTGACTGAGGCCTAGCACCTGTTAGTCCCCCTGCAGGGTCACGCCAACTTGGTTTTTTTTATGAAGATATATATATATATATATATATATATATATATATATATATATATATAAATAAATAAAATGCACTTTTCTTTTCTTTTTTTTTTTTCTTTTGTTGGGAGAGTGTGGTAAATAATACATAGCTTACCTGAGTGTAGCTGCCGGAGGTGAGGATGGTCTTCCAACAATCAAGAAGAACAATAGCATTGTGGTTATTTATGCTAATAGAGTAAGGTAAATTGTTATAAAAACCTTCCTCCTTTGTGAAGAGTCTTCATTATTCTTTTTATGTTACTGTGGTTACAAGACCTGAGAAGAAGGTCGCGAAGAAGATTGTATTTTTTTCGCAACCTCACTTCAGGTTAGCTATTCTTAGTTATATGACTTTTTTTTTTCCAACAAAACATAGCGCGGATCAAAAAGTGCACTAGCACCGTTTTTTTTTGTTTTGTTTTGTTTTTATTTGTGCTCAATTGTGTGACAATTTATCCAACTTGTAATTAAATAAAGTTTATGGTAAATATTATTATTTTTTCTTATAAATCATAAATTTTACTTAAATAAACACATTTTGTACGAAATTCAGATTGAAAATATATTTCTAAACGATTTTTTTTTAAATAGAAGATTCGTACTTTTTTATTCACGTCTGTCATAAATCATGACAAAATCAATATTTTTTTATAAGATTACAATAAAAATAAAAATTTTAAAAAAATTATACAAAAAGTCATTGGATGTAAATTTTTAAAAATTGAATAAAAAAAACAAAAAAATAATAACTTACCTTTTATTGGTGGAATGCAATACGAACAAAAAACAACGAATTCGTTTTTCTTTTGTGTTCAAAACACAAAATTTGTTTTGTTAAGATTTCTTCAGTAAATTGATACAACTTTTTGTTTCGTGTTCAATTCATTAAGAAATAAAGTATATAAAAATATAATAGAATCAAAATTAAAACATGAAAAACATGATTTAAACGTGAAAATTTTTCAAGAGAAAATTAACTGCTAAAGAACGATAAATTCAGGTCATCGTAAAACGGTGTAATCGTTATTTTGTTTCTTGTGAAAAAAATGTCCGTTCATTAGTTAAGTGGCATTTAATTCTTCCCCACTGCAAGATCTATGGCACCAGGGTCGGAAAATGGGATTGATAAGTCAGTGCTCGAGAGGAGGGGGGTACTCTGACCTATAAAAAAAGGCCCTTCAGGCGATTAACATAAATTAGTGTTTTTTAGAAATTTACCTGTAAATTCCGAAGTTTAAAACCTTTTTTTTTGTAACCACGTTGTTTGTTTTTTCTTTTGTTATTTTTTTTAAATGAAACATTGGTCCTTGTTCCTTTAATTCAAAAACTATTAGGGCTGTATTTACATTTTTCGAGTAGCTATAAGCTTGGAAAGACAGGGGGTCGAATTAATTCACGCCTTCCATTTTGAAATGTCTATTAAAAAGTAAATAATTAATTTACTCACCAAAGTGTTATATATCACAAATTGAAGATAAAAGATCAATAAATGATATATTCAAATTTAAAACCAAAAACTGGTGTTTCTTTTAGAAATTTACCTGTAAAGTCCGAAGTTTAAAACTTTAAAAAAACAAATAAAACACGTTTTGTTTGTTTTTTTAATGAAACCTTGGTCCTTGCTCGTTTAATTGAAAAAAAATTAGGTCTTGAAATACATTTTTCGAGGAGTTATAAGCTTGGAAAGACTGGGTGGAATTATTCAATATTTTTCACGAAATTTCTGACACACTTAGTTATTCAACTATATAAGGTGTATAGTTTTGTAACAAGTGCTTCTGCCGTATAATCAACCGTTTTTCTGTAAGAAGTTGTAATTTTTTAACATGTGCTTCTGCAGTTTAATTAAGCGTTTTTTTTTTCGTAAGTAGCCCGCCGACATTAACCGAGCAGAAAACCGTTTAATATTTCACAGAAATTCTGTTTACATGGGGGGATGAAAGGGGGCGGGATGTGGGGCGCTACACATCGCTCCCCTCCACAGCCTCCCCACAATGTAAACAGAATTTGTGTGAAGTTGAATATATTTAGGTTTTGTGTGATTGAACAAAACCTTTAATAAAAGATTAATAAAAAGCACAGAGTAATTGCAAACAAATATTTTTAGAATAAAACAACAAAAAGATTTATTTCAAAAGTAAAATTTAAAACTCGCTTTTATTTTGTGAGACTCAACATTTCACATAAACAACTTAAATGAGTGAAACAACACGCATTTATTAGTAAAAACAAAACAAATAAAAGACAAAACAATAATGTTTATGCATTTTCTTGGTGTTGTTTTTCTGCTTAATTGAGTTCTTCACAGCACATGTTTATAACATTATGGTGTTTTAATTTTATTTATTTTGTACTTTGAATGAACATAGTGGATTAAAATTGGTCAGAGAGATCCTAATAAAAGACTAACAAAATGAAGCAAGATGTAGCAGGAAAAAATCAGGAACAGATAATAAATAGTCAGTTTCGCCCTTTGAAGAGAGAGATTTCTTGACTGTAATAACAGTAGAGAAAGAAGGAGACAAAAAAAGGCAGAAGAAAACTCGTTTCTCACAGATTCGTGGTTCGTCACAAAGAACAATCCAACCGTCAAAACCACCTACGCACAATCTGCAAAACACTCACTGACCGCTTGTCAGCCTCCTGCCTTTATAGCGGCCGAGAATTATATATTTGCATTATCGTGCGAGATCACATGAGAATTGCATGGAGTCAAAGCCAATAAAAACCCATGGACGCCATCTTGGAACTCTCTTCTGCTCGGATCACATACAACAACAGACGTATCCGGGGTAAGCTTTTCATTTCTCTCCATTTTGGTTATTGCTGATTCCGCTGCAGCCCCCCCCCCCTGATCTCATGATCACAGACAGGGCAAGAGGGCAGTCGTCTTTGTCGGGTAGTTCTTCGAAGAATCAGGGGCGGCAGCACTTCTTCATTGCCATCTTCCTCATTACCACCGTTATTGCCACCAGTCTGTTCCATTATCCCCCTCGTGGTTCCATAGGCGGTGTTTCACAATCAGGGCAGGGGGGCAGTATCCATCTTTGTCGGGTAATCCTTCGTAAAGGCAAGAGGGGTGGTCCTTCTTCCGCTTCTTCAGTATGTGCATTATGTGGCTCAAAATCCTCTCTCCGTCGTCCTGCATCATACTCTCTGTCCTTTTAGATGACATCGGACTGTCTTCCTCTTCCTCTTCCTCTGATGTGACAGCATCATGGCGAGGGTGCAGATCCTTCATGGGGCGAGGCACGCCGTCCACCAAAATTGATTGAGGGCTGATTACTTTGGTCAGTTCACTCTTGCCAAACCTCATGGTACATCGATTTTGCGGTCTTTTGACCCACACGCGATCTTCAACCTGGTAAGAGCTGTTCTTGGGACCTGGGGATGCAGTTGCGAGATTGGTTTCCTTTACTCGAACTTTGTATCGATAAATCCTGTTGGCAGGCGCAGTGAAGGGAGATACGTCGTCTCTGGGTGTGATGTTATACCAGTAGACAGCTTCCTGTATGGGACAGCACATTCTACCCACTATTCGTTTCACTGTATAGTGACATCGCTTCGCTATGCCATTCCTGGCTGGAGCGTATGCACACCGGAATCGCAAGTGAACTCCCCATTTATGTGCAAATGCTTGGAACACGTTGCTGCAGAATGCCATGTCATTGTCTAAAAGGAGTTCATGTGGCGAGCCATGTTCGAGAAACACTGCCTCCAACTGATGAATCACACTTGCCGATTCCTGGCTTGCCAATTTCCTCCAAATGGAGAAAGGCGATGGACCAGAGTCTGTTAAAAAATGTGAGGTGTCATAATGCGTGATATCCATTCCAATTCTCTGCCAATTCTCGTTAACTTCCAGCTTTCCCTTTTCCCACTTGACCGGGGCTGGGTCAATGGACTGACATTCCTCACATTTCCGTATGACCGTTTTAACGGTTGCTTTTGTCGTGATTGGGCAATTTTCCTGACAAAGTAGGTAGTGGGTCGCACCCCCGGATGTCCACTACCTTTGTGAACAGCCATGATTTGACTCTCATCCCGCTCGTCTGTGTGAACCGCGCCTATCAGCGGGTCAAACCCGCTTTTCTTTTTCATCGCCTCAAACCACGGCTATAGTACTCGTATCAATCGATCAGCAATGTTTCGTGCTGATGAAACCAGCGTCACGTCTACTGTCAGCCCATACTCTTTCACAAGCTCCTTGAGAGTGCTTACTCGCCTCCTAATAAGCATCTCACTTGTTGCTTTTGTGTGTACTCACGCTTTTCCAGTTAACGTGTCCGAGATCCAATGTTATACGCAGACAGAACCTGTCTTTATGTGTAGATCCTTGCTCTGCCACTGAAGAGCCAAATTGATGCCTTTCAATATGGCGTCCAGTTCTGCTAAGTTGATGTGTTGAGAGTCATCTTCGGATCGCAGCCAACATGCATTTTCCAACACAGTTTCACGCGTCTCCAAGGCTGCACCAATTGCTAGGGAGATAGCATCGACCCATACATTCAGCCATTTGCCGTCCACACATCAATTTCCCCGGGCCAGATCGTCACGTTGCACAGATTCTGAGGTTTCGAACATCATACGATGCAGTACGGCGTCACTCACTTCATCATCCAAGCTATTTGTTACTGAACTTACTCTATGTATTCACAAGCCACACGAAGTTAACCACACACCGGAAAGTGCCCGACAAGTCGACCACACAGGGAGAACATTGTCGCGTAACAATGCTGGGAGCATCTGGAATTGCATTTCCTCGCTTCCATCGCAGTTCACTGCATTCCATCCCAACCGTCAATGCAAGAACTTGTGCCCCGTTCTTCAACCACTCCGGGTTCTTGCACTCAAACCCGAACTGCGCTAGGTGTTCTCTTACACAGGTCGCGGGCACGATGTCTTACAACTTCTGTGCGACTTACAACTTCTTCCTTGAGTAACACTTTGCTGACAATTGCTCTCATTATTAGGGGAGCCACATTCAAGCCGAACCCCAGACGGACAGACAGTATTTTTCCCCGTCGATTTCCACAGTGTCTCATGGACCTGTACTTGTAGGTGTGATCTCCTGAAGTCCAGTAGAGACACGTTAGCACCTTTTTGTCTCCATTCGCGCAGCTTAGCCGCACAAACATCTGTGTTGGCTGTAAACGCGTCTGCGTAATGATCGTAACATTATAAGACCAAGTTATGTCATGGATGTGACTTCCATCTCAGTTGCACTCAATTCCCTGTGTGTTCTACATCGTTTATAAAATGGTGCATCTGCTTACATGAATTGCAGAAACAAAATCTATATCAACGCCGACTGGTCAACCCTCTGACTTATTTACTCTCTAACTATATGTGATTACTTGTTTTTTGTTCATGCTCTTACGTCACCAATTGTAATGTTTAATGTAATTTTATTCCCAGCTTTAAAAAATATTTGTAAGAATTATATTTTGATTAACTTGCATTCCAGCATCCTTTGTTTATTTTTATGAACTAAATTTTAAGTGTGATATTTTATTTTATAACATTTTATTTGCGATACTAGAGTCGATGCAACTCTTATATCCCGAACGTTATTCTTGGATTTGACATTTCACGTTTTGCTTCCATAACTTATATCCAATATTAACTAAGACTATTCATTATTTCTAATTAGAAAACTAAAATTGGACTTTTCTACCGCTTTATTTAACAATCAGTCATGATGATATTGTTAAGGAACAAGTTTTTTTTTTTTTTTTTTACACAGTGATCACCACTTATCAAGGCCCAGAAGCCACTCAGGGATAAGGGTTATTGCAAGTACATTACGTTAGTGAGGAGATTTTATGAAGTGTTTAATTAGGGGGGCGGTTCATTAGGAATTTGTTAACATTAGACTTGAAGACATCCAAGTTGTAGTCCGGAGGGAAGCAGGCAGACGGAACAGAGTTCCACAGGCGTGCAGTTCTAAGAAAGAAGCTTTGCTCATGAAATCCGCGTTTTGATTTAGGCACAGATATAGAGTGGGGAAAATTTTTCACAGTGGATTCAGCTAGACGGGTGTTTTTCGTGAAAGATTGGCGAGGGGGGGGACCAGGGATTGGAGTTCAGACGAGCACCTGCCATGAAAATAACGATAAAACAAGGATAGGCTCGCAACGTCTCTTCTGTGGGAGAGGGGTTGCAGGGTAGAGAAAAGGGCATCCCCCACTAAACAACGGTCTATTTTTTACTCTGTCAAGGCAGGATAGGCTGTTTTTGGCAGCTCCTGCCCAGATATGGCAACAGTATTCCATCCTTGGCCGTACTTGGCTTTTATATAGATAGAGAATTGCATCAGTAGTGAGATATCTTCTGGAGCGGTAGAAGGATCCCACCATCTTTCCAGCGACCTTGGCAACAGACTTGATGTACGTGTTCCATTTCAGATCAGGAGTAAAGGTCAAACCCAGAAGCTTGTCAAAACACGGGGCCTCACCCAGACGAGAGTCATCCATCACAATTGATGCCAGCTGGGGATCAGAGCGTTGATGATGTAAGGATAGAAGTTTGGTTTTGGATGCATTAAAGGTAACTAGCCACATCTTCCCCCACTGAACCACGCGCTCGAGATCAGAGGAGAGAGAATCCGAGAGAACTTCGTCATTTGCAGCCTTTGATGTGTTGCCGTAGATGGTCGTGTCATCAGCATAGATGTCAACGAATGATTTAAGTATGTGTTTAGGGAGGTCATTGATGTAGATCAGGAAGAGAGTTGGGCCCAGGATTGACCCCTGAGGGACTCCAGCATTTATATTGCAGGCCTCCGATTTTTGTCCATCTACCACTACTCTTATGAGCCTATTGGAGAGAAATGATTTAATGATTGAGAAAACATTTCCAGTTATACCGTAGCTGGAAATCTTGTGAAGTAGGCCCTTATGCCATACTTTGTCAAAGGCCTTTGATATGTCAAGAGCAATTGCCCTAGAAAGGAAGCCTTTGTCAAGAGATTCACTAATCCTGTGGGATATAACCGTCAGCACATCTGCGGTAGATCTTGCAGAGCGGAAACCATATTGTGTGTCACTAAGAAGGTTATTCCTGCTGAGGTGGTTGACTATTTCTCTATTTAATATTGATTCCAGCAACTTACTCATAACACAGAGAAGACTTATTGGTCTGTACTGAGAGGGAGATGACTTATCACCTGAATTCTTAAATACAGGGCAAATTGATGAGGTCTTCCAGGGAGTTGGAAAGCACTTCTCCTTAAGGCAACGCTTAAATAGTTTCGTAAGTATGGGAGCAAGTTCTGGTTGAAGCTTTTTTAACACTATAATTGGGATGCCATCAGGGCCAGTTGCTTTACTGGAATCTAGGTTTTTTATTAGCTTGGCGACCTCATGCACGGATATTTGTATGTTACCTAGCTTGTTCTGTGTTATAGGAGGAAATATGGGGAGTTGATGGCCTTCGTCGCATAGGGTAGAATTAGCTGCAAAGTTCTTTGCAAATAGTTTGGCCTTGTCTGACGCTGGCGAGATAACCTCTGGTCCATTGATAATGGTTGGGATAGAACGCACACTTCTGTTCAGGATCCTATTTGTTATTTGCCAAAACTGGTGGGAACCAAGCCGCTGATCAGCTACCTTGGATTTAACAGACTGGGCATATAGCTCTCTTGCATTTTTTATTACTCTTTTACAGTGGTTGCTGGCAGTCCTGAAAGCAGCTTTAGTCTCAGTGCATCTATTACGTTGGTAGCTATGGAAAAAGTGATTTCTGTGCGCGATAGCAGCAGCACATTCTGGGGAGAACCATGGCTGGCTGTTAGGTTTTTGTTGAAATTTTTTAGATGGTATGAATTGGTCTATACCTACAATTAACCATTCGGTCAGATCTGATACTATAGAGGACACTTCCTTTTTAAACATGGAGTGCAGAGGTAAATCAGATATGAATGTACGGAAGCTATCCCAGTCAGCCATAGAGTATCGGTATACAGTACGGTGGAGGGGTACGTCTGATGGCTTCTTACAATTCGTTTTTATCTTAACTGATACGACGGAGTGGTCGGAGGATCCTAGAGGAGAATGAACGGTACATGAACATAGCTCAGGGGAAGTTGAGAGAAAAAGGTCTAAGAGACTTGCATATTGATTGGGTGTATCGGGCACACGGGTGGGTTCGCGAACAATCTGAGTGAGGTCATAAGCAATGGCAAAATCATGACAAAACCTCCCCTCATCATCTGTCTTATTTGAATGGGTCAGCCATTCCACGTTATGGACGTTGAAGTCTCCACAGATGTGGATGTTAGCCGAGGGATGTGAAGACAGTATGTGGTCTATTTTCTCAGATATGCTCTTAAAGATAGTAACTCCGCTGTTGTGGGGCCTATAGAGGGCAAATATAAATGCAGTGGTGTTAGCAAGTGCAACCCTGAAGCACATATAGGGTAAATTAGGATCTTCTCTAGAGATATCCCTGCCACATGGGAAGCCATCCTTAATGTAGGCACATATTCCATGCCCATGGCGATCTTGGGAGTCAGATTTAGCTGTTAAATTGGAGTATCCATTAATTATGAACTCATCTAGGGAAGTGGTCGGCCCTATTCCAGTTTCACATAGAAATAATATGTCCGGTTTCGTCTCCTGTAATTGGGTTTCAACCTCTGGAAGGTTGGAACGTAGACCCCTGATATTGGAGAAGGAGACCTGGTAGTAGGGGTCTACGCTGGAAGATGGGGTTCTAGGTTTAATCGAGTTTTTATTCTGGAGATATTTCATGTTGAGGTTTGGGGATTTGTGGAATAGGTCGGCATATTTGGTTAGAGCAGTACAGAGAGGGAAAGTAAGAGAGAAAAAGACAGGAAATTTTTTTTTTTGTAGCACACGAAAAGGTAAAGCCGTAACAATTACCCACTAGTATGGCATCGAGAGGCCCCACCAGAGACTACTGCATGGTCCAGATCCACTCACCAAATAGCAATACAGCAGTCCCAGTACTTTGCGCCTGCTGATAGGACAGCCTCCTTAGTGGTTAATCCAAGGTTCGGGTCCCTGACTATCAGGCGGATAACGTCAGCCCAGACAAAACGTTTACCTCCAGCACCCTTACTAGTGACATGGCAACAAGGACAGACAAAGACAGAAAAATATCCGACATCTCAGACTACTGGTCACCAAGTAGTACCGACCTTTAAGCAGCTTTTTCTTCACCCTTTGTCAGAAACATCACTCATTGAATGAGGACTGAATGACAAAATAGGAGAAGCGAGAGTTACTGGAGCTGCCGATAACACATCCACTGTATTATCTACTCTCCATTAAAAAAAAGGGGGGAGGAGGAGAAAGGGGAATGGGTACAAGTGACTTATATCTACGTAGTAAGTCCGGTGCGAACTTAATAATTCATGACACTTTTGGTGATAATCTCCCCTCCCATATTAATGGGTGGAAGTTTGTCCTTATCTATCTAGTTTGAATCATTAAAGTTTCATCTTATAATTAATTAAAATCCAATAATTAACTATTATCAATTTGTAAAGACTGCTTAATATTAATTTACATTAGAGTTTAAATAATTATTCAAGGTTTTAATTTAGGAGGTCCGTTTTCATGAGTGACTTTCTTTGCACTGTATTATATTTCTAATGTACTTGAACATAAGGCTAACTATATAAGGTAGGATTCGCAAGCAAGAAGAAAGTATTTTCAATACAGCCAAACTTGCAGTAATAGTATATATTAAGTATACTACTTAAATAAAGTCCTAAGTTTATCTACTCTAGAGAATAATTTCCGGCATTTTTTTATCGTTAGTTGCCGGCATTTTGTTTGTTTTAAAACGTTCAGCTTTGTAGCAGGAGGGGGGACGGATAATACGGAATACAGACAAAAAGACAGGAGAATTACAGACAAAATACATAAAACACGAAAAGCAAATTTAAAACAATGTAACAAAACATTTAGGATTAGTTTAGAGAAAAAAATAATAAAATAAAAATACTTAACGTTTTTGCACTAGAGATTCCGCCTGCTGTTTTTATCAACTGTTAGCTAGCATATGCCTTTCTAGAGTGACAGAAGAGTTCTATTTCCGGATAACTTGGTCGAGTGCCTATCTATAGAATAAAAGTCGATACGTTCCTATGTGTAAAGAATATCTAATTTACATTTTTTTTTGTTAAAAAAAAAAGTTCTAGCTTTTTTTTTTTTTTTATAAAGTCCTAAGTTTATCTACTCTAGAGAATAATTTCCGGCATTTTTTTTATCGTTAGTTGCCGGCATTTTGTTTGTTTTAAAACGTTCAGCTTTGTAGCAGGAGGGGGGACGGATAATACGGAATACAAACAAAAAGACAGGAGAATTACAGACAAAATACATAAAACACGAAAAGCAAATTTAAAACAATGTAACAAAACATTTAGGATTAGTTTAGAGAAAAAAATAATAAATAAAAAATAAAAATACTTAACGTTTTTGCACTAGAGATTCCGCCTGCTGTTTTTATCAACTGTTAGCTAGCATATGCCTTTCTAGAGTGACAGAAGAGTTCTATTTCCGGATAACTTGGTCGAGTGCCTATCTATAGAATAAAAGTCGATACGTTCCTATGTGTAAAGAATATCTAATTTACATTTTTTTTGTTGTTAAAAAAAAAAAAAGTTCTAGCTTTTTTTTTTTTTATAAAGTCCTAAGTTTATCTACTCTAGAGAATAATTTCCGGCATTTTTTTTATCGTTAGTTGCCGGCATTTTGTTTGTTTTAAAACATTCAGCTTTGTAGCAGGAGGGGGGGACGGATAATACGGAATACAGACAAAAAGTGGCTTGCTTTTGCGAAATAACTTCCTGCTTGATCTTTATTATATTATACAGATGTTGTATGATACAGGTGGAGTGAAGTGCTTTTATATTATAGTGTGACGGAACATTCGTCTGTCTTTGTTATGGGATATATCACTGTTATAGTGATGAGGGTTGTGTCGCCTCTTATGAGATATTCCTTTGTAGCCTAGTCACCAATCAACAAATTGATGAAAAACTGATATAATTGCAATTAAATAATATTAGAATAATTCTTCATCTAAGAATTTGGTAAGTAAGCAAGTTTTTTTCATAGTGGAAATGAATTAAACGATATCATCAACATCCCACGCGTTATTTATGGTGCTAGCATTAAGATTCATTTTCATTATATTGAGATATAATCGATATCGATTTTGTCTCTTGGTTCTTTATTTTTTAATTTTTAATCATTTTCTTCTAGCTGTGATGATCCAACTATAAACCATTGTTTTTCATTTTAAAATTCTAACATTGCCTTTAAGCGCAATTATTTTAATATATCTGAAACTTGGTTCACCGGATATATTTGCCAGATTGTTATTGATTTGTTTCTTTTGTCAATTTACATACGTTAGTTTTAAAAGATCAAAGATTTTTATACTTGATTAAATTATGATTTACATTTATATCAAATGCTTTATGGATTTACATGGTTTCATTTATAGTTGCCAACTGTATTTCGTTAGAGCTGTGTCTTCCATAGAGTCTTTCCAAGTATGTTTTTAAGTTTCATATTAGGCCAATCGCTCTTATGTAAACCGAGATAATATTTCCTTCTTTCAGAGACTCTGTTTCAAAATCATTCTTTACGTTCTTATTTTAGTTTTCCAGTGCAACTCTATTAAAGCCATAAGCATTTGGAGCGGTAACATCAATAATGCTTTTTTCATATAAAAATCTCCGTATATTTCAGTAAAATCTCAACCCATTTTTCCGTGTTACACAAATGCTTTGAAAGACTTTTGTAAATTTTTCGTTATTTTTGCAAAAAATTTACTTACAAAAATCGGAATATTGAAATCGTGGACAAGAATATTGCTTTTCGTTCATTTTTTTATTTTCCCTCATTTACATAAAATCAAGGGTTTTCCTCACTGGAAAATATATTCATTACAATTAAAATACATACAAGTCGGTTTTTGTGGTATAGACGTTGCTTTTATCACTTGCATATGTTTTCCCCTCCAGGCTGGTTTTCCAGATATTGTGGCAATTGTAAATTTTCTGTCTTGCTTGAAATTCTTATGACTATAAACATATTTTGCAAGTATATGCAATTTACTAATTGTGTTTTTTCATATGTATCACTAAATTTGATGGCCTTGCCTTTTATTTATCTGCCCTCTTCTATGGCTTTGTCATAGATAACTGTCAATTTCCCATTTGATGTTACTGGTGGTGGTTAATGTTCCAAGATGTGCGACGATCTGTCAAGTTGCATCTCTTCAGAAATCTTCCAATGAAGGTATTTACATACTGTGTGTAACGACCACCTCATAATAAGCTTGTTAGTCAGATATTTTAAAAATCTATATTTGAGTTCTTTTTCTGATTTTTGAGAACTAGCAAAATCAGTCTTTCCACACATTTTATGTAGGATGATTTTACAAAGATAAGAATATCCAACACAAAACAGCTTTTCACACTGATTTTTCACAAAAATGTGTCTTAGTAAGGTTTTCACAAAAATGTGTCTTAGTAAGTTTTTCATAAAAATGTGTCTTAGTAAGTTTTTCATAAAAATGTGTCTTAGTAAGTTTTTCACAAAAATGTGTCTTAGTAAGTTTTTCACAAAAATGTGTCTTAGTAAGTTTTTCATAAAAATGTGTCTTAGTAAGTTTTTCATAAAAATTTGTCTTAGTAAGTTTTTCACAAAAATGTGTCTTAGTAAGTTTTTCATGAAATATGTGTCTTAGTAAGTTTTTCATAAAAATGTGTCTTAGTAAGTTTTTCATAAAAATGTGCCTTAGTAAGTTTTTCATAAAAATGTGTCTTAGTAAGGTTTTGGAACGGAAAAAATAATGAGAAGTTTTTTCAGGCTTGTCTCATATCACAATGTCTGGTTTGATGGTATTATCTTTTATATATCTGCTCGCCTGTAAATCTTTGTCATAGAATATGGTTACCTTTCCGTTCGATGTGATTTGTGGTTCATGTTCCTATATGTTTAATGATATGTCAAGCTGATCTCTCCACAGATATTCCAATGGAGGTATTTACATACTTTGTTGTGGCGGGCAGTGTTCACTTTTTGTTTTATTTTACTTACAGAAGATACACAGACTTTACAAGTATGTGACTTTTCCCCAGTGCGAGTTCTCAAAAACAAAACAGCTTTTCTAATTGTTTTTTCACAAAAATGTGTCTTAGTAAGTTTTTCATAAAAATGTGTCTTAGTAAGTTTTTCACAAAAATGTGTCTTAGTAAGTTTTTCACAAAAATGTGTCTTAGTAAGGTTTTCACAAAAATGTGTCTTAGTAAGGTTTTCACAAAAATATGTCTTAGTAAGTTTTTCACAAAAATGTGTCTTAGCAAGGTTTTCCCAAAAAAGTGTTTTAGTAAGTTTTTCACAAAAACGTGTCTTAGTAAGGTTTTCACAAAAATGTGTCTTAGTAAGTTTTTCACAAAAATGTGGCTCTTACCAAGTGTAAGTTCGGATATGTATAATTAACTTTGATTTTTTAAACAAGAAAACCCAAACATTTTACAAGAATGTGGCTTTTCCCCAATGTGAGTTCTCATTTGTGCCACTAAAGATAATTTATTAGAACAAGAATATCCACACACTTCACAGTATGTGGCTATTCAGCTGTTATGTCAGTTGGTATGTTTTATTTTATTTGCATTTACAGAACAAAAAATATATACACATTATACCAATATGATTTTTCAGAACAATTCGTACACTTAACAAGTATCTTCCTTTTCTCCTATGAGTTCTCATAGGTCTTACTTAAAATGATTTTCTAGAACAAGAATATGCACACACTTCACAAGAATGTAGCTTTTCCCTTTTTTAACTTCAGTAAGTTTTAAGATATCAAGGGGCTCCTTCCTGGAGCTTACACTTGATTCTGTTATGATTTAAATTTATATCCGAGGGCTCTTTTAAGAATAGATGCTGTTCCCTTTATGGCTGCTATTTGTATCTCCCTACAGCTTGGCCTTCCAGGGATTGCTTCTAAGTATTTCTGAAGGTTCTTTTTTATTAAACCATTGCTCCTATAACAACTGGTATAATATTTATTTATTTCAGAGACCATGTGGTTTTTAGATCATTTTTATGTCCTGATATTCTGTTATCTTTTCCCGTTCAGCTCTATTAAGGCTTAAATCATTTTCGTTTTTTTGTTTTATTTTACTTTAGTCGAAGTTCTCAGAAATCAAAGGGCCCACTACCTGGGGCTAACACTTGAACTCTTTATGAGATACATAGATATTCGAATGTTCCATTTAAGTTCTTTATCTCTCAAACACGGAGGGAGTAAAGAAGTTCAGAACATAATTTCCCTCTCCCCAACTAACCATTTTGATATGTTGTAATATATCTTTTATTTTGGTCTCTTGGTTTTACCGGATTTCAGGACAAGAACTTATTTATTCTTGAGGTAACATCACTTGGAGAAGATGGACCAATACTCCTAAAAGCTCATGTGAGTTAGCCATAGTAAGATCTTATTTGTGCACATAGTAATGTGATTTTGAATATTTGGTCGGGATTTACTTCTATGGAAAAAGTATCTGCATGCCATGTTGTTCTGACAAACCCCTATACAGAGAGACCTTAGACACTCGAGGATAGTGTCTAGTAGGCATTCAAGTTTCCCCTGTGATTTCTCCTATGTTTCACTAACGTTGATTCTCTAGAACAAGAAAATCCGCACACTTCACAAGAATATGACTTTTCACTGTCTTTTTTATTTTACTTGAGTGATTTTTTACGAGACCAAGGGGCTCCCTCCCGGAGCACTTGATTTCACTACGACTTGAATTTATATCAGAACAGATGTTTCCTTTATGGCAGCAATCTGCATTTCATTACAGCTTGGTTTTCCGGGATCGCTTGCAAGTCTTCCCTTTCCTTAGACCAGTTGCTCCTATTACAACTTGTATTATGTCTATCGCTTTCAGAGATCATTTTAAAATCATTCCTGATGGTTATCTCTTCTCATTCAGATTTAAGGCCATAATCATTTGTGTCTTAGTAAGTTTTTCATAGAAATGTGTCTTAGTAAGTTTTTCATAATCATTTGTGTCTTAGTAAGTTTTTCATAATCATTTGTGTCTTAGTAAGGTTTAAAATCATTCCTGAGGTCCTGATACTTGGTTATCTCTTCTCATTCAGATTTAAGGACATTTGAGTCTTAGTAAGATTTTGGAACGACACAAATAATGAGCACAGTTTTTTTCAGGCTTGTCTCATATCACAATGTCTGATTTGATGGCATTATCTTTTATATATCTGCTCGCCTGTAAATCTTTGTCATAGAATATGGTCACCTTTCCGTTCGATGTGATTTGTGGTCTATGTTCCCATATGTTTAATGATGTGTCAAGCTGAATCTCTCCAAAGATATTCCAATGGAGGTATTTACATACTTTGTTGTGGCGGGCAGTGTTCACTTTTTGTTTTATTTTACTTACAGAAGATACACAGACTTCACAAGTATGTGACTTTTCCCCAGTGCGAGTTCTCATATGGCTGACTAAGCCTGAATTTGAGAAAAACAAAATCCACACACGTCACAAGTATGTGGCTTTTCCATTTTTGTTTTATTTTACTTCAGTCGAAGTTCTCAGAAATCAAGTGGCCTACAACCTGGGGCTAACACTTGAACTCTATATGAGATACATAGATATTCGAATGTTCCATTCAAGTTCTTTATCTCTCAAACACTGAGTTAGTAAAGAATTGAGAACATAATTTTCCTCTCCCCAATTAACCATTTTTATACGTTGTAGTATATTTTTCATGCTGGTCTCTTGGTCTTACTGGATTCCAGGACAAGAATTTATCTAGTCTGGTGGAGTATCCAGCTTCGTGATATTACTTGAGGTAATATCACTTGGAGAAGGTGCACCATTCCTCAGAAAAGCTGTGGAGTAGTTGTAGTGAGGAGATCTTAGCTGGGCTGCGAATACTATGTGATTTTGAATATTTGGTCAGGGTTTAGTTCTATGGAAAAAGTATCCTCATGCCAGATTGTTCTGACAAACCCCTGTACAGAGAGACCCTAGACACTCGGGGACAGTGTCTAGTAGACATTCAAGTTCTCCCCAGTGTGAGTTCTCATATGTATGACTAAATCTGATTTTTCAGAACAAGAATATCCACAAACTACACAAGAATGTGGTTTTTCGCTTTTTTGTTTTATTTTACTTCAGTCGAAGTTCTCAGAAATCAAGGGTCCCACAACCTGGAGCTAACACTTGAAGTCTATATGAGATAAATAGATATTCGAATGTTCCATTTAACTTCTTTATCTCTAAAACACTGAGTTAATAAATAAATTGAGAACATAATTTCCTCCCCACACTTAACAATTTTTATATGTTGCAGTATATCTTTTATTTTGTTCTCCTGGTCTTACTGGAGTCCAGGAAAAGAATTCATCTAGTTTGGTGGAGTATACAGGTTTCTGCTATTACTTGAGGCAACATCACTTGGATAAGGTGCACCATTCCTCGTAAATGGGTAGCGAATACTATGTAACTTTGAATATTTGGTCAGAGTTTACTTCTAAGGAAACGTATCCTCATGCCTAGTAGGCATTCAAGTTCACTTTTGTTTTATTTCACTTTAGTTGAAGTTCTCAGAAATCAAGGGGACCACAGTCTGGGGCTAACACTTGAACCCTGTATGAGTGTGGACTTCTCATATGTATTTTTAACCGTGATTTTTGAGAACGAGTATAATCACACACTTCACAAGAATGTGGCATTTTCCTAGGGTGAGTTTTCCTGGTGAGGAGATCTTATTTGGACAGCGAATACTATGTGATTTTGAATATTTGGTCAGGGTTTAGTTCTATGGAACAAATATCCTCATGTCAGATGTTTCTGACAAACCCCTGTACAGAAAGACCTTAGACACTCAAGGACAGTGTCTAGTAGGCAAGTTATCATATGGTTAACTAAACTTGATTTTCAAGAACAGGAATATGCACAAAATTCACAATAATGTGGCCTTTCCTTTTTATTTACTTTTGTTAGTTTGATTGTGTGAATTCTCATATGGTACAGAAACGTTGATTTTCTAATACAGGATAATCCTCACACTTCACAAGTATGTTGCCTTTCTGCAGTGTGTATTCTCATATGATCTACTAACGATGATTTTCTAAAACAGGAAAATCCACAAATTTCACAACAATGTGGCTTTTTGCTAGTGTGCATTCTCACATGTGTCAATAAGTTTGATTTTTCAGAAAAAGAATGTCCACACACCTCGCATGTGTGTGGCTTTTCACCAGTGTGCGTTCTCATGTGTTTCCATAAACTTGATTTTTGAGAACAAGAATACCCACAAACTTCACAAGAATGTGGCTTTTCCCCAGTGTGCGTTCTCATATGTGTCACTAAACTTGATTTTTTAGAATAAGAATGCCCACAAACATCACAAGAATGTGGCTTTTCCCCAGTGTGCGTTCTCATATGTGTCACTAAACTTGATTTTTTAGAATAAGAATGCCCACAAACATCACAAGAATGTGGCTTTTCCCCAGTGTGCGTTCTCATATGTGTCACTAAACTTGATTTTTTTAGAATAAGAATGCCCACAAACATCACAAGAATGTGGCTTTTCTCCAGTATGAGTCCTTATATGTATCAGTAAATCAGATTTTCTAGAACATGAATACCCGCAAACTTCACATGAATGTGGCTTTTCTCCAGTATGAGTTCTCATATGTCTCACTAAACTTGATTTTTGAGAACAAGAATACTCACAAAATTCACAAGAATGTGGCTTTTCTCCAGTATGAGTTCTCATATGTCTCACTAAACTTGATTTTTCAGAAAAAGAATACCCACAAACGTTACAAGAATGTGGCCTTTCTCCAATGTGTGTTCTTGTATGTGTCACTAAATGTGCCTTTTTAGAACTAGAATAACTACACACTTTACACGCATGTGTTTTTTCCCTCATTATTTTTATTTTCTCATAAATTTGTTTTTGTTGGGAATGTTGCATTCTATCAGATGCCATACATTCTCCCATTAGTTTAGTTACTCCATCCAATACCTATTTTTAAGATTCTTATGGTCCCTGTAAGTGCAATTGTTTTTATTACTATTAATGTGTGTTCTCATCTGTATTATTAAGTTATATAGTAGAATCAGAATATCCACACACTTTACAATAATGTGGTTTTTCCACTTTTATATGTCCTGCTATTGATTATTTGTCAAAACAAGAATATTCACAAACTTCACATTAATATGGCTTTTCCATAAAAATCACAAGTGTGAGTTATCATATTTTTCACTAAATCTGATTATATAGAACGAGAATATCCACAAACACCACAAGAATGAGGTTTTAATGTTGGGGATGAAGCATCCTACCAGATGCAAAAAGGTTTTATTACTATCTTACATATTCCAAATATTTGATCATTTTTATATTGACCTTCTCTTAAAAGCAATTGTTTTACCCGCAAAATTCGTTATTTTTTCGATATGTTCACATATGTGTTGGTAAACAATATTTAAAAAAAGAATATTCACACGTTTCACAAAAAGTATTTTTCCAATGTGAGTTCTAAATGTGATTTTTTATAACAAAATCACAAACTTAATAAAATGTGATCTTTCGAAAGTGTGATTTCTCAGCAATTTGTGATTCTCTTATTTTTTTTATTGTAAAATCTAGCACATATTTCACAAAAACTAATTTTACCTTTAACAACTATTTCATAAAATTCGTGAATAATAAAGTTCAGTATATAAATCTTCCCACAGATGTCGCTGCTGTGTTCCAAATAAGTAATAATTTGTTACAATTATTGTTTAAAAGATCATATTCTGTAGGATTCAATTAGAAAAATCTGCAAAAAAAAATTCAGTATTTTAATATTTTCATTCATGTGAATCATCATAGGAGACATGTAAAAATAGATGAATTTAACTTTAAACAAAAAATTTGTTAATTAAAATCGTTGAAATTATATTTCGAGCTTTTATGATTTTCATTGTAGCAAGAAAATAAACAATATATATATATATAAATATATACATATATTGTTTATTTTCTTGCTACACATATATATATACCTTTTTTCTTGCTATATATATATACCTTTTTTCTTGCTACATATATATATATATACCTTTTTTCTTGCTACATATATATATACCTTTTTTCTTGCTATATATATATATATATATATATAGCTTTTTTCTTGCTATATATATATATATATATATATTAATGTTACAATGGTTTGATATGTTTTTCATCATAGTAAGAAAAACATTTCTATACGTGTTTCTAAATATACATGTATCTCAATGTTACAATGTTTTTATATGATGTTTACCATAGTAAGAAAATTAACATACACACAATATATATATATATATATATATATATATATATATATATATAAAATATAAGCGAAATAAGATACTGATAGAATTCAGATGAACAAGGAGATCCTAGCTCAAAAGGAAAAGCTCAATATTTAAGACTAGAGCAATATATAAGTTTCGTGGTTTAATTTTAAATTCTTAAGAAAAACAACATATAGAGGCATATATTCGATTTAAGAATTTATTGCTTGACAAAGGAATATATATGAGTGTATAATTCAAATGTAACTTGGTTAGTTGAGATAAGTCAGTTAAATACGCTTGTTGTCGTAGTTTGATCTAGTTTAATGTGTGTTTAAATTTTATTTAAAAAAATATATATATATGTATGGAGCAGATCTATGGATGAGCCCATTTAGTTGTTCGTTGAGTTGGAATTGATGTTTGAGTGAGTGCTTTATATACTGTGGTTAATTATATATATATATATATATATATTAATATTTTTTATAAGGGGAGAGTTGATTTAAATGTGGAGCTGGGTATGTGGTCGCGCATGTGTGGTTAATTTTGACTATTTGTATACTGATTACTTGTATATCCACCTATCAAATCTAAATATTAGTACAAATATAAGCACATATATACCCACAGATAATCAAACATACGTACATATCTATGCACAGACATACACACATACAAACAGATAGTCTACACCTACGTACAAACACTGATACATACCATGCTTACACAGATACATACCTATATACTGAATGCCATTTAGGTTTGGCAGACCAACTACTTTTGTAGAAACACCACGCAGTTGTTTGACAGTCTACTCACAGTTGACACCCTTCTCAACTGGTCTATGGATCTGCGATCCCAAATAGGTAAAAGATAACTAAATAGCGACTAAAAGAGTAGATTACATGATTCAACTTTTTCTAGCGACCTTTTTTGCCTTAGGTTCAACAGTTTGAAGGTTTTCACAACTAATGTTTATAAAGCATGTACATGGGCAATGTATTGAGACTGATTTGCTGCTAACATTTTTTCAAGTAGTTTATCAGATGCGGGCTTAAGTCATATGACGTTATAATAATTCCCCCCACTATTTATCTGTACATCAACTTAAACGTAGATTCCATGAACAAAGCTTTTTTCTTAGAACTGCAAACCTGTGGAACTCTCTTCCATTTACCTGCTTTCCAACTGACTATAATATGGTCATCTTCAAGTCCAACGTAAACAAGTTCTTGATGGGCTGTTCTCTTTAAGTAATCTAATTTACCAAATTTTCACTATTAACAATTATTACGTCACTGTCCCATTGACCACTGTACAAATATTAATCCTTATCCTCGAGTGGCCTCTGGGCATTGATAAGTGCTGACTCCTTTGTAAAAAAAATCATAATTGGAATATGAGTTGTTCAGAGGAAATGTAAACATTATGTGTAAAGAGTGTGTACCACTTCACCTGATAAATCGACTTGCCCTTAAATTGAGATGGGCTTGAGTGATGGGCGAATACCAGAGCATAAATATTTTACAGACATATTCTGTCTGACCCGTCAACTCTAATCTGACATGAACAGTTTTGACAACTCGGTTATTTATGTCTTTTTTATGTTTACGTAATAATAATAAAGTATGTAATGTTAATTGGATTAGACAGGGTTGCAAAACAATTTTGAGGGGCTGCTATTTTATGTGTGGTTTATAAAGCTTTGGAGTTCCGTAAACAAAATATGACCAAAAATTGGGCATTGAAATTCCACAAAAACAAAATATGTTTGTTATACAAAACAATCGAAATATATATATATATATATATATATATATATATATATATATATATATATATATATATATATATATATATAAAATGAAAATTACAATTACAATTGAATTTACCAAAATGATCCAAGATAGTAAATTAAAGTAAATTATAAATATTAAAGAATATATATTTATAAAATTATCTCAGCTAGATATAAAAGCTCTATAATACCAAATAGGAAATAGAGCTTATAATATGAGCAAACAGTTAATGAAATATGTTAAAAAACACTTTGAAATGAGTTAAAACATATTTAATCTGAAAAGGAAACACTAGAGTAAGGACTATCCATTTATCTAGTGTTTCCTTTTCAGATTAAATATGTTTTAACTCATTTCAAAGTGTTTTTAACATATTTCATTAACTGTTTGCTCATATATATGTATATATATATATATATATATATATATATATATATGTGTGTGTGTGTGTATTAGTAAATTTTTGCTATCTATCCCAGCGTAGGTTACCTGTTAAAAAATTGAAAATCTACTAGTTTAGCCCTTAAAAATATTAGCACTGAAGGAATTAAAAATAATATTTTAGATTTTCGAGTAGGGGATCACTTTCCTATATAAATCCAACATAAAATGAGCATCTACTCCATTGCCAGTGGCAGTCAACCAGACATATAATCGGTCACAGTTTTTAATCTTTGCAACAATTACGGGGGGGGTGCTCATATGTTTTAGATTTCTTACATTTCTTATGGAGGGATAACAGTTCATGTGTTGTTAACTATTCTGCATTTCAACCTTCCAATTTAATAAATAAAAACACCATAAAAATATTGTTGTTGGTTTTCTTATATTTTAATATTCAAATTCATATTTCAGATAAAGAAAGCGTCATCTTATTTTTTGTTTTATATAAAAATGAGAATGGCGGTATATTTTTTTATTTCAATTTTAAATTCAAAGAGTTTTTTTACTCATACATTCTATTTTTTTTTCTGTTTTAAATTAAAAAAAATCCACTCTTCTTTATTAATTACTAGCCTGGGTGCCAAGCGTTGCCCGGGTTTTTTTTAGGTCTGTTTTGAGCAAAAAAAAAGTGGTAGTAGGCAGGCAAGCTAAAACCCGCAGCCCGTAAAGGCGGAAAAGAAAGTGAAAGAATATCTGACGTCTTAACACTACTCCATGACGTGACCGAAAATTCAGAAAGTTAAAATTATGCAAAGTCAGTCCAACCGATATGATGGATTGCAAAAGTGACTCGCAAAAAAATCGACCCGTCTTTGTAGAAAACTGCCAAGTGGAGGATGAAGGAATTAATGTATTAGGCCAATTTTTCGATATTTGTTGTCCGAGACATCATGCTGTACACTGATACCAATCTCGTGAAAATGCGTCGGCTCTGACAAAAGTTTTAGGCATACAAACATACATACATGCACACATTTAAACAAACAGATGAGATTTATAGTATGGATAACACTATTATTTAGAAAGCTATTCTTAACATGGGAAAGGGAGGCCTTGCTAAATAATTTGTACATTCATCTAACAATTTAATAAATTAAAAGGTGCATTTTGTAGTCAACACAAAAACGAAAAACTGGGGAAAAAACAAATATATAGCGAATGATTGTTATTAAAGGCAACATAATAAACTCTTCTACCTACTTGGATAAGAGTTTTGTGTTTTAACTTATTTTTAAGCGTTTATTTACTTTTAAAAAAATCTGTACCGTGTCTTATGTTAGAAGAAATAAAAAATGGGTGATATAAAACAGGCATCTAAGATGTCACGATAATCGCTCAAAAAATCGATACTTAAATAAAGTACTGATAATAAAACACAAAATTTACACTTTTGAAAATTTTGTTAAACGATTTTTTTACGGTATCTTTGGTTAAATAATTTGTTAAGTGAAATTCCAAATAATTATTTGAAAAAAAATAATTAACACTTTTGAAAATTTCGTTAAACGATTTTTTTACGGTATCTTTGGTTAAATAATTTGTTAAGTGAAATTCCAAATAATTATTTGAAAAAAAAATAATTAACACTTTTGAAAATTTTGTTAAACGATTTTTTTACGGTATCTTTGGTTAAATAATTTGTTAAGTGAAATTCCAAATAATTATTTGAAAAAAAAAATAATTAACACTTTTGAAAATTTTGTTAAACGATTTTTTACGGTATCTTTGGTTAAATAATTTGTTAAGTGAAATTCCAAATAATTATTTGAAAACAAAAAATAATTAACACTTTTGAAAATTTTGTTAAACGATTTTTTACGGTATCTTTGGTTAAATAATTTGTTAAGTGAAATTCCAAATAATTATTTGAAAAAAAAAATAATTAACACTTTTGAAAATTTTGTTAAACGATTTTTTACGGTATCTTTGGTTAAATAATTTGTTAAGTGAAATTCCAAATAATTATTTGAAAAAAAAATAATTAACACTTTTGAAAATTTTGTTAAACGATTTTTTTACGGTATCTTTGGTTAAATAATTTGTTAAGTGAAATTCCAAATAATTATTTGAAAAAAAAATAATTAACACTTTTGAAAATTTTGTTAAGCGATTTTTTTACGGTATCTTTGGTTAAATAATTTGTTAAGTGAAATTCCAAATAATTATTTGAAAAAATAAATAATTAACACTTTTGAAAATTTTGTTAAACGATTTTTTACGGTATTTTTGGTTAAATAATTTGTTAAGTGAAATTCCAAATACTTATTTGAATAAAAAAAAAAAATTAACACTTTTGAAAATTTTGTTAAACGATTTTTTTATGGTATCTTTGGTTAAATAATTTGTTAAGTGAAATTCCAAATACTTATTTGAAAAAAAAAATAATTAACACTTTTGAAAATTTTGTTAAACGATTTTTTTACGGTATCTTTGGTTAAATAATTTGTTAAGTGAAATTCCAAATAATTATTTGAAAAAAAAAATAATTAACACTTTTGAAAATTTTGTTAAGCGATTTTTTTACGGTATCTTTGGTTAAATAATTTGTTAAGTGAAATTCCAAATAATTATTTGAAAAAATAAATAATTAACACTTTTGAAAATTTTGTTAAACGATTTTTTACGGTATTTTTGGTTAAATAATTTGTTAAGTGAAATTCCAAATAATTATTTGAAAAAAAAATAATTAACACTTTTGAAAATTTTGTTAAACGATTTTTTTACGGTATCTTTGGTTAAATAATTTGTTAAGTGAAATTCCAAATACTTATTTGAATAAAAAAAAAAAATTAACACTTTTGAAAATTTTGTTAAACGATTTTTTTATGGTATCTTTGGTTAAATAATTTGTTAAGTGAAATTCCAAATACTTATTTGAAAAAAAAAATAATTAACACTTTTGAAAATTTTGTTAAGCGATTTTTTTACGGTATCTTTGGTTAAATAATTTGTTAAGTGAAATTCCAAATAATTATTTGAAAAAAAAAACAAAAACAAAAACTATTTGAAAAAAATTACAACACAAAAAAAAAAATGTAAGGAAGCAAAAAATCTCTTGGCCATTCAACCAAAAATTGAAAACTGCAAATGATTACAGGTATTATGTCTTGTAACTGTTCATGAAATCGATGTTTATTTTATGTTAAATTTATATTGAAAAGTGATTCCACGTCCTAAAATCTTAAATATTTATTATTATTTGTCGTGTCTTTGAACGATACTTTTTTTTAATTTTTTAAACATATTAGCCAAATTACTAAAATTTTTATTTTATTTTTTATAGAGTAAACAACGCCGGGTTACATTGTAACGATTTACAAATATATTTTTGTACATTACGTTACTGATAATTAATGGTGGTCAATAAATATTTGATCATTTTATGTGAACTTAATAAAAGAAAGTGATCCCCATTCTAAAATTTTAAATATGGGATAAAACATACAAAATCAAACGAAACTCTCTAGCGACTTAATAGTTAAGTGTAGAGAGAAAAAAGTTTTTTTTTTATGTTAAAACAATTAGTTACAAGGCTGAAATAACAACCTTATTATTCAGAAAGTCATTCTTAACATGGAGAGAGTGTTTTGTAACTATTCTGTACTTCCACCTAATAATTTCATAAAATAACATCTCGTAAAATTCGAATTTAACTTAAAAATTAGATTTAAAAAAAAAGAACAGAAACATAATTGGATAATCATTTAACAATTAAATACAAGAAAATTAGTTTTATTTATTTTTAATTTTTTTTGTGATCAGTTTTCTTCGAATTGAATTATTGTGTTTACGCTTCTCAGAAATCACATAAGTATTTTCTTTTTAAGAATAGATGCTTTTGTATTACTCTACACATAGATTCGAAAAAGTTGTCAAAAAACAAATATATAACAAATAAATGTTATCAAAGGCAAGATAAGTTACTTTTCTACCTAACTGGATAATTTTCTAATGTTTTAATTTAATGTAACATGTTTATTCAGCTCGAAAAACATACAGTGTTTACCGATGTATTCGAAAATGTAAAATTGTGCCCAAATTTTTTCACTGTAAGTTTGAGAAAAGGAGTTAAAAATAAAAAACAAGACAAAATACTGTTTGAAACTCGCTCAATATATGTTACCGTGACATAGGCTGACATATATTCGGTGGTTTTTAACAGTATTTTGTATATTTAAAAAAAAAATTTAACTCCTTTTCTCAAACTTTCCGTGTGAAAGAGAGAGAGTCGGGAACCATTTAAAATTTTCCAATACATCGGTAAACACTGTTTTTAGAGCTGAATAAACATGTTAAATTAAATAAAAACACTAGAAAATTATCCATTTAGGTAGAAAAGTAACTTATCTTGCCTTTGATAACATTTATTTGTTATATATTTGTTTTTGGACAACTTTTTCGAATCTATGCGTAGAGTAATACAAATCCAAAAAAAAAAAACACTTATCTTTCATCCCAGGAATTAAAAAAATAAACCAAATAAATTGGAAATTCAAATTTTATATTCAGGTTTCTTATAAATCATATAGAATCAATATTTTTATTGCATTGCAAAAAAAAAAAAAAATGAAATGAATAAACATAATTTAATATTTAAGGTTATTTAAAAAATCGGATTAGAAATGTAAACAAAAATATTTAAAAACTTACCTTTCATTCCAGTTTCAATACGAAAAAAAAAATCGGGTTGAATTCTTTGTTCTTTTTCGTTCAAAATAGAAAATTTGTAAGGATTTCTTTATTAAATGGATACAATTTTTGTTTTGTGTGTCCAATTCATTAAGAAAATGAAATATATGAAAATATAAAAGAATCAAAATTAAAAAATGAAAAACACGAAATTATTTAAATAGAAAATCAACTGCTAAAGAACAAAGAAGTTAAGGTCATCGTAATAAAACGGTGAAATAATTATTTTGTTCCTCGTGTAAAAATGTCTGTTTATTATTAAAACGTATCGAATTGTCTTCCTATCAAGTTCAGATTATATTTGTCAATGCTTAAAACTTGTTTTCAATATCTTTTGTAAATTTCTCTTTTGTATGTCTATTTCATTAAAAATTAAAATATATGAAAACATATAAATTAAAATATATGAAAACATATAAATTAAAAACTATGAAAACATAAAAATTAAAATATATGAACACATAAAAATTAAAATATATGAAAACATAAAAATTAAAAATTATGAAAACATAAAAATTAAAAACTATGAAAACATAAAAATTAAAATATATGAAAACATAAAAATTAAAATATATGAAAACATAAAAATTAAAATATATGAAAACATAAAAATTAAAATATATGAAAACATAAAAATCAGAAAAACTGAACATTTCATTATTATTCTAATTAGTCAAACTACCGTTAACATCCAAAATGACACTAGTATTCTAAATAATACAATATATAATATAATATAATATAATATAATACTTATAAAAAAAGCGAAGTTAGTAAAATTACAAGAATAGATTTGAACCAAGAAAGCAAACTATAATAATTACATTATGAAACTTGAAACTGATTCGGTTAAAGATTCCCGCCCAACAAATGTCACAGTAACATTTATTGAGTGGTTTTCTACCAACATTTTGTTTTATTTCTTATTTTGAAGCGATTATTGAGTTTTCAAAGACATTGCGGTAAGCTTTTCTTGTTCTCCAACAGCGTTCAACATTACATGTTTTTCGAACGGATTAAACATTATACATTAACTAAAAACACTGCAAACGTATCCATTTACTAGGGAAGATACCCGCGCTTCGCAGGGGACTTTGCTGCACACTCGCCCTTATCCCCCCCCCCACGCCCCCTCCCATAATGTAAACAAAATGTTTGTTTTTTTGGTTGGGGTGAAGTGTCAAGTGACTGAAGTGTGTGTGCTCATTTTAGGTTAAATTATTATATAAAAATAACTTTATTGAAACTAACATTAATTCAAAAAGTCCAGAGTCCTGAAGTTCATGCCATGCAAACGGTAAATTTGCGACGGGTTTGATTATCAGATTTGGTGTCAGAAAAAAAAAATCGGTTTGTGTCAAAAAAAGAAAATAAAATTTTTTTTTTTTATCATAAAAATAATTATTTGTCCAATCACGAGAAGTGTGTGATATATCCAAATTGATGAAATTAAGAAAGTGAAAGGAGGGTTATGGTCATTTTTTTGGCTCTTTGGCATTTTTTTGTGTGTTTACCTAAATGCACGATGGGCGGCCATCTTGCTTGCCAAACTGTAGTGATTACGTTGGATAAAGAACGTCTTCAAATATGAATAACTACTCGTTTGCGCAAGAAATAAATGTAATATTCGTTCTCAGCGTACCGAAAAACTTCTAAACGTCGACAATTCAAGGGTGAATGCCAATTGGTCCGTAATTAAAAAAAAAAATACTGTTTTATGGTAATAATTATACCATAGCGATGTATGTATGTGATATCTAGAGACTGCCAAACGATTGTGAAGATTGGACCTCATGTTTCCGTGACGTCAGATGTGTGTTAACTGCGCGAACTATGGTAAAGCAGAAACGACTTAATGATTTTTTAAAACCTTTGTTTATCTTCTTCAAACTGCAATTAATAATTAATCTTTGTTATAACTTTGTTAGGTTTTAAGATTTACACAGTTTAACGATTAATAATATTATAAACATTTGTATATTAAAATATGAAATACGGTTTTACTAAATGCTCATTTGGTTACCTGCCGGAGTTCCGTATTTTCTTCGGGAAAAAGAGACCAGAAAATATGAGGTGGGAGAGGGGGGGGGGGCTACAAAAGGCTTAATATTTGTGCAATAATATTTTCAAATTGTGTTTAATCTGGCGAGAAAATACCTGACAAGAGTCATGTTTACATTAAAACTTAATATTAAAAATATATATATTGAAACACAATTAATTAAAAATATATGTTGTAACGGAACATTTTGAAATAATAGAATTTTAATCGTTTTAATCTTAAAAAAAAATTAATTTTTAAGAAGTTTCTTTTTCTTGGCAATTCAACTGATTATAGTATATATTAACTCGAAAAAAACCTATTTTAAACAAAAACATAATAATATTAAATTTATAACATTTTTTTAATTGCAACTTCAAGGTATTTTTTGTTCAATATGTGTATTTAAATTTTAAAAAGTAAATATGTTTTACTTATTTGAACTCTTATGTTTCATAATGAATAGAAATGCCGATAGATTTAAATATATTTTGTTCATATTTCGAAAAAATAAATAGGGGGTGGGCACGCACTAAAAAAAATATTTCCCTCATATATTTTACGGAAACTGCATTTTTTATGTAATTTCATTCTAAAATGGATAAGTATCGAAATTTAAGGAAAATCTGACCATTAGTTGATTTTTGCTAGATTTATTAAAAACGGGTATGTTTTCACGTTCAAAATACTTACTACATGGGGACGTTATATTAAAGCGCCAATTATGTAAACATGATTTTCGTCTTTCAATTTCATTATTTTCGTTCGATGAATTTTTTTTTTTTAATTATTACTAGTTTATTTTGCCTTTCGTTTAAATTGTACAAAAGTTATATTGATAATATTAATTTATAATAAAGTTATATTGATAATATTAATTTATAATAAAGTTATATTGATAATATTAATTTATAATAAAGTTACATCGTTTTGCATATAGGGGGTAATTCTCTGGTGACTTTAGGTAGTGCCTAGTGATATCATATATGATAAAAAAATATATTTTATATTAAACTAGCGAGGGCTACCCGGCGTTGCCCGGGTGTTTGGAAGCACCGGGGGTGAGGGGAGGGTAAAAAAAAGTAAGTATGAGGATCGAACCCGAACCGTTGAGGCAAAGTTGTAAATTAAAGTGTGAAAAAAAAAGTGCGACGTTAACCATTGCCCCACCACGATATGCTAAAGGAAACACGTTTGAATTTATTTAATTACTTGGATTTAGCAGGTGCCCGTTTTAATGAGTTAATGAGGTCAAGTTTGACTGCGGGATAGTATTTACTGCTGAACGCCCCCCCCCAAGATGTTATAGGAAAAAGACTAACCCACATGCGGCAAGCGGTAAATTTTGAATATTTATCTTCCCGAAATCGAGAAAATTAAATAGACAGGCGAGCTTCGTTGTTAACTGTGAGATATTACGTTTTATATGTGATATAAAAAGTTTTTAAAAAGTTGTGAACCGACCGACCGCTTCTCTGAAAGAAGCCTTTTGTAGACACACAGAAAAGCGAACACACATACATACATACATACATACATACATACATACATACATGCATGCATACATACATACATATATATATGCATACTTATACATAAACATACACAAGACGGTCATTGGCATGCAAACACACACACACAAACACACACACATATATATATATATTTAAACGCAAATATACATATATACAGATACACACATATCTGTAAACATACACATATATGTACATACACCATGAATACACATACATACGTATACAGACACACATGCATACATACAGATATACATGCATACACATATACATACATACATCCATACGTACACATACGCACATACATATATACACACCCACTTACCTACATATACGTACACGTATGTAAATATGCACTCATACATACAGATATGCATACATACACACCTACAAATACATACGCACATATACATACATTCATACGTACACATACGCACATACATATATACATACACACTTACCTACATATACATACATGTACGTAAATATGCACTCATGCACACATACATATATATACACACATATATATGCATACATACACAAATGCATAAATACACATGCACACGCCAGTATACATACATGCACACATACACACAAACACACATATACATGCATATAAACATAGATATACACACATACACATGTACATAAACATACATACACCTATATATATATATATATATATATATATATATATATATATATATATATATATATGTATATATATATATATATATACATACATAGATACATATAATAATGGCAGATCAATTACTACATGCTTCCAGCATTTCAAACCTACACGCGTCACAACTTTTCCGTCGCAATAGGACCGTTTCTTTTTTTTTCTTATAGCCTGAGGGAGTATCTGTACCTGATGGTGTTACAGAGTTTTAGCTTTGTACGACAGCTAAATCTCTCTCTCTCGGTTCAAAATGTTGACATCCAGCAACAAGCAAGAGCAAGATAGCCAGCAACAAGTCAAACTGCAGACCAGCTTAATGCGGGTACTGGTCTCCCGCTTTATGTTTTTTAATTCAGAGATTTGCTTCTCCTAGAGGGGTTGCCTTCACCACGGCTTACAGGAGCCCCCTCCACCCTGCATACACATGGAAATAAACACATGTGTACATAGACGTACGCCAACATACGTGTGCATGTGCACAGACATACAAACGTAATCACGTAGAGGCACACATATATACATATACACACACATACGTACACACACACACACACATGCAAAATACACACGAATAAATAGTCCAAAAGTCATAAATAGTAAGTAAGTGATCAGCAGCGATTGGACCATTTTTTTTTGTCCCTTTTTCTCCCTGCTTGGATTTTTTTTTTTAAATAAAGTTTGTTTCAAACTCATTTTTTTGCAACACATGAAGAAAAAATTAACAGACTCGCATATAATTTTCCAAACAAAACAACGTACGAATTGACAAGACAGTCCAACTGAAAGTTATTTAAAGACGCTTGCACTTTTTTTTTTAAATAAAGTTTGTTTCAAACTCATTTTTATGCAACACATGACGATAAAATTAACAGACTCGCATATAATTTTCCAAACAAAACAACGTACGAATTGACAAGACAGTCCAACTGAAAGTTATTTAAAGACGCTTGCAGTTTTTTTTTTAAATAAAGTTTGTTTCAAACTCATTTTTATGCAACACATGACGATAAAATTAACAGACTCGCATATAATTTTCCAAACAAAACAACGTACGAATTGACAAGACAGTCCAACTGAAAGTTATTTAAAGACGCTTGCACTTTTTTTAAAAATAAAGTTTGTTTCAAACTCATTTTTATGCAACACATGACGATAAAATTAACAGACTCGCATATAATTTTCCAAACAAAACAACGTACGAATTGACAAGACAGTCCAACTGAAAGTTATTTAAAGACGCTTGCACTTTTTTTAAAAATAAAGTTTGTTTCAAACTCATTTTTATGCAACACATGACGATAAAATTAACAGACTCGCATATAATTTTCCAAACAAAACAACGTACGAATTGACAAGACAGTCCAACTGAAAGTTATTTAAAGACGCTTGCACTTTTTTTTAAAATAAAGTTTGTTTCAAACTCATTTTTTTGCAATACATGACGATAAAATTAACAGACTCGCATATAATTTTCCAAACAAAACAACGTACGAATTGACAAGACAGTCCAACTGAAAGTTATTTAAAGACGCTTGCAGTTTTTTTTTTAAATAAAGTTTGTTTCAAACTCATTTTTATGCAACACATGACGATAAAATTAACAGACTCGCATATAATTTTCCAAACAAAACAACGTACGAATTGACAAGACAGTCCAACTGAAAGTTATTTAAAGACGCTTGCACTTTTTTTAAAAATAAAGTTTGTTTCAAACTCATTTTTTTGCAATACATGACGATAAAATTAACAGACTCGCATATAATTTTCCAAACAAAACAACGTACGAATTGACAAGACAGTCCAACTGAAAGTTATTTAAAGACGCTTGCAGTTTTTTTTTTAAATAAAGTTTGTTTCAAACTCATTTTTTTGCAACACATGACGATAAAATTAACAGACTCGCATATAATTTTCCAAACAAAACAACGTACGAATTGACAAGACAGTCCAACTGAAAGTTATTTAAAGACGCTTGCAGTTTTTTTTTTAAATAAAGTTTGTTTCAAACTCATTTTTATGCAACACATGACGATAAAATTAACAGACTCGCATATAATTTTCCAAACAAAACAACGTACGAATTGACAAGACAGTCCAACTGAAAGTTATTTAAAGACGCTTGCACTTTTTTTAAAAATAAAGTTTGTTTCAAACTCATTTTTATGCAACACATGACGATAAAATTAACAGACTCGCATATAATTTTCCAAACAAAACAACGTACGAATTGACAAGACAGTCCAACTGAAAGTTATTTAAAGACGCTTGCACTTTTTTTTAAAATAAAGTTTGTTTCAAACTCATTTTTTTGCAATACATGACGATAAAATTAACAGACTCGCATATAATTTTCCAAACAAAACAACGTACGAATTGACAAGACAGTCCAACTGAAAGTTATTTAAAGACGCTTGCAGTTTTTTTTTTAAATAAAGTTTGTTTCAAACTCATTTTTATGCAACACATGAAGATAAAATTAACAGACTCGCATATAATTTTCCAAACAAAACAACGTACGAATTGACAAGACAGTTGGACTGAAAGTTATTTAAAGACGCTTGCACTTTTTTTTAAAATAAAGTTTGTTTCAAACTCATTTTTTTGCAATACATGACGATAAAATTAACAGACTCGCATATAATTTTCCAAACAAAACAACGTACGAATTGACAAGACAGTCCAACTGAAAGTTATTTAAAGACGCTTGCACTTTTTTTTAAAATAAAGTTTGTTTCAAACTCATTTTTTTGCAATACATGACGATAAAATTAACAGACTCGCATATAATTTTCCAAACAAAACAACGTACGAATTGACAAGACAGTCCAACTGAAAGTTATTTAAAGACGCTTGCACTTTTTTTAAAAATAAAGTTTGTTTCAAACTCATTTTTTTGCAATACATGACGATAAAATTAACAGACTCGCATATAATTTTCCAAACAAAACAACGTACGAATTGACAAGACAGTCCAACTGAAAGTTATTTAAAGACGCTTGCACTTTTTTTTAAAATAAAGTTTGTTTCAAACTCATTTTTTTGCAATACATGACGATAAAATTAACAGACTCGCATATAATTTTCCAAACAAAACAACGTACGAATTGACAAGACAGTCCAACTGAAAGTTATTTAAAGACGCTTGCAGTTTTTTTTTAAATAAAGTTTGTTTCAAACTCATTTTTATGCAACACATGAAGATAAAATTAACAGACTCGCATATAATTTTCCAAACAAAACAACGTACGAATTGACAAGACAGTCGGACTGAAAGTTATTTAAAGACGCTTGCACTTTTTTTTAAAATAAAGTTTGTTTCAAACTCATTTTTATGCAACACATGACGATAAAATTAACAGACTCGCATATAATTTTCCAAACAAAACAACGTACGAATTGACAAGACAGTCGGACTGAAAGTTATTTAAAGACGCTTGCACTTTTTTTTAAAATAAAGTTTGATTCAAACTCATTTTTTGCAACACATGAAGATAAAATTAACAGACTCGCATATGATTTTCCAAACAAAACATACATGCATACATACATACATATATACATGCATACATACATACATACATACATACATACATACATACATACATTTTCGCTTTTATATTTATAGATAAATTATAAAGAAAATCTGTTTCGTAGGCAATTAAATACACTTGCTATGGTATAATTACAATCAATCCTGGGAAATTCTATAACAAAAAAAGAAGCAAATAATGTATGGGATGATGGATTTTGACATATGGAAAATTGGCCTTGTGTCTGACTAACTCTGCCCTCGTGGGTATGCAAGTAAATGAGGACATTAGTTTTAATTATTTATCTCTAACCACATACCCCCTTCTCCCGGGCATCGGCGTTGAAAATAAGGGAAAATTATGTATTCTGAGGCAGAAGTTTAAAAAAAACAACTTATGAATTATATCGGCGTACTTATAGTTTATATGACCAAAGAAAACTACGGTAAATATGAAGAATCACCCTTGAAAATTCCTTTAAAATTACCAATTAAAAAGGTTTTCGGGGGCTAAAAACGAAAATAACGTTTGAAATTACGGTAAATTGGTAGTTTCGAAGATATGAAGAAATGTTAGTTTTAAAAAAGTGGGGGATCACTTTTCTATTATAATGTAACGTAAAATGAGCACCCACTTTGTGATTACCACATGATGAGAGCTGGATGACAGAGGAAGAAATAAACAGATGCGGAGAAAAAAATGGAACAAAAAAACGAGGGGTTGAGAAATGGATGGAATGGAGAATAGTTCTAAGAGAATTAGAATAAATGAGGGATTTGAGAGTGAGTGGAAGGAAAAGTAGTTTCGAGGAAGAGAGAATGAGATTAGGAGAGAGGCAGAATTAGAAAAGAGAGAGGGAGAAAGAGGAAGGATAAAGATAGAATAAAAAAGATATATTAGGTAAATGAGGGAGAGAGAAAGGAGAAATAGAAGAAGGGATGAACGCGAATGTGATGGAGCAATAGAAAGCAACGGAGGAAGACAGAGGTTTCGAAAAAAAAAAGCAACAGATGGAGTGCGCTAGAGAGTAAGGATATTGACTATGTTGTAGTTGTCTGGGAAGAAGCCTTATGATATTGTGTTTCACAAATGGGAAGTTCTTGGAAAGAAATTTTGTTCATAGAAGTTTTGTTTGGCTTTAGGTACAAAGAAAAAGAAAGGAAGTTATTTGCAGTAAATGTAGCCAGACGAGTTTTTGCTATGAATGTTTGACAAGGATGTTGCAGACATTTGATCTCAATCAAGCATCTACCATTAAAATAATGATAAATTTGAGAAAGATGTCCGTATTATTTTAACTGATCGCCATGTTTGTTTTTGTGCCACCAATGGAAACAATACGGAGTATCGACCTGAATACTCCTAAAAATCGATTTTTTTAAGTCTTTAGTTGCTACTCTAGCGTACATTGACCTCATGCTGGCAATATATTTTGATATTTTTTCTTATACTAATAAGATCACAAGTTAATTTCAGCAAAAAATGAAAGAGTTTAAATACAAGGTTCGGTTTTTACAGATGGCGGCGTCAAGTTATAGAGAAAAAAACTTACAATTCAGGCTGAATTTTTGAGAAATAACGTCTTCAAATTCTAAAAAAAAAAAAAAGAGTAGAGTACAATTCAAAAAAGATTTTAGAAAAATGGCGTCGTCAAGTTATGGAGTTGAAAAAAGCCGTCACTAAGGATAGAGAGAGAGAGAGATAGATAGATAGAGAGAGAGAGAGAGAGAGAGAGAGAGAGAAGGGAGAGAGGGGGAAATAGTAAAAAAGATATTGAGACAAAAATCGATAGGGTATGAAATCATTGTTTATTTGCCAGACACAACACCAGAAAATCCCTTCACAATTAAGTTGAGAGAATTGAGTCTTTTCACGGGTAATCTGTCTATAATGTCCGCCTCCTATAAATTCATAATTTGGGTTACTGAAAATATCCGTACGCATCGCTCAAATTTGTTTAAATGTTTAATTTTCGGGGTCATAGGTGGAGTTCAGCCAATAGACACACGAATTATGTTGGATGTTGTTAGACATTTTAGTTCATAGATCTAGAGGATGTGACATAAATACTGTTACAAATTAAAACTCAGATTTATTCCAACAAAATAATTTATTACAAAACAAAATTACATAAAATGATTAGCAAATAATGAAGCAAAAATATAGCTTAAGCATGATTCAAAATGTTTGCTTTGAATGTTCACTAAACTACGAAGTATTTTAGGTGAAATTATCTATAGCATAACATCTAATGACACTTTCTATCAGCATTTGTTCAATTTTATTTTATTTAAGCTGATCCAGGATTAAAATTGAGTAGTTTGGCTTGTCGCGCCATCTTGCAATCAGCAGACATCCTAATTGTAATCTCTGAAGGTATATACCATGCGCTGGACAAAGCAAAGGAGGGTAGAGAGGTAGCTCTGTATATATCAAAGGTTGTTGACAGGGTATGGCATGAAGGTTTTCTCAAAAAATCAGATCATACGGTATCACTGAAAAAATACTTAACATAATTAAATCCTTCTTAGAGAAGAAACAAATCCAGGTTGTCCTCGATGGTCATACATCTAAACAATATGATATAAATGTGGGAGTGCCTCAGGGGTCTATCCTAGGACCTCTAATATTCCTAATATTCATAAATGACCTCTCTGACAAAATTGTCTGTGAGATGGATATATATGCTGATGACACCACTCTCTATAACAGACACGAGAGGTAAACAAATGAACACATATATAAAAAAAATGGCAGAAACACTAGCGAATGACCTCCAATCTGTAGTGGAATGGGGACAAGAATGGATAGTCACATTCAATGCCGCCAAGACTAAACTTGTTTTATTCAATAACTACAAGAAACCTTCTCAACCACCAATAGAAAAGGCCAAAGGCTCTTTATCTGAAAGTTCATCTATTAAACTCCTCGGCCTAACGTTCACAGAAAACATGAGTTGGAAAAATTACATTGAGAGCATTGCCAGAAAGAATGTCTTCAAATATGAATAAGTACTCGTTTGCGCAAAAAATAAATGCGATATTCGTTCTCAACGTACCCAAAAACCATTAAAAGTCGACAATTCAAGGGTGAATGTCGATTAGTCTGTAAATTAAAAAAAATACTGTTTTATGGTAATAATTATACCATAACGATAGAGGGACTGCCAAACGATTGTGAAGATTGGACCTCATGTTTCCGTGACGTCAGATTTGTGTTAACTATACGAACTGTGGAAAAGCAGAAGCGACTTAATGATTTTTTTAAAAACCTTTGTTTATCTTCTTCAAACTGCAATTAATAATTAATCTTTGTTATAATTTTGTTAGGTTTTAAGATTTACACAGTTTAACGATTAAATAATATAAACATTTGTATATTAAATATGAAATACGGTTTTACTGAATGGTCATTTTGTTACCTACGGGGTTCCATATTTTCTTCAGTAAAAAGAGACTAGAAAATATTAGGGGAGGCTACAAAATGCTTAATATTTGTGCAATAATATTTTCAAATTGTTTTTAATCTGGCGATATAATAGTTGAAAAGAGTCATGTTTACATTAAAACTTAATATTTAAAAAAATATTTAAACAATTAATTAAAAATATATGTCAACTAATTGTAGTATATATTAACTCGAAAGCCCCCTATTTTAAACAAAAACATAATAATATTAAATTTATATCATTTTTTTTTAAATTGCAACTTCAAGGTAATTTTTTGTTCAATATATGCATTCAATTATTAAAAAAATAAATAGGTTTTACTTATTTGAACTCTTCTGTTTTATAATAATTAGAAATTTCGATAGATTTAAATATATTTTGTTCAAATTTCGAAAGAAATATATAGGGGGGGGCACGCACTAAAAAAACATTTTCCCTCATATATTTTACGGACTCTGCATTTTATTCTAAAATCGATAAGTATCGAAAATTTCATGAAAATATGACCATTAGTTGATTTTTGCTAGATTTATTAAAACAGGTAGTTTTCACGTTCGAAATGCTTACTACATGGGAACGTTATTTTAAAGCGCCAATTATGTAAACACGATTTTCGTCTCGCAATTTCATTAAAAATGAAAAAAAAAATTTTTTCATGAAAATTTTTTAAAAATGATTACTATTTTATTTTGCCCTTCATCGTTTAAATTGTACAAAAGTTATATTGATAATATTAATTCATAATAAAGTTATATTGATAATATTGATTTATAATAAAGTTATATTGATAATATTGATTTATAATAAAGTTATATTGATAATATTAATTTATAATAAAGTTATATTGATAATATTATTTATAATAAAGTTATATTGATAATATTAATTTACAATAAAGTTATATTGATAATATTATTTATAATAGCGTTATATTGATAATATTAATTTATAATAAAGTTATATTGATAATATTATTCATAATAAAGTTATATTGATAATATTATTTATAATAAAGTTATATTGATAATATTAATTTATAATAAAGTTATGTTGATAATATTAATTTATAATAAAGTTATATTGATAATATTATTTATAATAAAGTTATATTGATAATATTATTTATGATAAAGTTATATTGATAATATTAATTTATAATAAAGTTATATTGATAATATTAATTTATAATAAAGTTATATTGATAATATTAATTTATAATAAAGTTATATTGATAATATTAATTCATAATAAAGTTATATTGATAATATTAATTTATAATAAAGTTATATTGATAATATTAATTCATAATAAAGTTATATTGATAATATTATTTATAATAAAGTTATATTGATAATATTTATTTATAATAAAGTTATATTGATAATATTTATTTATAATAAATTTATATTGATAATATTAATTTATAATAAAGTTATATTGATAATATTAATTCATAATAAAATTATATTGATAATATTAATTCATAATAAAGTTATATTGATAATATTAATTCATAATAAAGGTATATTGATAATATTAATTCATAATAAAGTTATATTGATAATATTAATTTATAATAAAGTTATATTGATAATATTTATTTATAATAAAGGTATATTGATAATATTTATTTATAATAAAGTTATATTGATAATATTAATTTATAATAAAGTTATATTGATAATATTAATTCATAATAAAGTTATATTGATAATATTATTTATAATAAAGTTATATTGATAATATTAATTTGTAATATAGTTATATTGATAATATTGATTTATAATAAAGTTATATTGATAATATTAATTTATAATAAAGTTATATTGATAATATTATTTATAATAAAGTTATATTGATAATATTAATTTATAATAAAGTTATATTGATAATATTATTTATAATAGCGTTATATTGATAATATTAATTTATAATAAAGTTATATTGATAATATTATTCATAATAAAGTTATATTGATAATATTATTCATAATAAAGTTATATTGATAATATTAATTTATAATAAAGTTATGTTGATAATATTAATTTATAATAAAGTTATATTGATAATATTATTTATAATAAAGTTATATTGATAATATTAATTTATAATAAAGTTATATTGATAATATTAATTTATAATAAAGTTATATTGATAATATTAATTCATAATAAAGTTATATTGATAATATTATTTATAATAAAGGTATATTGATAATATTAATTTATAATAAAGTTATATTGATAATATTAATTTATAATAAAGTTATATTGATAATATTAATTTATAATAAAGTTATATTGATAATATTAATTCATAATAAAGTTATATTGATAATATTAATTTATAATAAAGTTATATTGATAATATTAATTCATAATAAAGTTATATTGATAATATTATTTATAATAAAGTTATATTAGTAATATTTATTTATAATAAAGTTATATTGATAATATTTATTTATAATAAATTTATATTGATAATATTAATTTATAATAAAGTTATATTGATAATATTAATTCATAATAAAATTATATTGATAATATTAATTTATAATAAAGTTATATTGATAATATTAATTCATAATAAAGTTATATTGATAATATTATTTATAATAAAGTTATATTGATAATATTATTTATAATAAAGTTATATTGATAATATTTATTTATAATAAAGGTATATTGATAATATTAATTTATAATAAAGTTATATTGATAATATTAATTTATAATAAAGTTATATTGATAATATTATTTATAATAAAGTTATATTGATAATATTAATTTATAATAAAGATATATTGATAATATTAATTTATAATAAAGTTATATTGATAATATTAATTTATAATAAAGTTATATTGATAATATTATTTATAATAAAGTTATATTGATAATATTAATTTATAATAAAGTTATATTGATAATATTAATTTATAATAAAGTTATATTGATAATATTAATTTAAAATAAAGTTATATTGATAATATTAATTCATAATAAAGTTATATTGATAATATTAATTTATAATAAAGTTATATTGATAATATTAATTCATAATAAAGTTATATTGATAATATTATTTATAATAAAGTTATATTGATAATATTATTTATAATAAAGTAATATTGATAATATTTATTTATAATAAAGTTATATTGATAATATTTATTTATAATAAAGTTATATTGATAATATTAATTTATAATAAAGTTATATTGATAATATTATTTATAATAAAGTTATATTGATAATATTTATTTATAATAAAGTTATATTGATAATATTTATTTATGATAAAGTTATATTGATAATATTAATTTATAATAAAGTTATATTGATAATATTAATTCATAATAAAGTTATATTGATAATATTATTTATAATAAAGTTATATTGATAATATTATTTATAATAAAGTTATATTGATAATATTTATTTATAATAAAGTTATATTGATAATATTTATTTATAATAAAGTTATATTGATAATATTAATTTCTAATAAAGTTATATTGATAATATTAATTTATAATAAAGTTATATTGATAATATTATTTATAATAAAGTTACATCGTTTTTCATATAGGGGGTCTGATTCTGTGGTGACTTTTGGTAGTGACTAGTGATATATAAGATAAAGAAAAATTATACTTTATATTAAATAAATTATAAAGAAAATCTGTTTCGCAGGCAATTAAATACACTTGCTGTGGTATAATTACAATAAATCCTGGGAAATTTTATAAACAAAAAAAGAACATTTTTGTTGATTTTGCGTTTTCTCATGTTGCTCTATGGTTAATATTCTCTTCAATTCAATTGTAAATTTATTTAAAAATTAACATTTTTTTTTCTTAAAAAATAAGAAATCATACATTACGTTATCATATAGTGACAATTAAATAGTAAATTTATTTTAATATTATCATAGAAAATAGGTCGGACATTTTGTAACAGGACTTATGCCCCACACTGTATATCGAAAGAAGAAACTTTCAGTAGCTGTAGGCGACAGCTAGACGAATTCCTCACGATTAAACGTTGATTACATTTACATGCAAATTAGATACAATCAGAACGTTGGAATTGAAGCGGATAATAAACTGGTCGAAAGAAATGGCGTATTTCTTGGTATTGCAGAGATTAAGGGTGATTAAGCGGAGGGAGTATAGACCTACGAGTGAGAGGTACTTGGAAGAAGTAGGGAAGGATTTCTGATTTTTATTGTATTATCGGGGTAAGCGCGTACGCAGACCCCACACTTAGAAATAGCACGTTCGAGTCGTCCACATTTGGGACGATCGCAAAGGTCAACCCAACCGCAATGCAATGGATGGGCCTCGCTCTGGGGAGCGACCTCAATGATCACTGTTACCCCTACGTAATTTAAGGATATTTATTTGCTCCCCCACCGAGCAAATTAGGCACAAGGCCGATTTTTAAAGTGAGGAGTGAAGGGGAAATGAGGACCAACTCCCCGGGGAGTAGGGGAGCTGGATAGTGACAATTCATATGAAGGGTTGCCCCTACATTGACCAAGGTCTTATATGTGGGGTTGCCCGCACATATGGTCTTTGCTGGTCTTTGCTTGACACCCAGGCCCCGAAGGACCGGAGGCAGATAAGTATAATTCTTGTTTTTATATCACACTTCTATACTTAGAACTAACAAACATTAATAAAAAACTAAAATACCTTCATAAGATTCTCACCAATATCAGTATATCACAACTTTTTCATTCACTAATAACAATAATCCATAACAAATGATTTATTTTACTTTAATTTAAACTTACCAACATTTTTACAAAATACCTCAATTCTTATCGGAACTTACATTTCATTGTAATATTCAATGTCAAGGTCGTTTACATGTGAACAACATAAATTCATAATCTTTTCAATGAGAACAAATACAAACGAATGAAAACGTTTAGAATTCAAACCAAAGCACTAAACTAAAAAGATATTTATGTAATTAAATCAAACAGTTTTGTATTTCATTAATTGGCTTTCCGAAAAAAAAGTAACTTAATTTGATCAAGTACTTTTTTTCCAGAGGCAAATCAAATTTGAATGAAATCGATCTATCCTAACCATTTGGCTATTTAGGGACAGAAACGCAAAAAATTATTACCAAAGGACAAAATAAAAAAAAGATTTAAAAAAAAGACACAAAAACTTTGTAAAATAAGTGAAAAAAATTATCTAAGTATTTTTTCTGCTCATGTTTTGTTATGGCGAGATGAGCAATTCACCGCTGGAACTTTTTATCGAAAGAACGTTATCACCGGTCACCGGTTGTGAGAGTCTTCCCTGGGCGGGAACACTTAAAAACGTAACATGCAGTCTCTGTAAATATTCTCAATAAACTTCTCTATTTCTTTATTACTTCAGAACCTCTTTATCCATTTATTTCCCTGGTGGAATACCTTTCTTGAATGTCCTTTTATTACGGCCATCCACCGCAGGATATATCAACTGGCGACGAAGATGAGATACGAACTGTAAATTCATCTAAAAAAAAAAAAGAAAAACACGTGGTAACCGAGAACATTCTGAAAATTGTTGTTCACAAAGTTCACTTTTAATTGAAGAAAAAGCTTCTTAGAAAGCGAAAGACTGGTGTCTGCCACATATTTACGCAAGTAAAAAATAATTTTTATATTATTGACGAGTTAAACTCCGTTTTTCTCTTTTTAAACTCCCAAAGAGTTGACTTTATATAACGTGTGTGTGTGTGTGTGTGTGTGTGTGTGTGTGTGTGTGTGTGTGTGTGTGTGTGTGTGTGTGTGTGTAAATTGTGACTTTCTTCATGATTAACGGACGTGTTTTTTGTATTTGGTTAATACGATAAAAAACCAACAAATGAACAATACTGAGGAATCTGTGTTTATTTGATAAAGAAAATGTTTAAAAGAAGTTTACGTGTGTCTGCTGAAGTAGACGAAAAAAGAGTCTCTTGAAATTTTGTCAAGTGTTATTTTAACGGTGATTTTTTTTTTCGGAACTTTCCTATGTGTTAACAATTTTCTGTGAAAATAAGCATCTTGTTTTTTAACAATATTTTTTTCTCTGTGGTATACGTTAACTTGCTATTGATACATTTAAACAAAAATGACATCGGAACAAATAGCGACGTTGGCGAAAACGTTTACTGAGAGTTTAATCGCTCAACAAAAAGCCCAAATGGATTTTCAAAAACAAATGCTAATTCAACAAGAACGTTTCGAAACTCTTGTAATACAACAAACGACGGATAATCGCTTATTTTGTAAAATGATTTTGTCAGAAAAATCTAAGGAGGGTGCATCCAGATTTTTTTCGGCTGAGGGTATAGCGAACTCGCTTTCAGAGTTTAAATATGACCGAGACAAAGGTGACACTTTCCAGCCTATTATCGTAGGTTTGAAACGATATTTACAAAAGGATGCGAGAAGTGGTCGGATGAGGAAAAAAAACACTATTACGCCAAAAAATGGGTACAGAAGAAAATACTAAATTCACGAATTTGATATTGCCTAAAAAACCGGAAGAGATCTCTTTTTCAGAAACGGTGAAAATTTTGTGTGTTGTATTCGATGGAAGAGATAGTCTTTTTCATACACGGTATAGGTGTTTAAATATGTCAAAAGACGCAACTGATGACATTGTCACATATGCGAGCAAAGTCAACGCCCAGTATGAACTGTTTAAATTAAAGAATTTATCAGTGTACATGTTTAAGTGCTACATATCTGTCCAGGGACTGATAGCACCGAAGGACAAGGATTTAAGGTCAAGGATATCATCAATCACGGAACTAGACCCGGAAATGAACTTGCAAAAAGTGACAGAAGAATGTAAAGAATTGATAAATGTAAAAAGGGACACTACGAGGATAGAGGGAAAAGTCACATCCCAAGTTCAGGTAGTAAAACAGAAGACATTTCCAAAAGACAAAGAGAAAAGTTTTGAATGTTGGAGTTGTGCGGGTCCGCACTTAAGAAAAAACTGCCCTTATTAAGACCAACGTTGTACCAAATGTGGCCTAGTGGGACACCTGGCATCCCACTGCCGAACTAAGCAAGACGAAAGACGGAAATGGAAGCCAAAAGTAAATGTGGTCTTGTCCAAAGAAGAAATAAAACAAGGAGGGAAACGGAAATTCGTTCACACACAAATAAACGGTCACTCAGTGAAGCTACTTTTAGACACAGGTAGCGACATATCAATAATCGACGAAGTGACCTGGAAGAGAATTGGTGGTCCAAAACTGAGAAAAACACAAAAAATTGCAAAAGGTGTTTCCGGAGAGCGATTAAAATTCATGGGAGATTTAATTGCAGTGTTTCTCTTGGATCGAAAACTTTTTCCTCAACCCTTTCAGTTGTTCCAGGAATAAATTCTTGCCTTTTTGGAATTGATTGGATTGTTTTGTTTGATTTATGGGAGCTATCCATAAATTCATTTTGCAATAATGTAAGAGCGTTGGAAAAGAAAAATTCCAAACAAAATGACCATTTTCTGGCAGTGTTAAAAAGTGAATTCCCCAAAGTTTTTTCAGAGGGATTAGGAGTGTGCACCAAAACTGAAGTAAATTTTGAATTAAAACAGAATGTGAAACCTGTTTTTAGACCAAAAAGAAATGTGCCTTTTTCTTAAAAAGAAGATACGGAAATTGAACTAAAAAGACTACAGAAGAATGGTGTAGTCGAAAAAGTTGACAATTCGGAGTGGGCGAGACCCACTATGTATGCAAAAAGGAAAATAAGAAGATTCGGGTATGTGCCGATTTTTCTACAGGCCTTAATGACTGTCTGATGGATCATAGTTATCCACTTCCATCTCCTAAAGACATTTTTACAAAGCTGAATGGAGGTAGAATTTTCTCCAAAATCGACTTATCGGAAGCTTACCTTCAGGTAAAAGTCAGTGAAGAATGTTTTAAGTATTTGTGTATCAATACACATCTAAGACTTTTCCGACTAAAAAGACATCCTTTTGGATTAAAAGTGGCCCCAGCACTATTTCAGCAAATAATGGATACGATGCTTGCTGATTTAGATGTTGCAATCTCATATTTGGATGACATCCTTGTCAAAAGTAAAAATGTACAGGAACATAAGGAACACATCAGAGCAGTTTTCCACAGAATTGAGGAATTTGGTTTCAAGTTAAGTGCCGAAAAATGTGAATTCTTTTTAAAACAGATAAAATATCTTGGTCAAATTATCGACAGCCAAGTCAGAAGACCGAATCCTCAGAGAACAGAAGCAATCGAGAGGATGCCAGCACCCAATAGTGTTGCCCAGTTACACTCTTTTGGGGGTTTAGCTCAATATTATACTATTTATATTCCAAACATGCATAAGTTGAGAGTACCATTGAATGATTTGTTAAAAAAAGGACAAAAGTGGATTTGGCCAAAAGAATGCCAAAATGCGTTTGAAGATATTAAGAAATGCCTGCTATCAGATTTAGCTCTAGCACATTTTGATCCACAGAAAGAATTGATTGTTGCATCAGATGCAAGTGACTACGGAGTAGGAGCAGTTCTTCTCCATAAACTTGAAGATGGATCAACAAAGCCAATAGCCCATGCATCCAGATCACTTTTGTCGGCTGAAAGAAACTATTCTCAAATTGAAAAAGAAAGCTTGGCGATTATTTATGCCATTAAAAAATTCCATAGATTTATTCATGGAATGATGTTTACTTTGCAAATCGACCACAAACATTTATTGACTATTTTCGGTTCTAAAAAAGGCATACTTACGCACACTGCAACTAGACTCCAACGATAGAGCATAATTCTACTAAATTATGGCTTTAAAATGGAGTACATTTCATCCAAAATATCGGACATGCAGATGGACTGTCCAGGCTCATCCAAAAGTGCGCTGAACCTTTGGAAGACACAGTAATAGCTGCATTGACAGAGGAAAAAGAACTTTCCGGATTACTGTGTAACACAATCAGAGAGTTAGCAGTTACTCTAGACGAAATAAATAAGACAGCAGAAAAGGATGATTATATTGTGAAAATGAAAAAGTTGCTGCAACTAAACTGAAAATCAAAGAAAGACCCTAAAATTTTACCATTTTCCATTTGTACTCAAACCTTATGTACGCAGACAGAGTCGTCATACCGACTACGCTTCAGAGAAGAATTTTAAAAGTGGTCATCCATGCATGTCGAGAATGAAAGCTTTAATGCGTGGATATACGTATTGGCCTAGGATGGACCATGACATTGAAAAACTCGTAAGAGAGTGTCAAGGGTGTCAGCTAGCAGCAAAGGCACCACCTGTGCAGATACAACCGTGGCCAAAGACTGATACACCGTGGACTCGGTTACATATCGATTATGCAGGTCCTTTAAATGGATATTATTTCTTAGTGGTCGTCGACAGTTTCACAAAATGGCCAGAAGTGTTTAAATACAAACACCCTACTTCGATGAGTACAGTAGATGCACCTCAGTCGTTTTGGAGTGTCTAAAACTATTGACAGCGACAACGGCACCCAATTTACCAGCAAAGAATTTCAAGAATTTTGCAAGGCTCTAGCCATTGAACATTTAACAATGGCAATATACCATCCAATGTCAAATGGCCTAGCAGAGAGGTTCGTCGATACATTCAAAAGAGCCTTGAAGAAAAACCAAGGCATGGACACTGACGAGAAGAGTCTTGAACAATTTTTATCGGTGTACAGGATAACTCCGAACCCAAACACTGATATCAGTTCGTCACCAGCCGAACTGATGTTTGCACGGAAAATCAGATCTGTATTTGACAGAATTTTACCAAGTGCAATCAGAGTAACAACAACAAAAGAAAATTTTCCAACAAGGTTTTACAAACCTGGTGACAGAATATTCTTCCTGAATTACAGGAGTGGAAACAATTTTTGGGAGGAGGGGATTATTATGAAAAGAATCGGACACATGCTATATTCTGTAAGAAGTAATAAATTCGACTGTCGCAGGCATATAAATCAGCTAAAACCTCGACACACTGATGACTACAAACAGGCAGAAGAAAATGACCTGCCATTAGAGGTTTTGTATGATTCTTTTTATATTCCCCAATCCTTAACAGAACTTACACCAGATTTGAGAGTTCCAGCTTCTCCACCAACTCCACCCACTCAAACGATATTGAGGAGAAAAAGTACAAGGGTGAAAAGAAAAGTTAACCGGCTGAGCTCCAAGCCAAAAATCAAACGATATTAAGCCAAATTCTCTTGGGAGAAATTGTCTTGGGGGAGGTGTTATGGTGAGATGAGCAATTCACCGCCGGAACTTTTTATCGAAAGAACGTTATCACCGGTCACCGGTTGTGAGAGCCTTCCCTGGGCGGGAACACTTAAAAACACGTAACATATTCTCAATAGACTTCTCTATTTCTTTATTACTTCAGAACCTCTTTATCCATTTATTTCCCTTGTGGAATACCTTTTCTTGAATATCCTTTTATTACGGCCACCCACCGCAGGATATATTATGTTTTAAAATACACTCGTCAAATTTTGACAAACTGTAATTGAAGTTATCTCCCTCTGGTGCTCCCTTCTCCTAAGTGAAAAAAGATGGCCGGTACCCGATCGATCTCATTAAAATTTGATTTTCCTCGGTAAAAAAATTTTAAAAAACTGCTTGATCACATTTAGTGATTATGTTTGCATGAAAACTTTATTCCATAACGAGTACGCAAAATATTTTTTTTCAATATTTTCATTTGTTGATGTATTGATTAAACAGTACAAGTACCCATTAATTATATCAAATCACGGATGAAATAAAAATAAATAAAAATTTACGATCTGAAGGGTTATTTTCCCTTACATGAGAAGTAATTTAAAAAATGCCAATAGACGCTATATTTTCTTTTTTATATGATATCCTCATGAAATAGTTGTTGTCGTCGTCGTCGTCGTCGTCGTCGTCGTCGTCGTCGTCGTCGTCGTCGTCGTCGAGGTTATCGATAATATAGCATAGTTACTGGCTTTGGTAGGACGGTTATTTTAGGCAAATCACGCTGATAATTAATGTAAATGATATAAAATATGTTTTTAAAAGTTGTATTTGTGACGACAGAAGGAAAACAGGTATATAAACATCGTGCACACATATTAATATAATTTATTATTTTTAATGTAATGTGAAAAATAAACATTTTTATTCTGATAATTTACTAATGCCCTCTCAAAAATAAATAAAAATAATCAAATTTTCATGTGTAATTATTTTATTCGCTAGATTCATGTATTTTGTAAAAATAAATTTTATTCCCTTTTATTTTTTAGAAACAAATATTTTCCCGGTACGCCACTCACATGCTTTTAAAAAATTTAGTTTCCATTTAAGAATTAAAAATCAAATTTATATCCATTGCACGAGTTGAAATTTAAAAAAAGACGTACTTTTGGAATTTTAACAAAAACATAACAAAACTAACAACAATGTTTTTTTCACATGTAATTTTATGTTTATTCGTTTGACAAAACTGTAAAAATAAACTTTTTTTCTATATTTTTGATTTTGCTACATCACTTAATACATAACATTTTGTGTACCAAAAGAATTAGCGGGAGAATAGCAACTACTAGATACATCAACACTATTTTGTAAATAAAATATCAAAGAAAATGAAAGCTTGGGAAAATAGCAAGCACAATTGTAAATAAAATATAAAAAAACATGATTAAATGAGAAAAAAGGTTTATACAATTATAATTTTACAAGAATATTAAAGTAATTCTCAGTTAAGAAATGTTCGTTTAGAAAAGTTCGCGTTTTACTAGAGAATGTTTAATAAGCCTAAACAATGGCGAGAGATTGTGGTGTGTCGCCGTGTGTACATATTTCAGTGTGTTTATATATACCGTGTGTAAAGATATGTGTGTGTGTTTATACCGTGTGTCATATATCTGTGTGTATATACCGCGTGTACATATATCAGTGTGTGTGTGTGCAAACCGTGTGTACATATATCAATGTGTGTATACCGTGTATACATATATTATCGCGTGTGTATATACCGTGTGTACATATATGAGTGTGTATATATACCGTGTGTACATATGCCGTGTATACATATATCAATGTGTGTGTATATATACAGTGTGTACATATACAGTGTGTGTGTAAATACTGTGTGTACATATATCAGTGTGTGTATATACCGTGTGTACATATATCAGTGTATGTGTGTGTATACAGTGTGTACATATATCAGTGTGTGTGTATATACCGTGCGTACATGTATCAGTGCATGTGTATACACACACATATCATTGTGTGTATGTGTATACATACCGTGTGTATATATATCAGCGTGTATGTATATACCGTGTGTATATCTCAGAGTGTATATCGGGATGAAAGATAACGGTGATACATTTATAACGGGAATTCCATTTATATTCTGGGAGACACATTTATAACGGGTGCTGGAAAACATTAAAACTGAGGGAGAATTTACAAAATTAAAAAGTAATTTTTAATTAAAATTTTAAATTCTAATTTTGATTTTGTAGCTTTGTAAATTTGGATTTGAATTGTATTTTTATATTTTACAATTTATTTCAATTTAAAACCATTAGAAAAAAAGGAATACAATAATATTGAGGTTAATATAGTAGAAATATCCCTTAGGCTAGATTTAAATGCATTTCTATATAATTAAATTAAAATTTGATTGGACATTGAGAAAAAATTTTAATTTAAAAATTAATATTAGAATTCATATTAAAGGCATTTTTTAAAACAAAACATGGAATTGTACTTTAAATTGAATAAAATTGCCGCATCCAAGAAATATGGGGAGGGTTATTTCACGAAACGAAAGTTAAACGTGAACTCCTTATGTACATATGTGTTTCTACTTCTGGTTATAAAAGAGATGAAGAGATCTTGATACGCGTATCTTGAACGGTCCCTAATTCTCAGGTTTGAAACCGACGGTACTGCTAAATTATCTCATCTGAACAAACTGTAAACACACACACAATATATATATATATATATATATATATATATATATATATATATATATATATATATATATATATATATATATATATATATATAAGCACTGGATTTTTGGAAAATCTACAACAGCGTAGTTAATAATGGACAGTCAACTATTCCCCCACTAACAAACAATCATGAGATTGCTTGCACGGCAACTGACAAGGCTAATCTGCTTGCCAGTCGGTTTGCCTCAAACTCCACACTGAACTCGGTACACCACTCCGTGATTTTCCTCTGCGAACAGACGCCACACTAGACGATTTGAAAATCACCCCTTCTCAGGTACATGCTATTATAAAACACCTAGACACCTCAAAAGCATGTAGACCAGATCTCATCCAGGCTGTGCTATTAAAAAAATGCTCTGTCGAGGTTGCTCCAGTTCTCTCCAAACTTTACAATAAATGCCTTAACGAATCTTGTTTTCCCGACTGCTGGAAAACCGCCTCTGTGGTACCAGTCTTCAAGAATTCTGGTGAAAGAATTGACCCACTAAATTATCGCCCCATTAGCCTCCTCCCGCTTTTCGCTAAAATATTTGAGCCCTTAGTTAATCAAGCCCTAGTCCAGCACGTAACAGCTGCTAAACTCCTGACTGACAAACACTATGGATTCAGGCAAGCCCGTTCAACAGCAGATATCTTAACTGTAGTTTCTGAACGTATATACCGTTCATTGGATAAAACAGGGGAGGGTAGAGCGGTGGCCCTTGATATATCTAAGGCTTTTGACAGGGTATGGCACGATGGTCTTCTAAGGAAAATTAGATCATATGGAATCACTGAAAGAATTCATAATGTAATTAAATCCTTCTTAAGTAATAGAAAAATCAAAGTTTTCCTCGACGGTCGTACATCCAAACAATATGGCATAAATGCGGGAGTACCTCAGGGGTCTATCCTTGGACCTCTATCATTCCTGATATTCATAAACGACCTCCCTGATAAAATTGTTTCGGAGATGGGTATATTTGCCAATGACACCACTCTCTATAACAGATATGAGGGGAAAACAAATGAACACATATCCAAGGAAATGGCAGAAACACTAGAGGATAGCTTCCAATCCGTAGTGGAATGGGGACAAAAATGGTTGGTCACATTCAATGCTGCTAAGACTAAGCTTGTTTCCTTCAATAACTACAAGAAACCTTCTCTACCACCAATAGCAATGGCCAAGACCACATTGCCTGAAAGTACTTCTTTTAAACTCCTCGGCCTAACGTTTACAGGGAATATGAACTGGAATAGATACATTGAGAGCATTGCCAAGGCTGCTGCAAGGAAGGTTGGATCCCTCTACCGTGCTAGAAAACTACTTACGCCTGCCAGTATCCTATACCTCTATAAGGCAACCATTCGCCCATGTATGGAGTACTGTTGTCACATCTGGGCTGGTGCATCTGCTGCTTGTCTCTCGCTCCTGGACAGGGTTCAAAAGAGAGTCGCCAACCTGATAGGTCCTGAACTGTCATCTAGGCTTCAACCTCTGTCCCATCGACGAGATGTTGCATCCCTCTATCTGTTCTACAAATACTTTAATGGTGAATGCTCTGACGAACTGCAAACACTTGTACCTCCCCGACGTGACTACCCCCGACAAACCCGACAAGCTACTAAATCTCATCCCTTTACAGTAGAGATCCCTAGGTGCAAGAAAGCCTTTTACTCCAATAATTTCTTCCCCAGAACTGCGGGTCTTTGGAACTCCCTTCCGGGATTCTGCTTTCCCAACTGCAATGATATGCAGAAGTTCAAGTGTAATGTGAACAAACATCTTTCTACTCTTCTCCCTTCATAATGACCCCGCTAATTAAGTCCCTAATAGTAGCCCCCTGCTTCAAAGTGGCACTGTGCCTTGCTTGGGGTGAAAATTGAATAATATATATATATATATATATATATATATATATATATATATATATATATATATATATATATATATATATATATATATTAAAATGTTTAAATTCAACGTTATTTCACGTGGTTAATGCTAGCTGAATGGATACGGTCTTTGCTAATCGAGCCAGAGATGTCTCGCATTGCCGAGTTCGAATCGTTCGACTGGTGTTAATCGCGACACCATGTACTGAAGATCCCCGAAAGGATGAAACACTAGTGTCTGTAGGTATTTAATTATTATAGTAAGAAAATTATATATATATATATATATATATATATATATATATATATATATATATATATATATATACACACACACACACACACACACACACACAGAACAATTCATTTAACCCCGAATTAATGTAATGTTTACCAGTGAAGGGACACAACACCCAGAAGAGTTTCCTTTCCCTGGCAATATATATATATATATATATATATATATATATATATATATATATATATATATATATATATATATATATATATATATATATATATATATATGGTGCAAGCAAATTACACAGCGATCTGAATGTTGTTAAGTATCGATTGGTGTTCTGTTATATTTTTTCTCACATTCATATGTGCGAGGCAAGGCATTTTACAACATTGCGTTACTTCTCTATCAAAGGAGGTAATACATGGGAGGGCGCAACAAAAGATGACACGTAAAGCCAGAATAGTGATATGGCTGAAATGCTCAAACAAACTAGAAACAGGTACTACACTTTCATCGTTAGTCGTTTGATGCTGATTGCACGTAAAACATCAGGTTTAAGTCTGGAATTATAAGTTAAGGTCATCGTAAAGTTAACGGAATCGAATCTGATAAAAATACGCAATTTTCATAATGTAATCATGTGATTATTGTTTTGTTTCTTGTTGGTTCAAATCTATTTTTGTTATTTGATTGACTTCGTTATTTGTTCAATTCCTTCATTTTTGAAATGTTTATGTGAAATATTCAGTTTTGCATTTTTTTATATTTGGATTATTTGGATTACTGTTCTCATCTTGGATGTAAACTGTAGTTCGACTAATCCAACTAATAATGAAATGTTCAATCTTTTACACGAGGAACAAAATAATGATTACACCGTTTTACGATGAACATAAGTTCTTTGTTCTGAAGCAGTTGATTTTTTCTTCTTATAATAATTTCATGTTTAAATCGTGTTTTTTGTCTTTTAATTTTGATTCTTTTATATTTTCATAATATTTAATTGCTTAATGAATTGGACACACAAAACAAAATTTGTATCAATTTACTAAAGATTATATTAAGAAATCCTGACAAAAAAACAAATTTTCTGCGTTGGACACAAAAGAAAAACGATTTTTTTTTCGTATTATTCCTGGAATGGAAGGTAATTTTTTTTTTTTTTTTTTTTTTCACTTTACAAAAATGTAAGTCAATAACTTAAAAATAATCTTAAATATTAAAATAAGTTTTTTTGTATTGCAATACAATAAGTTATTTTTTTTACGCTTTAAAAACTCCCATTCAATAACTTTTAAAATAATCTGAAACAGTTTTATTTTTTGCAATTACTCAAAAATATTGATTCTTAAAATAATATTAAACATAAAAAAGGTTTAATTTTATTGCAATCCAATAAAAATATTGATTTCGTGAATAAAAATGCGTTTATTTAAGATTAAGATGGTACTAGTGCATGAGCTGGCCTGGGCGTGGCTTATCACTCGCTCGGATTTCTCCGTAAAATGACGTCACATGCTGCCATCTGACGGAGAAAATGGACGAGGGGTGGGGGTGGCGGGGCGTACAGAGAGAGAAAACGCGAAAAAATAAATGGCCGACGGGGGGGGGGGGGGGGGCTCGCAGCGCCAAATACAAGTTTCCAGAATATTTCAACACGAAACTGCTTGAAAAATTAATTCTAGCATTTTCTTTAATTACTATAAAATTAATATAGTGGTAAAATTATTTAAAAAAAGAAAAAAGAAAACAGAAGCCAAACCATTTCCAAAAAGGTCAAATTCACGAAATTAGCCATTAAAAGAATAATAAATGGTAACATTATCAATAAAATTTACTTTCCAACTTATCTGCATCATTCGTTGGTATTTTTAAGTAGTTTTAAGTGCTTTTTATTTCATATCGAATGTTAGAGCGGAAATGCCAAGTTCTAAAATGCCGTAAAACATACCCTGTTTTTTTTTGTTGTGTTTTTTTTAAATAATTACTACTTTTTTAAATAGAAAAATGAATGATGCAGGTAAGTTGCAAAGTAATTTTTATTGTCAAATAATAACAGAAAAACTTACCGTAATTATTTTTCACATGCATGGGAGTCAAATAGAAGAAAACTTGTCGTAATGTTTCCAAGGAAAAAAGCTAAACAAAAAAAAAATGGACGACTGGGGGGGGGGGGGGGGCTAGCAGCAGCAGAAGCGCCAAATACAAGTTTCCAGTGCTTGAAAAATTAATTAACGAATAACACCGACCACTCTAATTTGTTTTTTTTTATATAGGTAATTGAGGTCGCTGACAACGAATCTGATAGTCAAACTTGGGGCAAATTTACCGTTTGCATGGTATTTACCTTTGAACCCACGAACTACTTTTGACAATTTTGCAGCTTCCGCGCGCCCCCCAACATCACATCCCCCCTGTATGCGCGTAGCATAAACGGAAGCTGCAAAATGGTCAAAAGTAGTTCGTGGGTTCAGGGGTAAATACCATGCAAACGGTAAATTTGCCCCAAGTTTGACTATCAGATTCGTTGTCAGCGACCTCAATTACCTATAAAAAAAAAACAAATTAGAGTGGTCGGTGTTATTCGTTAATTAATTTTTCAAGCACTGGAAACTTGTATTTGGCGCTTCTGCTGCTGCTACCCCCCCCCCCCAGTCGTCCATTTTTTTTTTGTTTAGCTTTTTTCCTTGGAAACATTACGACAAGTTTTCTTCTATTTGACTCCCATGCATGTGAAAAATAATTACGGTAAGTTTTTCTGTTATTATTTGACAATAAAAATTACTTTGCAACTTACCTGCATCATTCATTTTTCTATTTAAAAAAGTAGTAATTATTTAAAAAAAAAAAAAAAACAGGGTATGTTTTACGGCATTTTAGAACTTGGCATTTCCGCTCTAACATTCGATATGAAATAAAAAGCACTTAAAACTACTTAAAAATACCAACGAATGATGCAGATAAGTTGGAAAGTAAATTTTATTGATAATGTTACCATTTATTATTCTTTTAATGGCTAATTTCGTGAATTTGACCTTTTTGGAAATGGTTTGGCCTTCTTCTTTTTTTATTTGGCTTCAAATTTGGCTTCTGTTTTCTTTTTTTTTAAATAATTTTACCACTATATTAATTTTATAGTAATTAAAGAAAATGCTAGAATTAATTTTTCAAGCAGTTTCATGTTGAAATGTTCTGGAAACTTGTATTTGGCGCTGCTAGTCCCCCCCCTGTCGGCCATTTATTTTTTCGCGTTTTCTCTCTCTGTACGCCCCCCACCCCACCCCTCGTCCATTTTCTCCGTCAGATGGCAGCATGTGACGTCATTTTACGGAGAAATCCGAGCGAGTGATTAGCCACGCCCAGGCCAGCTCATGCACTAGTACCAAAAATCCTAATGTTTACCATAAACACAATGATGTGATTCGAAGTTGGTTGACTTGTTAGACAACTGGGTTTTCGCTATTTAATATATATATATATATATATATATATATATATATATATATATATATATATATATATATATATATATATATATATATATATTGTGAGAATTTTGAATTGGTTGACTTGCCGAGGGTGGGTCGGTGGGGAAGAAAGGAGTGCTGATAGCTGTGACCAACATGGCCGGTGGTCCTGGTCCGTTAATCAAAGAACCTGAGTGCCTATTCCTTACAAGTTAAATAGACATTTCAGTCACGCGTGAATCTCGTTGACTGAGAGTTGGAGTTGGACTAGATAAAAAGGGGTGGTCGCTCTACTGTTATGTTAGTAGTTGTTGCTGTCTTTTAGACAAATTACACTTCGACCATCGTTACCCATTTGTTACTTTTACAAGGAAAGACTGCTTGTAAGCAACGTCGACATTTCGTTGCAAGACTTAAACCGTCTTTTCTCCCCCTCCTACTCGTCGGTATGTTAATTCCGACAATATATATATATACTAGCATGGGTACCCGGCGTTGCCCGGGTGTTTGGAGGTGTATGCTGAGCAAAAAAAAGGGGGTAATTTTTTAAACTTTGACCCCTATTATGACCCCTGAAAATTTATTGTTTTGGCCTCAAATCAAGTTATTAAGTTAGATCCATGTCCACGGAAGCTATATCTAAAATTTCAAGTGTGTAGACCCAAAATTGTCGGAGAAGTTTGGTAGAGTTCTCAAAGCTCAAATCGTTGAACTTTGACCCCTTAATCGCCAAATTTCTGGCTAAAAACCGATCACATAGATTTTTCCAAATCTCAGTACCCTGTATATCAAATTTCGAGTCTGTAGACTAAAAATTGACAGAGTTATTTCGTAGGGAAATGTACACAGACACACACACACACACACACACACACACACTTTCACTTTTATAGATATATAGATTTAAAATTTGAGTCTGACAGAATGACAAAATTATATTGCAAACCGATATATTAAACAAACGAACTTCAAAGAGACAAATGAACACATAAGTAAAAACAATTTGTATTAGAAAACATTTATTATTCCACGTCTTTTTTTTACAGACCTGACGAATGAGGTTCGCTCTTAATAAAAATTGTTTTTTATAGTCTTAATTTTGACTTCCCTTTTCATAAAAAACTAAAAAAAAAATCAAGAAAGAAAAGAAATTTAATTTTATTTTTTCATTAATTTCTTTCTGTGCAAAGCAATTCTTTAAAACTTACTCTGTTTCCAAAATGTTTTTATTTTATTCCCCTCCCCCTTCATTCATTTTCCTCCGCATCCTGGCAAGTATTAAAATAAACCATTTATAATATTTATTTATGGATTTATTTACTTATCATTTCTTTTGTATCGGTAAATGAATTCCATTTAAAAAAAAACCTGTAAAAGTCACGTTAAAGGTGATTAAGTTGGAAAGTAAGTAAAAATTTACCCTTTTTACTTTTATACGATTTCTGATCACTTTGAAAAAGGTGTGTGTGTGTTTTAAAAATGTTTTTTAACTGCTATAATCTCATTTATATATATATATATATATATATATATATATATATATATATATATATATAACAACGTGAGTATTCATATCGTGGGTTTGTATTAGATTCGAAAAAACAGTCAAAAACAAATATATAAATAAATGTTATCAAAGGCAAGATAAGTTACTTTTCTACCTAACTGGATATATTTTTTGTGTTTTTATTCAATGTAATATATTTATTCAGCTCGAAAAACATACAGTATTTATCGATGTGTTGGAAAATTCAAGATGGCGTCTCACACCCTCTTTAACACCGTAAGTTTGGGAAAGGGTGTTATAAATAAAAAACTATACAAAATACTATTAAAAACCCGCCGAATATATGTCAACCTATGTCACGGTAACATATATTGAGCGAGTTTTTAACAGTATTTTAACAGGGCACATCGTAAAAACTGACCCATTAATTTCCCTGAAGTAAAAACTATATAGTTTTTAAACTTTTAAAACTATACATTATAAAAAGAAAACTGTTCGAGTGATTTTTTTTTTACATGGGTGTCACCACTTATCAAGGCCCAGAGGCCACTCAAGGATAAGGGTTAATAGGTATACATTAGTCATTGTGATTTTAGCATAGTAAACAGTGGGAATTTTGTAACTTGGATTACTTGAAAAAGAAAACTGTTCGAATGATTGAAAATGAAAACAAAATAACAATGTAAATATATTGATAAGAAAAAAACAAAAACAAACGAAGTTTCCGTTTCAGGAACCCGAGTTTAATTTTATGTCGTAATCATGTAACTCGTTAGCGGTTTTATTCAGCGATTAGGGATAACCATACGACATATCTAATTATCAAAGCGATTTTTTTTTTATTTATTAAAACTAAACCTGTTTAGTTTTAATGAACCAATTTTTTTAAAGCCAACACTTTAGTTATTTTGAGAGCGTGCAACTGCACCCGAAAGGTTGATTAGGAAACTCCAAATCCTTTTATGACTCGAAAAAAAAGGCTTTTTATCGGCTTAAATGATAAACTAATGTTAAATATTAGTATTTAATATAATGAGATATCAATCTACACAATTTGCCATCGATTCTGAAATAAAATGAAATCCTGACATTGTGATCATTTTTGCAGGTGTTATGTGCCAAATATTGAAATAAGAATGTTTAAATTCAATTATTGTAATTTAAGTCTTTAATTTTAAAGTCGATTTTATTTATAAAATATCTTTTTAGAAATCAATCTCAAAAACAATCTGAACAATAAATCTCTTTTGTTATGGCTAAGTTTTTGTCAAGGGTAGAAATTATAATAGACAAGTATTCATCCATGATGACATTTTACCGATTTCCTGGTTTACAGGTATTCTTGCTAAATTTCTTCGAAAGAATTGACATAAACAATACTTCAACTAAATACGTATATTTCATGCAATAATGACTTTTGTTTCTTCTGACTTTTCCTAAACTAAACATAAAACATCGGTTAGGGTTAGTTTAACATTCTGTAAAAGTACCTTCCGTTTTTTTTGTTTTTTTTGTACTTCTGCAGAGAAGGTAAAAAACCGATAAAAACTGGATATATTTTTCGTGTTTTTATTCAATTTAACATGTTTATTCAGCTCGAAAAGCATACAGTGTTTACCGATGTGTTGGAAAATTCAAGATGGCGTCTCACACATTCTTTAACACCGTAAGTTTTGGAAAAGGTGTTATAAATAAAAAAACTATACAAAATACTATTAAAAATCCGCCGAATATATGTCAACCTATGTCACGGTAACATATATTGAGCGAGTTTTTAACAGTATTTAACCGGTTTTTTATTTATTACACCTTTTTCCAAACTTACCGTGTTAAAGAGAGAATCGGCCGCCATCTTGAATTTTCCAATACATCGGTAAACACTGTATGCTTTTCGAGCTGAATAAACATGTTAAATTGAATAAAAACACGAAAAATATATCCAGTTTGGTAGAAAAGTAATTTATCTTGCCTTTGATAATATTTATTTGTTATATATTTGTTTTTTGCCAACTTATTCGAATCTATGTGTACAGTAATACAAACCCGAAATGAATTTAAGACCACGAGTGAAATGAGAAAATGAAGAAAATCACATTTACTGTGTGTGTTTACTGTTTATGTAAGTCAGCGGGTTTGGTTGCCATAACAACGTGACGGTAGTGAACGTGTGTGTGTGCATGTGTGCGCGTGTGCTTGCTAGTACTACTACTAAGTTTGTAGGAGCGTTTGATTTCGTGTAGTTTAGTTTCGTATAATAGTTTCGTATTTTTTTAATTTGTAAATAACAAGTTATTAAAAAATTAAACCCTTCCAAGATGGACAATAAATAAAGCCATAATATTTTATGGTAAAGGTAAGAGCGTAGAAACCATTGTTTTTTAGGAGATGTGATTATTGGATTAACCAATCAGAAATCGTCTGTGGCACACACATCTCTGTTTTTATAGATATACTAGCAATCGGTGCCCGGCGTTGCCCAGGTGTTTTGAGGTTAATGCTGAGAAAAAAAAAGGTCAATTTTTTAAAACTTTGACCCCTATTATGACCTCTTAACATTTATTGTTTAGGGATCAAGTAAAGTTAATAAGTTAGATCCATGTCCAAGGAATCTATATCTAAAATATCACGTGTTTACTGTTTAGACCAAAAATTGTAGGAGGAGTTTGGTAGAGTTCTCAAAGGTCAAATCGTTGAATATATTAAATATTATTTTTTAAAGCAGTTTGGCCTTCAAAATTTCTGTTTGGCCTTTTTCTTCACCGATGAAATCTGGAGACGCAACGGGAATTTTCGGCAAAAAAATGTTGTTACTATGCACATCTATGTAATGAAATACAATTTGTGGCAAAATTTCAGGAAAAACTAATGGATGGTTATCTCGCAATAGTCCGGACAATTCGCTAAATTATCTCGTCAAAACCTTAAATCTCGAATTTTTGTGCATTTTTTTTTTGGAGGGGGGCTAATTTGGCATAATAGTGTCCATTTAATAGTATTATCTTGAAAAAATAAAAAAATAAGGAAAATTACCAAAAAAAAACAAACAAGAACAACAAAAGTGTGGCGTATTTTTAAAAGTTTTATTGCGTTGTTTTTATTTGCTTTTTTTATTTCATCGGTGAAGAAAATGGCCAAACAGAAAATTTGAAGGCCAAACTGCTTCAAAAAATGGCCAAATTCGCGAAAAATCCCCCTACTTGAACTTTCTGTTTAATTTCGCTTGTAGCGTTGATTTTTTTCTTTTTTCGCTATAAAAAAATAACTACTTGATGAAATTACGTTATTTTTTTCTGTAGGAAAACTTTATCCCATGACGAGTACGTACAATATATTTTTTTTTAATATTTCCATTTTTTAATGTCAATGGAAAACTGCACAAGTACCCAAACCCGAAATGTAAAGACCACGAGTGGACGCGCGTTTTTTTTTTTTAGTTTAGTTTCATAATGGCGGCCGTGATGTCGGAGGTTCGATTGTTAGATTGTAAGTTAGTTTCGTATTTTTGTAATTTGTAAATCGCAAGTTAGGAAAAAATTAAACCCTTCCAAGATGGACAATAAATAAAGCCATAATATTTTATAGTAAAGTTAAGAGCGTACGAACCATAGTTTTTTAGGAGATGTGATTATTGGATTAACCAATCAGAAATCGTCTGTGGCACACACATCTCTGTTTTTATATATATATATATATATATATATATATATACGAGCAAACAGTTTATAAAACATGTTAAAAAACACTTTAAAGAAGACTTTAAAACATATTTAATCTGAAAAAGAACCACTTGATAAGTGGATAGTTCTTAATCCGCGGAGTTTCAAAGAAATACTTTATTTTACTTGTGCAAATGGAAATTCCATTAACTTTCTTGAATTTATATTTTTGGATTTTACCGTCATTGGATTATTTACCTTTCACCAGACTATCCATTTACGCGTAATCAACTTTTCCTTCACCAGATTCCCTCTGCTTCACTTTTTTTGTTATGAAGTAAGATTTTTAACTTACTTGCAGTTTTATCAAATACTTTTGTATGCAAAATCCGATCCCGCATTTTGCTAATTCCTACCCTCTTATGAGAAGGAAAGTATTTCTTCGAAACTCCACGGATTAAGAAGTTGGTTAAATTGTTAGACAACTGAACGCAAAACTGTTTTTTTCGGTTTATAACACACACACACACACACACACACACACACCCATATATATTAGCTGAAACAATAATGTAACAGAAAAATTCGGTAATAAAAAATAAAACGCATATTTGCTCTACAACAATATTGAGCACTTTCTTCAGGTTTTTATTACCATTTCTACTAAACTATATATATATATATATATATATGTGTGTGTGTGTGTGTGTGTGTGTGTGTGTGTGTGTGTGTGTGTGTTTTAGAAAGAGTTTTCCGTCCTAATTTACCTATTATGTCGCTAGAGAATTCCGTTTGAGTTTTGATATTTTATTCAATGTTTTAGGTTTTGGAATAATGGAATAATGATTTTTTTATTTCGTTTACATAAAATGATTTTTTTATTTCGTTTACATAAAATGATTTTTTTATATCGTTTACATAAAATGATTCTTTTATTTCGTTTACATAAAATGTTTTTTTATTTCGTTTACATAAAATGATTATTTTATTTCGTTTACATAAAATGTTTTTTTTATTTCGTTTACATAAAATGATTTTTTATTACGTTTACATAAAATGATTATTTTATTACGTTTACATAAAATGATTATTTTATTTCGTTTACATAAAATGATTCTTTTATTTCGTTTACATAAAATGATTCATTTATTTCGTTTACATAAAATGTTTTTTTATTTCGTTTACATAAAATGATTCTTTTATTGCGTTTACATAAAATGATTTTTTATTTCGTTTACATAAAATGATTTTTTTTATTACGTTTACATAAAATGATTATTTTATTTCGTTTACATAAAATGATTCTTTTATTACGTTTACATAAAATGATTCTTTTATTACGTTTACATAAAATGATTTTTTATTTCGTTTACATAAAATGATTCTTTTATTTCGTTTACATAAAATGATTCTTTTATTACGTTTACATAAAATGATTCTTTTATTACGTTTACATAAAATGATTCTTTTATTTCGTTTACATAAAATGATTCTTTTATTACGTTTACATAAAATGATTTTTTTTTTATTTCGTTTACATAAAATGATTCTTTTATTTCGGTTACATAAAATGATTTTTTTATTTCGTTTACATAAAATGATTTTTTATTTCGTTTACATACAATGATTTTTTTATTTCGTTTACATAAAATGATTCTTTTATTTTGTTTACATAAAATGATTCTTTTATTTTGTTTACATAAAATGATTTTTTTATTACGTTTACATAAAATTATTCTTTTATTTCGTTTACATAAAATGATTCTTTTATTACGTTTACATAAAATGATTTTTTTATTTCGTTTACATAAAATGATTCTTTTATTACGTTTACATAAAATGATTCTTTTATTTCGTTTACATAAAATGATTCTTTTATTTCGTTTACATAAAATGATTTTTTTATTACGTTTACATAAAATTATTCTTTTATTGCGTTTACATAAAATGATTTTTTTATTTCGTTTACATAAAATGATTCTTTTATTACGTTTACATAAAATGATTCTTTTATTTCGTTTACATAAAATGATTCTTTTATCACGTTTACATAAAATGATTCTTTTATTTCGTTTACATAAAATTATTCTTTTATTGCGTTTACATAAAATGATTTTTTTATTTCGTTTACATAAAATGATTCTTTTATTACGTTTACATAATATGATTCTTTTATTTCGTTTACATAAAATGATTCTTTTATCACGTTTACATAAAATGATTCTTTTATTTCGTTTACATAAAATGATTTTTTTATTACGTTTACATGAAATGATTCTTCTATTACGTTTACATAAAATGATTTTTTATTTCGTTTACATAAAATGATTTTTTTATTTCGTTTACATAAAATGATTTTTTTATTTCGTTTACATAAAATGATTCTTTTATTTCGTTTACATAAAATGATTCTTTTATCACGTTTACATAAAATGATTCTTTTATTTCGTTTACATAAAATGATTCTTTTATTACGTTTACATGAAATGATTCTTTTATTACGTTTACATAAAATGATTCTTTTATTTCGTTTACATAAAATGATTCTTTTATTACGTTTACATAAAATGATTCTTCTATTACGTTCATATAAAATGATTTTTTATTTCGTTTACATAAAATGATTCTTTTATTTCGTTTACATAAAATGATTCTTTTATTTCGTTTACATAAAATGATTTTTTATTTCGTTTACATAAAATGATTTTTTTATTTCGTTTACATAAAATGATTATTTTATTTCGTTTACATAAAATGATTCATTTATTTCGTTTACATAAAATGATTTTTTTTATTACGTTTACATAAAATGATTCTTTTATTTCGTTTACATAAAATGATTTTTTATTTCGTTTACATTAAATGATTCTTTTATTTCGTTTACATAAAATGATTTTTTATTTCGTTTACATAAAATGATTCTTTTATTTCGTTTACATAAAATGATTCTTTTATTACGTTTACATAAAATGATTCTTTTATTACGTTTACATAAAATGATTCTTTTATTTCGTTTACATAAAATGATTTTTTATATCGTTTACATAAAATGATTCTTTTATTACGTTTACATAAAATGATTCTTTTATTACGTTTACATAAAATGATTCTTTTATTACGTTTACATAAAATGATTCTTGTATTTCGTTTACATAAAATGTTTTTTTATTTCGTTTACATAAAATTATTCTTTTATTTCGTTTACATAAAATGATTTTTTATTTCGTTTACATTAAATGATTCTTTTATTTCGTTTACATAAAATGATTTTTTATTTCGTTTACATAAAATTATTCTTTTATTTCGTTTACATAAAATGATTCTTTTATTACGTTTACATAAAATGATTCTTTTATTACGTTTACATAAAATGATTCTTTTATTTCGTTTACATAAAATGATTTTTTATATCGTTTACATAAAATGATTCTTTTATTACGTTTACATAAAATGATTTTTTTATTACGTTTGCATAAAATTATTCTTTTATTACGTTTACATAAAATGATTCTTGTATTTCGTTTACATAACATGTTTTTTTATTTCGTTTACATAAAATTATTCTTTTATTTCGTTTACATAAAATGATTCTTTTATTACGTTTACATAAAATGAATTTTTTTTCGTTTACATAAAATGATCCTTTTATTTCGTTTACATAAAATGTTTTTTATTATGTTTACATGAAATGATATTTTATTACGTAAACATAAAATGATTCTGTTATTACGTTTACATAAAATGATTCTTTTATTACATTCACATCAAATGAGCATTTAACAGAAGCTTAATAAACAAAAAATAATTGGTAATAAGGATAATTTTCTTTAATAAAGTTTACATAAAATGAGCAGTCATTTGTTGGCCATAAGCAATTAACAGAAAATTAATATAGAAAACATTATTGGCAAATGTTTACAATCGAAACCAGCATAGTTGTTCAGTATTTCATTGTTTTTTTACTTTTAGAAGTTGTTTTCTATCTTTTATTATAAATTTACTTTTTTACATGGTTTTTCTGTTTTGTTTCACCAGTTGTTTGTATTACATTAAACAAAGCACATTGCCACTTTGGTGTATGGGCTACTATCAGGCACCTAAGTAGCAGGGATACTATGTAGGGAGTTGAGCAGCAAAATGTGTTTACATTACACTTCTGCATGTCAGTACAGTTGGGGAAGCAGGAAGCCAGAAGAGAATTTTTAAGTCTAGCAGTTCTGGGGAAGAAACTATTACAGTAGAAGGCTTTCAGACATCTAGGGATCTCTACTGTGTAGGGGTGGAACTTTGCTGCTTGTTGGGTTTGTGGGGGGTATTTTCATTTAAGGGGGTACAAGAGCTTGTAGTTCATCAGAAAATCCACCATTAAAATACTTGTAAAACGAGTGGAGGGATACAATATTTTGTTGATGGGACAGAGGCTGAAGCTTAGATGACAGTTCAGGATCTACCAAGTTGGCAACTCTCTTTTGAACTCTGCCCAGGAGCGAGAGACCAGTAGCAGATGCCCCAGCCCAAATGTCACAACAATACGCCGTACATGGGCAAATAGTAGCTTTGTAGAGGTATAGGATATTTTCAAGTGTAAGTGACTTTCTAGAACGGAAGAGAGAGCCCACCTTCTTCGCAGCAGTCTTGGCAATTATCTCAATGTATCTATTCCAACTCATGTTCCCTGTCTTGAGAGAGTTAATAGTAGACTAGTGAGTGATGCCATTTTCTCTTCCCTGCAAACTCTTTCTCACAGCTTGTCTCTGCTTTATCATTATTATCATGGCAAGTGCTCTTCTGAGCTCCAGTCTATAGTCCCTTCCGCCAAACTTTCACGAGAAACACTCGTCTAGCTGAAAAAAAACTATCAATAATTTCCCCCACTCTTTATCTGTGCCTAATCATAAACATAGATTCCATGAACAAAGTTTCTTTCTCAGAATGCACACCTGAGGAACTCTTCCATTTGCCTGCTTTCCATTTTATAGTTAAACCTAAACATGTTCTTAATGAGTGGTTTCCCTTAAGTAATCCAATTTACCAAATTTCCACTAACAATTACTACAGCAGTGTTCCATAATGATAATCTTGTAAAATCATATTTAATGCAATAAAAACTCAGTAATAATGATAATCACATGTAAATAATATTTAATTCAATAAAAACTAAATAATAATCATATGAAATAATATGTAATTCAATAAAAATTCAATGATAATCATATGAAATAATATTAAATTCAATAAAAACTTAATAATAATGATAATCTTGTATAATCATATTTAATGCAATAAAAACTCAGTAATAATGATGATCACATGTAAATAATATTTAATTCAATAAAAACTAAATAATACTCATATGAAATAATATGTAATTCAATAAAAATTCAATGATAATCATATGAAATAATATTAAATTCAATAAAAACTCAATAATAATCATAATCATATGAAATAACAATTCAATAAACACTTAATAATAATAATAATCAGATGAAATAATATAAAATTCAATAAAAACTCAATAATAATGATAATCATATGCAAATAATATTTAATTCAATAAAAACTCAATAATAATGATAATCATATGAAATAATATTTAATTCAATAAAAATTCAATCACAATGATAACTATATGAAATCATATTTAATTCAATAAACCCAATAATAATGATAATCGCATGCAATCATATGTAATTCAATAAAACCTCAATAATAACGATAATTATATGAAATAATATTAAATACAGTAAAAACTGAATAATAATTCTAATCATATAATATCTGATTTAATTCAATAAAAACTGAATAATAATTATAATCATAAAAATAATATTTAATTCAATAAAAATCAATAATGATAATTATATGAATTTTTTTTATTTAATAAAAAACTCAATAATAATGATAATCATATTAAATTTTATTTTATTCAAGAAAACTCAATAACAATGATAATCATATGAAATAATATTTAATTCAATAAAAATTCAATAATAATGATAATCATATGAAATTACATTTCATTCATAAAAACTCAATTATAATAATGATATGAAATCATATTTAATTCAATAAAAATCAATAATAATAATAATAATCGTATGAAATAACATTTAATTCAATAAAAGCTCAATAATAATGATACTCATATGAAATAATATTTAATTTAATAAAAAATTCAATAATAATGATAATCATATGAAATCTTATTTAATTAAATAAAAACTCAAAAGTAATGATAATCATATAAAATAATATTTAATTCAATAAAAACTCAATAATTATAATCATATGTATATACGACTGCTTGCTTTGGTATTAATTTATCAAATGGTGATTTTATTTTTCTTGCAAACATTAATTCTGCTGGCGATAATTTCGATGGTGTATTTGGGTTCTCAGTTATCCTATATATTTGCAGGAACTGTTGTAATGCTTTATCCGTCGGTGTCCTTATCGATTTTCTAAGGGCAGGCTTTATCGTATCTATGAACCTTTCCGCTAATCCATTTGATTTGGGATGGAATGGTGGTGTAGTTATATTGTTTACCTGAAACGATTCCCAAAATCCTTGAAAACACTTGAAGTAAATTGTGTTCCGTTATCTGTGAGTACAATGTCTGGTACCCCAAAACGTGCAAATATTTCATGTAGAAAACTTATTGTGTTATCTATCGTTGGGTTTTTGGCCCGCTTTACTTCTGGCCATCTGGAAAAACTATCTACTATGATTAGGTAGCATTGTCCCTCGATCGGTCCAGCAAAGTCTAGATGAATGCGTGACCATGGCTGGTCAGTTTTTTTTTCAAGATTTATGAACTATCGGTGGTGCCTTAGCGGCTAATGCACAACCTTTACATTTGTTTACCGTTAATGCAATATCCACATCCATATTACGCCAGTAAACATAACTCCTCATAAGTGTCTTCATCCTATTTATACCCGGGTGTCCTGTATGAAAATCACATAAGATTTATTTCTGCAAGGTTTTCGGTACAACCACTCTTTCAATATATAATAATATCTCATTGCATAAGGAAAATATACTTTGCGTTTTTCCGTCATTTTCCCTTAATTTTTTCTTTATGTCTTTGATGACGTCGTCATTTTCAGCCTCCCTTTTTATATCGGTAAGCGTGACTGGTAATTCTCTTATTATATTCGCCACCATGTTTTTTCCTCATAATTGGAACGTATAGCTGCAATTACTGACTCTTCAAGGGTTTCATCCCTTTTCGGTATAAGCCTTTACAATCCATCCGCATGACCTATTTTTCCCGACGTAGATGTTTTATTTGAAAATATTAATTTAGCAAGATCGTACCCCAATGGAGTAACCGATTTGCCGTATATACTGGTAACCCCATTTTTAGCCGAAAATAGTCACTAGGGGCTTGTGGTCTGTTTTCAGTATAAGATGTCTCCCGTACAGATAACGGTGGAATTTCATCAGCGCGAAAATAATGCTTAATGCTTCCTTTTCTATTTGGAAGTAAGCCTTCTCTGGCGGAATTAAGGTCCTTGAAGCGTGCGCTATAGGTTTCTTTGTTTCATCTCGCATGATATGCTGTATACATGCTCCTATACAATACGTGGTCTCGTTACTCACAACAATTATTTGTAATTTTGGGTCGTAATAAGTTATGGATAAATCTGGCGTCAAAGTCTTTTTAATTTCCTAAAATGAGTCTTGATAATCTTTTCTTCATATTCATTGTGTTTCTTTCTTTAATAATTCGTTCAGCAGAGCTCTTAGGTCATGCATGCCTTTGATAAATACTTGTTAGTAGTTCGCGAGGCCTAAGAACCTCTGTAAAGTCGTCACATTATGTGGTACTGGCATGTTTCTAATTGCTATCGCTCTTTCTGGATCAGGGTGTCGACCATCTTTACTTATTATTTGTCCTAAATACTTGATTTCGTCTAGACAAAACTCACATTTGTTTTCTTTCACCTTGAATCCGTACTTTTATTCTTGTGAACACTTGTTTTAAATGCTCTATATGTTCACTTATGGACGCGCTCCTTATGATTATGTCATCTAGGTATGCACAAGCACAATCTAAACCATTCAGCATTGTGTCTATTGCTTGCTGGAATATCGCCGGCACGACTTTTATCCAGAACGGTAATGGGTTATACTTGATTAAGCCTTTGTGTGTGTTAATGCATAAAATCTTTGAGCATTTTTCTTCTATCGGAATTTGCAAATAGGCGTCGGACAAATCTACTTTTGAAAAAAATTTCCCACCATTAAGTTTGGCAAAAATCTCTTCTGGGCTTGGTAAAGGGTAATGGTCATCTTGTAGCATATTGTTTTTTAATCTATATCTTGTTGACCCACGTATGCTAATTAGTGGGCGTCTCCACAACAATAATGATAATCATATTAAATATTATTTAATTCAATAAAACTCAATAATAATGATAATCATAGGAAATAACATTTAATTAAATAAAAACTCAATAATTACGATAATCATATAAAAATAATATTTAATTCAATAAAACTCAATAATAATGATAATCATGTCAAATCTTTTTTAATTCAATACAAAATCAATAATGATGATAATCAAATGCAATAATATTTAATTCAATAAAAACTCAATAATAATGATAATCATATGAAATCCTATTTAATTCCATAAAAACTCAATAATTATGATAATCACATGAAATCCTATTTAATTCAATATAAGTCAATAATAATTATAATCATATGAAATAATATTTAATTCAATAAAATCTCAATACTAATAATAATATGAAATAATATTTAATTCAATAAAAACTCCATAATAATGATAATCATATGAAATAATATTTAATTCAATAAAAAAAACTTAATGATAATGATATAAAATAACATGTAATTCAATAAAAACTCAATAATAATGATAATCATATGAAATAATATGTAATTCAATAAAAATCAATAATAATTATAATCAAATAAAATAATATTTAATTCAATACAAACTCAATAATAATGATAATCATATGAAATCCTATTTAACTAAATAAAAACTCAATAATAATAATATGAAATATTATTTAATTCAATAAAAACTCAATAATGATGATAATCATATGAAATAATATTTAATTCAATAAAAACTCAATAATAATGATAATTATATGAAATTATTTTTTATTCAATAAAAAGTCAATAATGATAATTATATGAAATTATTTTTTATTCAATAAAAAGTCAATAATAATGATAATCAGATGAAATCCTATTGAATTCAATAAAAAATTCAATAATAATGATAACCATATTAAATGATATTTAATTAAATAAGAAAACCAATAATAATGAGAGTCATATTAATTTTTATTTAATTCAATATAAAAATCACTAATATGAATAATCATATAAAATATATTTAATTCAATAAAAACTCAATAATAATGATAATCATATGAAATAACATTTAATTCACTAAAAACTCACTAATAATCTGAAATATGAAAACATTACGTGTAACAACCCTCAAAATATTCAACGGTAAAGGGAGAAACTCTTTAAAGTCGTGAACAATCTGGTTGTAAGGACAAATTCACTTTAATCAGCAAGTGTCTGCCTCTCTGTCTACACAAACGATGGCCGACAATTAATGTACATTAAATATCGGCAAGATACAGAAACAATGATTGACTTATTTTACTTGTTGATCTAGTGTTACTCTTCATCAATTCTCTGTTCAGGTACCTCGATATAATACATCAACATATTCCATTACCTTTCTATTCAAAGCAGTAAACGTGGAGATCTATTCCATGTTTTCATTGCCTATAACAATTCACTATAAAATCTCTAAAAACTATATTCCTTAAAAATAGAAAAACAGAATTAACTTTTTAAATATATGATTAAGTTTTTTAATAATATTTATGTTAAGCTGAATTAGAGATGAACAGATATTTTTCTTTGTTTGTTTGGAATAATAGGATTGACACATTGAGAAAAACACGAGAAGAAATAGAGGTAATTGTCCCAAGCAAAGAAAATATCAATCTATATGTGGTAGTTGTATTGTTATAAAATGTTTAGTCGAAAATCAAAATAGTATTATTAGGTTCAATGTTTGTTATATGTTAATAATAATTTAAATATTTTGTCTTACTAATATTTAAATATAAAACATTAAACTCGCTTATAAGTTAAATGTCTATGATTAAAAATAACGTTCACATGAATTAAGAATAAACAAATATTTTAAGATAAAACATTACAACGCCCATTTTTAACTTTTTACGTCTCAAACGGTAGAAGACTTACAAGCATCAATAGAGGAAAAGGGTTATATGTTGATGTTTGTCCGATTGGTCGTTAGTAGATACGTTGAGAGAATACAATTTGCTATGCGTTTATCAGAGAACATTTCATTAAATAACTTGTAAGGGTGAAACAGGGTGGATCTTAAGCGCTGGTGTAGAGCTTCTATTAAAGATTGTCTTGGTAGCTGCACGAAGTCATATTTGCAATAATACACAATATATATTTGCAACAATACACAATACATATTTGCAACAATACAGAATATATATTTGCAAAAATACACAATACATATTTTCAAAAATACACAATATATATTTGCAGCAATACACAATACATATTTGCAACAATATATATTTGCAACAATACACAATATATATTTGCAACAATACACAATATATATTTGCAGCAATACACAATATATATTTGCAACAATACACAATATATATTTGCAGCAATACACAATACATATTATATACAATACACAATATATATTTGCAAAAATACACAATACATATTTGCAACAATACACAATATATATTTGCAATAATACACAATATATATTTGCAACAATACACAATACATATTTGCAACAATACAGAATATATATTTGCAAAAATACACAATACATATTTTCAAAAATACACAATATATATTTGCAGCAATACACAATACATATTTGCAACAATATATATTTGCAACAATACACAATATATATTTGCAACAATACACAATATATATTTGCAGCAATACACAATATATATTTGCAACAATACACAATATATATTTGCAGCAATACACAATACATATTATATACAATACACAATATATATTTGCAAAAATACACAATACATAATTGCAACAATACACAATATATATTTGCAGTAATACACAATACATATTTGCAACAATACACAATATATATTTGCAACAATACACAATATATATTTGCAATAATACACAATACATATTTGCAACAATACACAATACATATTTGCAATAATACACAATACATATTTGCAACAATACACAATACATATTTGCAGCAATACAGAATATATATTTGCAACAATACACAATATATATTTGCAACAATACACAATATATATTTGCAATAATACACAATACATATTTGCAACAATACACAATACATATTTGCAACAGTACACAATACATATTTGCAATAATACACAATACATATTTGCAACAATACACAATATATATTTGCAGCAATACACAATACATATTTGTAACAATAAACAATATATATTTGAAACAATACACAATATATATTTGCAACAATACACAATACATATTTTAAATAATACACAATTCATATTTGCAACAATACACAATACATATTGTCAACAATACACAATACATATTTGCAACAATACACAATATATATTTGCAACAATACACAATATATATTTGCAACAATACACAATACATATTTGCAACAATACATAATACATATTTGCAATAATACAAAATATATATTTGCAACAATACACAATATATATTTGCAACAATACACAATACATATTTGCAACAATACAAAATACATATTTGCAACAATACACAATATATATTTGCAACAATAAACAATACATATTTACAACAATACACAATATATATTTGCAACAATACACAATACATATTTGCAACAATACATAATACATATTGCAACAATACACAATACATCTGGTAATTTTAGCTTTGTAAATGTATAGCATACTCTCATATAAGCAATTTTCTAGCACGGGTTATGCCGGCTTTGTAATATCCTTACTATGTGGATAGTGTATTAAAAATATTAAATAACAATTTTTGTTAAAACTAATAGTCAAATATTGAATATTAACTTGCTGATGAGTTAAACACATGTAGTAACAACAATTTCTATGTTCAAATGAATTAGCAATAAACGGATATCCTTAAACAATCTATAAATATATTAAATTATATATATATATATATTATTAAAATATGCTTTACATTTGATAAATATATACGGAAAACAAGAAATAATTAATAAAAAATAAATGTATAGATTTTTTTTAATTACTGCGTCTTACAAATCATAATACTTTTAATCTGTTCATCAAAGAAAATGTTCATTTTTTCTTGGTTCAAAACGGAAATGTTATTTTAAAGCGAATTAAAAAGGTTTAAAGATATAAATATCAAAAATCCAGTAAATTATTATAGATTATTTCGTAGACGATGAGTATAATAGGTGAATTTCACAGGCCATATTTTAATCCGTACTAAGCTTTCAACATTAATACATTTTAATAACTTATACTATTAGAAGGTGATAATAATTAGGATAAAAATCATAAAAAAACTAAAAAAATATACGAATAAATAAAATATGCTAAAAACGTTGGATGAAATAATTCGTTGAATGCTAGTAACAATTTCTTGAATGTGAAAAATTAAAAAAAATTTTTAATAAAAATTAAAATAACTACTAAGAATATATACAATAATAAGAATATAATGTATACGGTATACGAATATGTATTACTAGACGTTAATTAAAAAAATGAAATTCTGATAATCGATTTTTACAATTGCTGATATTATTTGTATAATAAAATATGGGAATGATAATAATGCATTCAAAAGCATTGGATGAAATAATTTGTTGAATGAAAAAACTGTTGATTTCTAAAATAAAAGTAAAAAATAAGAACCTAATTCTGTTGCATTAAATTCGCTATAATGAGTATTAAAAAATATGTAATGTTAGGAAAATATCCAGTTTAACATCAAACATATTATGAATAAGCGGCTATATTTCCACATATGACTTAAAACGAAAGCTCTTTTAAAAGACCATGTTATTATCCATTGCTAAGTAACTAGATTATATATTCATTTGTATTATTAACTTGAATTTACTGAGTATTTAAATTCATTTTTATTGTATCATAAACTTATTATATTTCTATCGTTAGCAATATATTTTTATACTTACCAGTAGCAACTATAGTTGCTGTATGTGTATTGTTCCTATAAATTCTTACTATTTTTATTATTATCACTAGCAAATTATTACTACATTATTGTTTATTTTACTTCATTAATTGCATAATTTCTTTATCTATTACAAAATACTATGAATACTTTTTCAAATCTAAACAATATCTATGTGAATTAAGTTTTGATTTCTGTGATTTTTAAATGTGTTATAAAGTTATGTTTCTGGTTTTGTTGGCATGATTAAAATAAACAATGATATTAAAATGTAAAATTTCATTTATTTTTTATTTGCAGACGTTCCTGTTTGAATGTTTTTGATGAATATTAAGGGACCATCCTTCTTAAACAGTATTCTATACACAATTATTTCCTTACATGGATGACAACAAAAACGGTAGCAGACACCTTTATTAGACATATATGTCTGAAGAGTTTTTTCTGGATTGTTTAGCAATTAGCGATAAGAACACATATTTAAATTTGTGAAATTTCTGTTTAATGTTTTAATAAATAATAAGATATCGAATTTAACATTTCAGAAAAATATGCTCATTTACAAAATAGAATATTTTAACTTTTACACTACGAAATATCTCTTATCAAACGAATGAAAAGTTATACAATTAAAATTTCTTTAGCATAAATCTAACTTCCATAAAACTGGATATTTACACTACGAAATATCACATATCCACCCAATTAAGTGATAGAAAATGAAATTTCTTTAGAATAAAATAAAACTTGCATCAACAACTCCAGATTAAAACTGAAAAATCAGGATAAAATCTCATATTGCTTATAACTTGGTTGTGATAACTTGCGGCAGGAGCAATTTAATTTTAATATAAATGTAAACATTACAGAAAAGCCACATTATTGTAAAGTTTGTGGCTATTCTTGTTATAAAAAATAAAAATTAGTGATACATATGACAACTCACCCTGGGGAAAAGGCACGTTCTTGTGAAGTGTGTGGATATTCTTGTTCTAAAAAATCAGTATTAGTGAAACATATGAGAACTCACACTGGAGAAAAGCCACATTCTTGTGAAGTGTGTGGATATTCTTGTTCACGAAAATCATTATTAGTGATACATATGAAAACTCACACTGGGGAAAAGCCACATTCTTGTGAGGTGTGTGTATATTCTTGTTCTCAAAAATCAAATTTAGTGACACATATGAGAACTCACACTGGGGAAAAGCCACATTCTTGTGACGTGTGTGGATATTCTTGTTCTCACAAATCATCATTGGTGAAACATATGAGAACTCACACTGGAGAAAAGCCACATTCTTGTGAAGTGTGTGGATATTCTTGTTCTCAAAAATCACATTTAGTGTCACATATGAGAACTCACACTGGGGAAAAGCCATATTCTTGTGACGTGTGTGGATATTCTTATTCTGACAAATTATCATTAGTGAGACATATGAGCACTCACACTGGGGAAAAGCCACATTCTTGTGAAGTGTGTGGATATTCTTATTCTGACAAATTATCATTAGTGAGACATATGAGAACTCACACTGGGGAAAAGCTATATTCTTGTGACGTGTGTGGATATTCTAGTTCTCACAAATCATCATTAATGAGACATATGAGCACTCACACTGGGGAAAAGCCACATTCTTGTGAAGTATGTGGATATTCTTGTTCTCAAAAATCAGTATTAGTGACACATAGGAGAACTCACACTGGGGAAAAGCCATATTCTTGTGAAGTGTGTGGATATTCTTGTTCGCGAAAATCATTATTAGTGATACATATGAAAACTCACACTGGGGAAAAGCCACATTCTTGTGAAGTGTGTGGATATTCTTGTTCTCAAAAATCACATTTAGCGTCACATATGAGAACTCACACTGGGGAAAAGCCATATTCTTGTGACGTGTGTGGATATTCTTGTTCGCGAAAATCATCATTAGTGATACATATGAAAACTCACACTGGTGAAAAGCCGCATTCTTGTGACGTGTGTGGATATTCTTGTTCTCAAAAATCAGTATTAGTGAGACATAGGAGAACTCACACTGGGGAAAAGCCATATTCTTGTGACGTGTGTGGATATTCTTGTTCGCGAAAATCATCATTAGTGATGCATATGAAAACTCACACTGGGGAAAAGCCATATTCTTGTGAAGTGTGTGGATATTCTTGTTCTCAAAAATCATCATTAGTGATACATATGAGAACTCACACTGGGGAAACTCCACATTCTTGTGAGGTGTGTGGATATTCTTGTTCACAAAAATCATTATTAGTTACACATATGAGAACTCACGCTGAGGAGAATTGAATGCCTACTAGACACCAACCTGGGGTGTATTCAGTCTCACCCTACAGGGGTTTACCAGGGACTCTGATATGAGAATACTTTTAATTTTCAATTTAAAGTAAAACCTGATCAAATATTCGAATTTAAATGAAAATGAAAAATAAACTAAATCAACAAACTGGCAGGATGTCGCCGAGGAGAAAAAAATCCCATCACGGGGTCATAAGAAAATAACGGCGCATCTTCTCCTAGGTATGTTGTCACAAATAATAACACTAAGCTGGACACTCTACCACATCAGTCAAATTCTTGTCCTGTAATCCGTCTAGACCAAACAAAGACTACAAGGAAAAGACAATATAACCAAGTAAAGGGGTCTATTGGGAAAAAGAAAACAATTTTTTATTGTTTCCTATACTAAACGTATGAGAAATGGGGAGGAAAAAGCTAAAGTATTTGAGGCCCAATTTAAGTCGTCAACCTTACTAAAAGAGAAAATTTCACTAAGAACTTTCAATTGTATCCCAAGTACATAAATATCTCTCAAAAGATGTTAGAGAGTCAATCAAGAAGAAAGTTTTTAGTGAAGCAGCGATTGATTTTACCACATAGAACAATTCTGAATTTGTCCAAATCCAGTGGAGTAGAGAGGATTTGGTCAATGGAATATGCCAAAATAAAATATAAAAAAACTAACAGAACGTTGTAAGCAATGGAAAAATATTTTTAAACGCCATTGTCCAGACAAGAAAGAGATAGAGAAGGAAAAGATAACATGTCAGAAGTCTCATTTTCTGAGGAACATTTTTTTTTCTGTCGAGCAAATATCCCAGCTAAAAGAAGATGTCCAGGAAATGACTAACAACAATATTTGTCCAATCAGTACTCCCGTCCTATACCCAAGATCTGGCAAACCCAACAGGAAGACACTACAACAAATTCTCACCTGACACAACTCCCTGAGACAATGCCAACAAGTCCAAGTCTTAGATGTCTACCAAAAACAAACCAGAAATATACCCGACGTGTCACTGCAACTAATAATGCAACATCTTCCCAGGAATCACTCCCAGCAGACCCAACACAATTATAACATGGGCAGACATACCAACAGTATGTCCCACTGTAACATGTGACACTGGACGCGGACCAGTTAGACCTAGAGGGAGAGCTGGCATCCAGGATAGAAGTGGCACGAAGTCTGACTGTTGAAGATCGGCCAGGACTGATAAAAATTAAAATGAATAAAGCCTATAAGATGCTTGTTTCAAAAGTCCATTATGCCTTCACAAGAATCTCTGCCATTTATGCACTATTGAGTGAAATAAATCATACAACATACGGAGCAGCATGGTTTATTCAGTTAAAACTCTTACACCAACACCAAGATAGTAAAAATGGAAACATGGAGACTAAATCATATAACCCAGCCAAGAAACGAAAACTGTAACAAGAAATAGATAAAATCCGAAAGGAAACTGCCCAGATATCTGCATTCCTGTCGTGTGAAACCCCAGGTGAATAAGTTTAAAACTTACTATTCCCTCCAAAACCCAGCGCAGATGTCAGAAAATCAGGCTGACATAAAAGCCTTAGCTGCACAAAAAAAACCCAAAACTTTAAAGCAAAAAGTACAAATAGACTTTTGCAACAAAACCCAAGAATTGTTTATAGGAACCTCGTTAGAGAAGAAATAAAGGTGAGCTTCCCATTAATTTAAGCAGATGTTGAAAACTTCTGGAGGCCACTCTATGGGGGACACTAAAGTACATAAAGAAAACAATTGGATAAATAATACTACTACGAGTGCTCTCATGTTGAAGTCCTCAACTGTCTTTTGGTGAATCTCTGCGAGCCTGTGTTTTTATACTGGTTACATTGTCAGATTATTCACTGATGTTATTTCATCCGACACTGGCTTACTTGTTGGTGCTGATGAAAGCATATCTGCTAATGAGATATATTTCTCTGGCTTATATTGGAGTATGTAATTGTATTGCTGTGCCCGTAGCAGGAGGTTCTGTAGCCGTTTTAGTGCTGTTGATCGTGGCTTTTTGCTGATTGAGACGAGGTGCTTGTGGTCAGTCAAAACTACAACTTCTATTCGTTGAGTATAGTGGTGGAATTTTTCTAGACCATATGCAACTGCCAGCATCTACTTCTCAATTTGTGCATATGTGTGTTCATCCACTGATATTGACCAAATGCAAACGCAACTGGTTTGTCAACTTGTGTTTGCGCTGCGCCTAACCCATACTCACATGCATCATTCTCCAGTGTCACTTTCTTGTGGGGGTCGTCGTATGTAAGAATGGGTGAGTTCGTGATTGTTTCTCTCACAGTCTTGAAAGGTGCTTGTTGTGAATCTGACGATGTCCACGAAACAGAGTGTAAACATATGCAGAGTGGCTGAAATGGCCTCAAACCACAGTCAACGAATGCGAATAGATACAGCCCAGGTGATGAGGGTAGGTAAACCCAGTTGAGCAAAGGAACCAGTCTCTAAAAGAAAATGTGTTTTGTGGTTATACACACGCCCCAAAATGGCATTGAATTCGCCCTAGAAAAAGTGAGGCCTATCATACACTTGTTTAACGTTGGCAAAGTGTTGATTCTAATGAGTTTTATTTCAATCAATATTTGTTTTACTTAAGCCGAGATATGCTCATCTCAGTTTAAAAGTTTAAAACCGCAAAAGCTTTCTTGTCAACCTAATAGTTTTCCCCACATTTAGAACACTAGTTTGTAACTGCCCTCGTACGAAGGAAAGTAAATAAAAATTATTTTATACAATTTTCTCTTTCTTTTTTCTTTTTGTTTTAAATACTGCATATAACCGTGGCCTTCGTTATAAAGATGGCCGGCCAGCTGAAAAAATGACGTCATCGCCGAGGTCCCAACAAGCAAGATATGTGGAACTCTTAGACTGTCAATAATGAACAGTAATTTTTACAGACAGCGTTGCAAAACTTCAAAATTGGATTGAAATAAAGAAAGAACACGATGATTTATACTGGAACTCATCTAATATTAATAATAAAAAAATAATAAAACACAAGTTGTTTGTTTAAGTATTATAAGCAATTGAATATTTCGTTGTATTATAGATTTTAAAGATTAGAATGCGTTCTTTAATTACTTATAAATTACATTTTAAAAAGTGAAGGAACACGATTTGATTTGTAGTAAACTTGAAGTTTATTTAATATAATTTAATGAAAATTATGCATGTAAGATTATGAATATTTGAAGCAGAACACAAGCAAAACATTTGAAATATTAAAATTAAAATATTTTTTTTAATCAAATGAACAATATTTTTTAAGTCAAAATGAATTTTCTTTTAATCAAAAGGAATATTTTTTAATCAAAGTGAACAATATTTTTTTAAAATCAAAATGAATATTTTTTAATGCAAATGAACCACAATATTTTTTCAAAATCAAAAACAATATTTTTAATAAATTCATGAAATATTGCACAGTAAAAAAATAATTAACCTAAAGAAAAAATCATGTTTCTTATTTAAGATTATTTCACCACATAACAAAAATAACATGCAAAATCATTTTTTTATATCCATATTTTCAGTTTGTTAAAATACGTGGGTTTGTATTACTGTAAACATAGATTCGAAAAAGTTGTCAAAAAACAAATAAATGTTATCAAAGGCAAGATAAGTTACTTTTCTACCAAACTGGATATATTTTTCGTGTTTTTATTCAATGTAACATGTTTATTCAGTTCGAAAACCATACAGTGTTTACCGATGTATTGGAAAATTGGGTTTGTATTACTGTACACATAGATTCAAAAAAGTTGTCAAAAAAACAAATATATAACAAATAAATGTTATCAAAGGCAAGATAAATTACTTTTCTACCAAACTGGATATAATTTTCGTGTTTTTATTCAATTTAACATGTTTATTCAGCTCAAAAAGCATACAGTGTTTACCAATGTATTGGAAAATTTAAAATGGCGGCCGACTCTCTCTTTAACACGGTAAGTTCGGGAAAAGGTGTTATAAATAATAAACTAGACAAAATACTATTAAAAAACCACCGAATATATATCAAGTTATGTCACGGTAACTTATATTGAGCAAATTTCTAAGAGTATTTTGTATAGTTTATTATTTATTACACCTTTTTCCAAACTTACCGTGTTAAAGAGAGAGTCGGCCGCCATTTTAAATTTTCCAATACATCGGTAAACACTGTATGTTTTTCGAGCTGAATAAATATGTTACATTGAATAAAAACACAAAAAATATATCCAGTTAGGTAGAAAAGTAACTTATCTTGCCTTTGATAACATTTATTTGTTATATTTTTGTTTTTTGACAACTTTTTTGAATCTATGTGTACAGTAATACAAACCCGGAAAATTCAAGATGGCGTCTGACTCCCTCTTTAACACGGTAAGTTTGGGAAAAGGTGTTATAAATAAAAAAAATGGTTAAAATACTGTTAAAAACTCGCTCAATATATGTTACCGTGACATAGCTTGACATATATTTTTTCTAGTTTTTTTTATTTATAACACCTTGTTTTTCGAGCTGAATAAACATATTACATTGAATAAAAACACGAAAAATATATCTAGTTTGGTAGAAAAGTAACTTATCTTGCCTTTGGTAACATTTATTTGTCATATATTTGTTTTTTGACAACTTTTTCGAATCTATGTGTACAGTAATACAAACCCGAAATGAACGCGCGTTTTTTTTTTTTTACTTTTAAGTTTTATATATATATATATATATATATATATATATATATATATATATATATATATATATATATATATAAATATTTTTAAATTTTATCTTTCTAGCTTTAAAAAAAAGTTTAAAAATGTTATCAGCCGGCATAATTTATTTTTAAATATTGAAAATTTCAGGAAAATTAATTTTTGCTAAATTTTTAAAACATAACTCAACAGCTTAAAAAAATCGTCTCTTCAAAAGAGTCGATGTTGTCTCGCATTTTCATTAGTTTTGTATGCTGTAAAAAAATTTTTTTTAATATTAGCAATTTACTTGAAGCTTCTTCTTTTGAATGGTAAAAAACTTAGGATGATGATATTGAATTAAATTAGTTACATCGTGTTAAATACAGGGGGAGCACGTTAAAACTTACTTTGCTGAATGGAGATATCCACGAGTCACTGCCGGTGTTTACCGGTGTCAAGAAGCAATGGACTACCCGTGATGACGTCAACAGATTAAATTATTTTTGCCCACCGGCCATCTTGTCTTTTAAGACGGTCTTGATATAACACGATTCTTGTTCTTTTCTCAGAAAAGCTATTTGCTTGTTTTATTTTGTTTTTTATTTTAACTCGAAACTCCTTTTCGCCTTCATGGTTGGTATTTTTGGATTATAAAAAATATCAATAAATTTAGTCCATTACTATATGAAAACGACTATCAAGTTTAAATCGAACTTTTTACAGAAAAAGGTTTTTCATTGTGTACTTTTAAAAGTATTGTGTTTAAATAAGCATAACCTTTTATGATACATCAAATTGCAATTAAACGAAATTATTACAATTCGTGTCATACATACTTTTTGTGAAAATTATTCTATTTCAATAAGCAGGCCTTTTATGATAGAAAGCAGTTGTGGGACCAGCAATACTTACCTTGCATAAGGATAAACGATGATCATTGTGGACCAATAGCGTTTCCTCCTATCCAAATATATATTTTGACAGGATGCTAGTTAGAAGAGGGGGACTAAATCATTCTATTCAAATAAGCAGACCATTTTATGATACAGAAAATTTAAATTAAACGAAATTATTACAATTGTTACGTTGCGCAGGACCCCAGGTTGGGAACGGTCGTAGTTAGTAGGTTTTAACAAAAACGCAGTAGCCGTCAATTTCATTGGTCGTCCGCTTGTGTAACTTGTTTACGACCCGAACTAAACGGTTGTCATTGAATTTGACCCAGATCTCCAGTAACCCATTTTCTCTAAGTCGGGCGACTAGTGTTTTTGTTTTTTGCACGTGTCTTTACAAAACGTTCCAGCCTTGACAATAATTGTTTTTTCCAGGACATTCCACTCTTTCTTTGTTCTCGAAAAGGAATCTCCCATTCCAGCAAAATCTGCGATCTCCCCCAAAATCACTTTACTTTGTAAACAAAAAATCGTCGTCTGATTTTTCTGTTTACCCCGTAATTACTTTTGTCACTTTGTCTGGTGGACAATCGATATTCGATGCCCTCCTTTCACGTTTCTTAAAAAGGTTTATTTTAACCGTTATGTATCAGATGGTCCCAGACATCCGCTACATAACACTCCTCCCTTATCATCATTTTTTTTTTTTTCTTCTTTCCCTTTTTCCTTCCCCTGTCCGTCTGTCGGTCGATCGATATCCCAATACAACGTTCTTTTACAAATGTCACAAATTTTTCCGATGGATTCCATACGAAAAAAAAAAAAAAATTAATAAAACAGCAACACAAGAAAGCATAAGGTCTTTCTTCGGTATAAGTGCATCGGCCACACTTAACAGCGACATATATGCTGCAAATTTACGAATTTTACCGTAAGGTGTGAGGTCTATCATAAAAGCGACTAACCATCTCGCCCTTATGAGCGATATTTCGTCACGCTCCTGGAAGACCACGTTCTGATACCTTTCCATGGCCTCGGTAAATATTGGAAGCCACACCAACCAACATATAATTTTTACATTTTCCTGCAACGAGAAAACACCCCCGTTAGTTGGTTAATAATAAGGATTTTGTCTAAAATTCACAGAGTAACTTCCTTACTCAGTCTAAACATCCTGTTTCGCGCTCCCGACCCGCAGCTTGATTATAATCTGAGTTCCCAACCCCGTGCTAGCCCTAGCTACGGTTGGCTGGTCCCTATTATCATAGTCAACACCGCACGACCTGGGCACTAAGTTTAATATATCGTCCTTAGATTTTTTGTTAACTTCCTTAGCCCTTTCAGCCGTCATGCTGCATGTTATTATTTTCCGTTCCATCAACGGGACCCTGTTTTCTTGACTCGGGGATTTCCGTTGATGGCGACAGCTCTGTTGGGGATAATTTTCTTCCTCCCCACTAGAGGATTCACTATCGGAACTACTTTCCTCTACCAGTGCTGACAGGGTAGTTTTTCTACATCGCTCTTGCTCGTTGGGGATATTCCATTCCTCCAGTTCTGCTTTTCGAAGGTGTTTCCCATGGGCTTTTGTTACTGCCGCTGTCAGTTGACTTCTAATCCTATACGAGACTGGCCCCATCTTCTCTATTACTACATAATATGGAGACCATCTTACGTCTACCTTTCCCCTTTTCCTATGATTTCTATAATAAACTAAATCGCCAACTTGAAAATCGACTGCTTGTGTTTTCTCGTTGACTCTATCTACCATTTTCTTCCTAGCTCTCTTTACATTGTTTCTGACTAATTTAAAGCTCCGATGCATGTCCTGCAGAGGGATCTCGTGATCCTCTTCCCCGTAGTAAATTCTGCGACGCCTCAGTATGTTGTCTAACGACAAGACAACGTCTCTATTATAAAGCAAGTAATAGGGGGAGAACGTCTGTGATCCGTGTAGATGGTGAGCGTAGCACTCTGCAAGCTTCGATTTCAATCGATTAAAAGCAGACTGACATGCATCGTCCCAACAGAAACGTGCATGCGTCCTAGTTAACCGAATTAACGGTTCGGCGATTACGGAAAAATCCTTGATAAACCGCCTGTAATAGGATGTCATGCCTATAAAGGATCGAACCTGCTTCACAGTGGTCGCTGTCGAAATTGCCTGAATCGCTTTAACTTTGTCCCCCTCCGGCTGGATACCTTTCACACCCACTCGGAATCCCAGATAGTGCACTTCCTTGCCGAAAAACTCACACTTCGCCGCCTTTAACCTTAAGTTATGTTTACCTAGCACCTTTTCTATATGCCTAACATATTCCTCCTTTGTTTTGGAGAATATTAAAATATCGTCCAAATAAGGCACGGCGAATTCTTCCTGTCCCTCAAATACTACGGACATTAGCTCCTGGAACACTCCTGGAGCGTTAGCAAGTCCGAATGGCATTACATTAAATTGGAACAGTCCTCTATGACAGGTGACCGCAGTTTTCTCTTTATCCTTTTCGTTCAACCTGCCAATCCCTGATTTCAAGTCCAACTTTGAGAAGTATTTTGCTGACCCAAGCGAGGCTAGTATATCATCAATTACTGGTAGCGCTCGGGCATACTTCTTTGTTATCTTGTCCAGGGCGCTAAAATCTACGCAGAACCTCTTCGTTCCGTCCTTTTTTACTAATACTATCGGGAAACTCCACGGACTGTTTGACCTCTCTATAACCCCTGCCTGTAGCATTTCCTCCAGTGCTACATTAACTTCTTCCTGCTGCTTGAGAGGTGTTCTGTAAGGGGTTTTCTTTATGGGATCGTTTTATTCTGTATCGATCCTCATCTCTACTGTGTCAGTCCGGCCTAAGTATTTATCCTCTGTGACGAATTAATCCGTATTTCGTCGCAGGACTTTATCTAAATCTTTCCTCAATTCCTCTGGCACATTTATGCCGTCGAGGTTATTCTTGTTTCCCCGACTTCCTTTGTTTATTTGGCTTTGATATCGCCATTACTACCTCTGTTCTTCTACATATACCTATCTTGTAACCTTTCCTTAATTTCACTGTCTGGTTTGTACTATTCATGATTAGCAAGGGAAAGCTTTTCCTACCTTTTTTTTAACTAGTGTGTTCGTTACTGATACACCACTTAAATCATTTAGGAAGCCCTTATCTATTTGTACTACATCGTAGTCTAAATCCTGACCGTTTCTCATTCCGGCATGAGCTGTGCACGCATGTAAATGCTACGGTTTCAGGGTGACATCGTGTCTTAATCTAACTATGCTAGAAATATGAGCCTCTTCTTGCCTAATCGGATTGCTCCGAAATCAAAGTATATTCTAACACCATTTTGCTTGAGCCAGTCTCGGCCCAATATGACGTCCCTATTAAGGTTTTCCGTAACTACAAAATCATGTCGAATGTACCGGCTTCCTACTTTAATCCGCAAATGCGCCACTCCTTGCACTAAGAGAGGTGACCCGTTTGCAGTCCTTAAATTAATCTCTATTTTCTTTATCTCAGGCTTGTGTCTGAGACCTTCTAACACGGTACTTTTTATTACCGAAATTTCTGCGCCAGTATCTACTAATGCTCTAAACTTGTTTTTCTCTATTTTAATAGGGATGCAATTAGCGGCGCCCATATGTCCTATTATCTTCGACTGTTCACCCCTCTCCCTCTCGCTGAGCATCTTGCGAGTGGGGTCGGCTCGTTACCCGACTTAGGGAAGGTGCAGTTCCTAGCTATATTGCCTTTTCTGCCGCAATTGAAACACTTAATCCCCGACCAAGGGCCCTCTGTTTCTCTTGCCTTGAAGCAAGGGTCCCCTATTAAATCCTCTATAATTCCCATGCCCCCTATCTGGCTCTGGGAATCTCCTTTTCCTTATTGCTTCTATGTTTCTCTGGCGCCTACTGTAATTAATCTCCATAGGTTCTTCTTCTCGGTCCTTGACTTTTACACAGGTTCGCCACCGTTTCTCGATTAGGGCCTTTTCATAGGCTACTTTGAAGTTCGATGGTTCCTCCCTCATGACAGCGATTTTGACTTCTCTGTCATATAGCCCTTCGATGAAGAAACCTATCACTTGGCTTTTTATTACTACATTGTTCGTATCTAAGCTACCATACGAACCTTCAGCCAAACGCACTAACCTCTGCATGTAGTCCTGCAGAGTTTCGCTCCTACCCTGTTTAATATTGGCCAACTCCCTAACAAACTTGGTAGGATCTGCCTGGAGTCTAAAATAACTATCTAAACCTCGTTTCAAGTCTATCCATGCCAAACTCGCATTGTTGGCTATTGGGCCAGCCGTCGTTATTAATGCTATTTGGCATTTTCCCTCATCTGTTTGTCTAACTATTTTAGTATATTTATCTAAATCGCTAAGTCATCTTCTATATTCGTGCGATTGTCGAGAGTCTAATGTTCTTATATTTGCTAATAACGCCTCCCCCCTCAGAGAGTTCGAAATGGCCTTCCCTACATTGTGTAGTTCAGCCCATAGGATCTGAGCGAAATCTGTGAAGAACTGCTGTTCCATCTTCTTAAATTATATCCACTCGTTACCCCCCCCCAATTTTTTTTTCAACACAACTTTTTTTAGAGCCAAGATTTAGAAAAATATTGGAAAATCAACTGACCTTGCCTTTTCCTCAGGTCCCGTGCCCTTCCTTCCTTTCTGCTTCCTTCCCTTCCTCCTGCGTGCGCGTTTCCTCTTCGTCGAATAGTTCTCGTTGTTTTTGTTTGTGTAGTACCAAAGTTCTTTTGTGTAAGAGTTCTTTTTTTTTTTTAAGTTCTTATTTATCACTTTTGAGGAGTGAACTGGTCATACGGCGCCAATTAGCTTTTGTTACGTTGCGCAGGAGTCAGGACCCCAGGTTGGGAACGTAGTAGTTAGTAGGTTTCCCCGGTTGTAACAAAAATGCAGTAGCCATTAATTTCATTTATCGTCCGCTAGTTTAACTTGTTTACGACTCGAGCTAAACGGTTGTCATGGCAACTGCTAAGACAGCATGGTTATTTCCCTTTGACTGGGCATTTTTCACTCGCGCTGACTTATCAATTGTCAAGCTTGTCACAACAACGTCGGTATCTGAAACAAAGTTTTGACATGCACATAACGATCAGGCGTAACTCAGAACATAAATCAAAGACGTAAGTCGTGATTGCTTTTCGTATAAAAATATATTTTTAACTAAAGCCGTACATAAAGTGTTATCAAATAGTTCATCTCTGCGGCTTGGCTTTCCTTTCATTGAGCGATCGGATGGGGGGGGGAGAACGTGATTTCACTTCGACAATCGCACGTCCTTCGGAGTCCTAAGACTGCTGCTGGACTCCAAAAATCACGTAGTTATATTGACAGGATTTTTGTTCCAGTATTTTTCCACTATTACGATCTCCGCTTGCTTGCCGCTGATTGATTAATTCATTTCTATTGTCGATAATTGATTCTTCAATTCCCAGGCACGTTTTAGTTTTGTTTACAAATGCATTGCTTGCATTTGACCCAGATCTCCAGTAACCCATTTTTTTTAGCCGGGCGACTATTGTTTTTGTTTATTGCACGTGGCTTCACAAACACGTTTCCAGCCTTGACAATAATTGTTTTTTCCAGGACATTTCAATCTTTCTTTGTTCTCGCATTTTAATATGACCTAAAGTCATTGATTTTCTCTTTAAATAATTTCACGATTTCTTTTTATGTGAGGGTTGGATTATTTGGACAACTATTCTCATCTTATATGTTGACAGCAACCTAATCAAATAATAACGAAAGGATCAGTCTTAAAAAATAAATCTGATTTTTAAAATAAAGATACAAAGAATAAGTTTACTAAAGAAATAAAAAAAATAGAAAAAAGAAATTTAATAAAGAAATCACAACAAGCATGAAGTATTTTAATCTAAACTTGCAAGTAAAACATTTTATAGCAAAACATTTCCAACATTTAATTAACAGACATTTTTACACGAGGAACGAAATAATGATTACACCGTCTTATTACGATGACCTTAAGTTCAAAAGTTGTTTCAATTTACTAAAGAAATCCTAACAAACAAAACAAATTTTCTGTTTTGAGCACAAAAGAAAAAAAAAAAACGAATTCACCTCTTTTTTTTCGTATTGAATTTCTGAAATGAAAGGTAAGTTTTCTTCTTCTTCTTCTTCTTATTATTATTATTATTATTATTATTATTATTATTATTATTATTATTATTATTATTATTATTATTATTCTTTTTCTGTTTACAATTTCAAAAAATGCATCCAATACATTTTAAAATAATGTTAAACATTAATATAAGTTGTTTATTTTTTATTGCAATCCAATAAAACTATGGATTCTGCTTTTAAAAAACGTGAATAAAAAATATATGAAACTCCAATCAATAAAAAATATATGAAACTCCAATCAATAAAAAATATATGAAACTCCAATCTATAAAAAATATATGAAACTCCAATCAATAAAAAATATATGAAACTCCAATCAATAAAAAATATATGAAACTCCAATAAATAAAAAATATATGAAACTCCAATAAATAAAAAATATATGAAACTCCAATCAATAAAAAATATATGAAACTCCAATCAATAAAAATATATGAAATTCCAATCTATAAAAAATATATGAAACTCCAATCAATAAAAAATATATGAAACTCCAATCAATAAAAAATATATGAAACTCCAATAAATAAAAAATATATGAAACTCCAATCAATAAAAAATATATGAAACTCCAATCAATAAAAAATATATGAAACTCCAATCAATAAAAAATATATGAAATTCCAATCTATAAAAAATATATGAAACTCCAATCAATAAAAAATATATGAAACTCCAATCAATAAAAAATATATGAAACTCCAATCAATAAAAAATATATGAAACTCCAATCAATAAAAAATATATGAAACTCCAATCAATAAAAAATATATGAAATTCCAATCAATAAAAAATATATGAAACTCCAATCAATAAAAAATATATGAAACTCCAATCAATAAAAAATATATGAAACTCCAATCAATAAAAAATATATGAAACTCCAATCAATAAAAAATATATGAAACTCCAATCAATAAAAAATATATGAAACTCCAATCAATAAAAAATATATGAAACTCCAATCAATAAAAAATATATGAAATTCCAATCAATAAAAAATATATGAAATTCCAATCAATAAAAAATATATGAAACTCCAATCAATAAAAAATATATGAAACTCTAATCAATAAAAAATATATGAAACTCCAATCAATAAAAAATATATGAAACTCCAATCAATAAAAAATATATGAAACTCCAATCAATAAAAAATATATGAAACTCCAATCAATAAAAAATATATGAAACTCCAATCAATAAAAATATATGAAACTCCAATCAATAAAAAATATATGAATCTCCAATCAATAAAAATATATGAATCTCCAATCAATAAAAAATCTTCATCTGACATTAAGATTTTTTAAAATCAGAAATTTGTTTATTTTTAGTAAAATTTATGTGATTTCTTAGAAAATAATAATGTTTATCATAAACACAATAATTTAATTCAAATATGGTTGAATTGTTAGACAACTTAGCACAAAAACTGCTTTTGCGGTTTTTAATTGTTTTAATATTTTTAGAAAATATTGAATACACTTATTAAGTATTATTAATATTTTATCCAATATTTTAGATTTAAAAATGTGATCATATTCTTCTATAAAGTTTACATAAAATGATCACCCATTTAGTGGCCATCACTTCAAAATTCGAAATCTATTTTTATTGGCTAATAAGTTTCAATAACCTTAAAAATATCCGCAAAGAAATTTTTAAAATATAATTATTATTTAAGATTTTAGAGTAAGGTATCACTTTGCAATATAAATTTATCATAAAATGATTACCCGTTTAATGACCAGTTAACAATTAACAAGACATGTAATTGTTCGAAGATTCATATTTTTGTGGCAGAGGAGAATTGACTTGTGCTTTCTTTAGTTTTTTTTCATTCTGTATTTTCATGTAACAATTTAATAAACAAAACATACCATAAAATATCATTCTTTATTTTCATGTAACAATTTAATAAACAAACATACCATAAAATATCATTTTGTATTTTCATGTAACAATTTAATAAACAAACATACCATAAAATATCATTTTGTATTTTCATGTAACAATTTAATAAAGAAAACATACCATAAAATATCATTCTGTATTTTCATGTAATAGTTTAATAAACAAAACATACCATAAAATATCATTCTGTATTTTCATGTAACAATTTAATAAACGAAACATACCATAAAATATCATTCTGTATTTTCATGTAACAATTTAATAAACAAAACATACCATAAAATATCATTCTGTATTTTCATGTAACAATTTAATAAACAAACATACCATAAAATATCATTCTGTATTTTCATGTAACAATTTAATAAATAAAACATACCATAATATATCATTCTGTATTTTCATGTAACAATTTAATAAACAAAACATACCATAAAATATCATTCTGTATTTTCATGTAATAGTTTAATAATGTGAAATTTTATGGTCTTTCCAATAAATCGAATATAATATTTTAGACAAACGTTTTTTTTTATTCACGCCCCACCCCATTTTCAAATGTCTATTAAAAAGTAAATAATTAATTTAATCATCAAAGTTTTGTATATCACAAATTGAAGATAAAAGATCAATAAATAATATATTCAAATTAAAAAAAGAAAATTAGTGTTTTGTTCGAATTTACCTGTAAAGTTCGAAGTTTAAAACCTTTTTATTTTTTAACCACGTTGTTTGTTTGGTTTTTTTTTGGGGGGGGGGGTTAATGAGACCTTGGTCCTTGCTCCTTTAATTGAAAAAAAAATAGGGGTTGAATTAAATTTTTCGAGTAGTTATAAGCTTGGAAAAACAGGGGGGTCGAATTAATTCACGCCTCCCCCATTTCTAAATGTCTATTAAAAAGTAAATAATTAATTTACTCACCAAAGTGTTATATATCACAAATTGAAGATCAATAAATAATATATTCAAATTTAAAACACAGAAAAGTAGTGTGTTTTTTTTTTAATTTACCTGTAAAGTCCGAAGTTTAAAATCTTTTTTTTTAAAACACGTTGTTTTTTTTTGTTTTTTTTTTTTTTTTTTAAATGAAACCTTGGTCCTTGTTACTTTAATTGAAAAAAACACATAGGGTTTGAATTACATTTTTCGAGTAGTTATAAGCTTGGAAAGACAGGGGGTGAAATTATTTAATATTTTTCACGATTTTTTTTTTACATAATTAAAAAGTAGATGTTATGGCAAGGTTATTAAGAAATTAGTTTTTAACCTTTTAAAGCTACCAAGAATGAGACAACAACAATTAAATTTTTAAAGCTGCGGCAACTTTTTTTATTACTGTAACAAAGCTTATAATATTAATAACATCAACATTTAGTTTTTGCCATTACAAAAAATGAAAATTCAATGATGGTTGTAAGCTACGCAAGTTTTTTCTACATTGTTTACGACTTTATAAGAGATTGAATGTGACGATAGGAAATTATATTTTTTCTTCAGACAAAACCTTTTAATAAAACAAAGATGAAAATATGAAAAAAGGTTACAGCGGCTTTTTTTTTTTACTGATCAACACATTAATAATACCAACATCAAGTAAATCGCAGTTTTCGTTTAATAAAAATTACAAAATTTCTACAACTAGATTTTCCTAAAAATAATCAAAGAAACGATATTGGCCTTTAAATATTTCTACAATGTTTCTGCCATTTCTGTAACTGAAACTCAATTAGCTGGTGATATACTGGATTTAATATGTAAATATTGAATTATATGTAAATTTATTAGAATTATTAATAATTACCTATTTTTTTTTCTATAGTTGTTACACGGGTTTTTTATACTTTAATATAAGAAAATAGATATTTAACAAAATATAACGGGACTATATGTAGGGATTGAGTTACATTTAAGAAAAGTCCATTTTAAGTGTTTTTAGTTTTCAATAAACTCATCAATGACGTATGTTTTGCAATTTCGTCTATCGTTCTAGTCTTCTCTCTCAAAATATCAAAGAATTACAAATACTACAAAATGGAATTATAACGTAATTTTTGTGTTCAACTAATAAATGCAAGTTCTATTAATTATAACGTTTCAAAATTAACATTTTTTTCTTATCACTTGTAAGATTTTAATTTTTGAAAGTTTGCTTCAAATATTTTCTGGGAAATATAAAAGAAAAGTTTTATGCAGTAATACAAAGGTTGAAAACAAAACTCTTTTGGTGGATTTAGAGTATTTTTATTGAATAAGATGAAAATATTTGAAAGTTTTTTATTGAAAAAGAAGAACATAAGTTTAAAAATGTTTAGTGTATGTACATAGATTAGTGATTAATAGACGTTACACAATAAAACATATTATAAACAGAAGATATGAATATATGAAAGGAAATAACATAGGTCAATAGACGTTACACAATAAAACATATTGTAAAAAAGGAACATTTATGAATGAATATATGAAGGGAAATAACATTGGTCAATAGACGTTACACAATAAAACATATTGTAAAAAGGAACATTTATGAATGAATATATGAAGGGAAATAACACTGGTCAATAGACGTTACACAATAAAACATATTGTAAAAAGGAACATATATGAATGAATATATGAAAGGAAATAACATAGGTCAAACATTGATTTGTAAAATTTACAACATGTAATTATTACCCTCGGAAAATTATATTAATTTCACAATTGTATCAACTTTAATACAAACTTATTATTATTTTAATAGGAATTTATTATTGAAATGAGTATTATTTACATTAATTTATTTATTAGGGAGTATTATCCTAATCTTCATTAGTTGTTGTTTAACAACCTTTCGGCCAACTATTCCTCTGGCCTTCGTCAGGTGGTATCCACAGCAGATACGAACTTCGAATCTCCCAACTGCATTCTCATCAATCATTGCCATTCATATTGTAATATATGTTTTTCTTCTCATTTTGATTTACATTCATATTGTAATATATGTTTTTCTTCTCATTTTGATTTACATTCATATTGTAATATATGTTTTTCTTCTCATTTTGATTTACATTCATATTGTAATATTTTTTTCTTCTCATTTTGATTTACATTCATATTGTAATATTTGTTTTTCTTCTCATTTTGATTTAGATTCATATTGTAATATTTGTTTTTCTTCTCATTTTGATTTACATTCATATTGTAATATATGTTTTTCTTCTTATTTTGATTTACATTCATATTGTAATATATGTTTTTCTTCTCATTTAAATTTACATTCATATTGTAATATATGTTTTTCTTCTCATTTTAATTTACATTCATATTGTAATATATGTTTTTCTTCTCATTTACATTTACATTCATATTGTAATATATGTTTTTCTTCTCATTTTGATTTACATTCATATTGTAATATATGTTTTTCTTCTCATTTTGATTTACATTCATATTGTAATATATGTTTTTCTTATCATTTTGATTTACATTCATATTGTAATATATGTTTTTCTTCTCATTTTGATTTACATTCATATTGTAATATTTTTTTCTTCTCATTTTGATTTACATTCATATTGTAATATTTTTTTCTTCTCATTTTGATTTACATTCATATTGTAATATATATTTCTTATCATTTTGATTTACATTCATATTGTAATATATATTTCTTATCATTTTGATTTACATTCATATTGTAATATATGTTTTTCTTCTCATTTTGATTTACATTCATATTGTAATATATGTTTTTCTTCTCATTTTGATTTACATTCATATTGTAATATATATTTCTTATCATTTTGATTTACATTCATATTGTAATATATGTTTTTCTTCTCATTTTGATTTACATTCATATTGTAATATATGTTTTTCTTATCATTTTAATTTACATTCATATTGTAATATTTGTTTTTCTTCTCATTTTGATTTACATTCATATTGTAATATATGTTTTTCTTCTCATTTTGATTTACATTCATATTGTAATATATTTTTTTCTTCTCATTTTGATTTACATTCATATTGTAATATATGTTTTTCTTCTCATTTTAATTTACATTCATATTGTAATATATGTTTTTCTTCTCATTTTAATTTACATTCATATTGTAATATATGTTTTTCTTCTCATTTTGATTTACATTCATATTGTAATATTTTTTTCTTCTCATTTTGATTTACATTCATATTGTAATATATGTTTTTCTTCTTATTTTGATTTACATTCATATTGTAATATATGTTTTTCTTCTCATTTTAATTTACATTCATATTGTAATATATGTTTTTCTTCTCATTTTGATTTACATTCATATTGTAATATATGTTTTTCTTCTCATTTTGATTTACATTCATATTGTAATATATGTTTTTCTTCTCATTTTGATTTACATTCATATTGTAATATTTTTTTCTTCTCATTTTGATTTACATTCATATTGTAATATATGTTTTTCTTCTCATTTTGATTTACATTCATATTGTAATATATGTTTTTCTTCTTATTTTGATTTACATTCATATTGTAATATTTGTTTTTCTTCTAATTTTAATTTACATTCATATTTTAATATATGTTTTTCTTCTCATTTTAATTTACATTCATATTGTAATATTTTTTTTTCTTCTCATTTTGATTTACATTCATTTTGTAATATATGTTTTTCTTCTCATTTTAATTTACATTCATATTGTAATATATGTTTTTCTTCTCATTGTGATTTACATTCATATTGTAATATATGTTTTTCTTCTCATTTTGATTTACATTCATATTGTAATATTTGTTTTTCTTCTAATTTTTATTTACATTCATATTGTAATATATGTTTTTCTTCTCATTTTGATTTACATTCATATTGTAATATATGTTTTTCTTCTCATTTTGATTTACATTCATATTGTAATATTTTTCCTTCTCATTTTGATTTACATTCATATTGTAATATATGTTTTTCTTTTCATTTTGATTGCCATTCATATTGTAATAGATGTTTTTCTTATCATTTTAATTTACATTCATATTGTAATATATGTGTTTTCTTCTCATTTTGATTTACATTCATATTGTAATATATGTTTTTCTTCTCATTTTGATTTACATTCATATTGTAATATTTTTTTTTCTTCTCATTTTTATTTACATTAATATTGTAATATATGTTTTTCTTCTTATATTAATTTACATTCATATTGTAATATTTTCTTTTCTTCTCATTTTTATTTACATTCATATTGTAATATATGTTTTTCTTCTCATTTTTATTTACATTCATATTGTAATATTTTTTTTTCTTCTCATTTTGATTTACATTCATATTGTAATATATGTGTTTCTTCTCATTTTAATTTACATTCATATTGTAATATATGTTTTTCTTCTCATTTTAATTTACATTCATATTGTAATATATGTTTTTCTTCTCATTTTTATTTACATTCATATTGTAATATTTTTTTTTCTTCTCATTTTGATTTACATTCATATTGTAATATATGTGTTTCTTCTCATTTTAATTTACATTCATATTGTAATATTTGTTTTTCTTCTCATTTTAATTTACATTCATATTGTAATATTTGTTTTTCTTCTCATTTTGATTTACATTCACATTGTAATATATGTTTTTCTTCTCATTTTAATTTACATTCACATTGTAATACATGTTTTTCTTCTCATTTTAATTTACATTCATATTGTAATATATGTTTTTCTTCTCATTTTGATTTACATTCATATTGTAATATATGTTTTTCTTCTCATTTTAATTTACATTCATATTGTAATATATTTTTTTCTTCTCATTTTGATTTACATTCATATTGTAATACATGTTTTTCTTCTCATTTTGATTTACATTCATATTGTAATATATGTTTTTCTTCTCATTTTAATTTACATTCACATTGTAATACATGTTTTTCTTCTCATTTTGATTTACATTCATATTGTAATATATGTTTTTCTTCTCATTTTGATTTACATTCATATTGTAACATATGTTTTTCTTCTCATTTTAATTTACATTCATATTGTAATATATGTTTTTCTTCTCATTTTGATTTACATTCATATTGTAATATATGTTTTTCTTCTCATTTTGATTTACATTCATATTGTAATATATGTTTTTTCTTCTAATTTTAATTTACATTCATATTGTAATATATGTTTTTCTTCTCATTTTGATTTACATTCATATTGTAATAGATGTTTTTCTTCTCATTTTAATTTACATTCATATTGTAATATTTTTTTCTTCTCATTTTAATTTACATTCATATTGTAATATATGTTTTTCTTCTCATTTTGATTTACATTCATATTGTAATATTTTTTTCTTCTCATTTTAATTTACATTCATATTGTAATATATGTTTTTCTTCTCATTTTGATTTACATTCATATTGTAACATATGTTTTTCTTCTCATTTTAATTTACATTCATATTGTAATATATGTTTTTCTTCTCATTTTGATTTACATTCATATTGTAACATATGTTTTTCTTCTCATTTTAATTTACATTCATATTGTAATATATGTTTTTCTTCTCATTTTGATTTACATTCATATTATAATATATGTTTTTCTTTTCATTTTGATTTACATTCATATTGTAATATTTTTTTCTTCTCATTTTAATTTACATTCATATTGTAATATATGTTTTTCTTCTCATTTTGATTTACATTCATATTGTAATATATGTTTTTCTTCTCATTTTGATTTACATTCATATTGTAATATTTTTTTCTTCTCATTTTAATTTACATTCATATTGTAATATATGTTTTTCTTCTCATTTTGGTTTACATTCATATTATAATATATGTTTTTCTTCTCATTTTGATTTACATTCATATTGTAATATTTTTTTCTTCTCATTTTAATTTACATTCATATTGTAATATATGTTTTTCTTCTCATTTTGATTTACATTCATATTGTAATATATGTTTTTCTTCTCATTTTGATTTACATTCATATTGTAATATATGTTTTTCTTCTCATTTTGATTTACATTCATATTGTAATATATGTTTTTTCTTCTAATTTTAATTTACATTCATATTGTAATATATGTTTTTCTTCTCATTTTGATTTACATTCATATTGTAATATATGTTTTTCTTCTCATTTTAATTTACATTCATATTGTAATATTTTTTTCTTCTCATTTTAATTTACATTCATATTGTAATATATGTTTTTCTTCTCATTTTGATTTACATTCATATTGTAATATTTTTTCTTCTCATTTTAATTTACATTCATATTGTAATATATGTTTTTCTTCTCATTTTGATTTACATTCATATTGTAATATATGTTTTTCTTCTCATTTTGATTTACATTCATATTGTAATATATGTTTTTCTTCTCATTTTGATTTACATTCATATTGTAATATTTTTTTCTTCTCATTTTAATTTACATTCATATTGTAATATATGTTTTTCTTCTCATTTTGGTTTACATTCATATTATAATATATGTTTTTCTTCTCATTTTGATTTACATTCATATTGTAATATTTTTTTCTTCTCATTTTAATTTACATTCATATTGTAATATATGTTTTTCTTCTCATTTTGATTTACATTCATATTGTAATATATGTTTTTCTTCTCATTTTGATTTACATTCATATTGTAATATTTTTTTCTTCTCATTTTAATTTACATTCATATTGTAATATATGTTTTTCTTCTCATTTTGATTTGCATTCATATTATAATATATGTTTTTCTTTTCATTTTGATTTACATTCATATTTTAATATTTTTTTCTTCTCATTTTAATTTACATTCATATTGTAATATATGTTTTTCTTCTCATTTTAATTTACATTCATATTGTAATATATGTTTTTCTTCTCATTTTGATTTACATTCATATTGTAATATATGTTTTTCTTCTCATTTTGATTTACATTCATATTGTAATATATGTTATTCTTCTCATTTTTATTTACATTCATATTGTAATATATGTTTTTCTTCTCATTTTGATTTACATTCATATTGTAATATATGTTTTTTCTTCTCATATTAATTTACATTCATATTGTAATATATGTTTTTCTTCTCATTTTGATTTACATTCATATTGTAATATATGTTTTTCTTCTCATTTTGATTTACATTCATATTGTAATATATGTTTTTCTTCTCATTTTAATTTACATTCATATTGTAATATATGTTTTTCTTCTCATTTTTATTTACATTCATATTGTAATATATGTTTTTCTTCTCATTTTGATTTACATTAATATTGTAATATTTTTTTTCTTCTCATTTTAATTTACATTCATATTGTAATATATGTTTTTCTTCTCATTTTGATTTACATTCATACTATAATATATGTTTTTCTTTTCATTTTGATTTACATTCATATTGTAATATTTTTTTCTTCTCATTTTAATTTACATTCATATTGTAATATATTTTTTTCTTCTTATTTTAATTTACATTCATATGTTAATATATGTTTTTCTTCTCATTTTGATTTACATTCATATTGTAATATATGTTTTTCTTCTCATTTTGATTTACATTCATATTGTAATATTTTTTTCTTCTCATTTTGATTTACATTCATATTGTAATATATTTTTTTCTTATCATTTTGATTTACATTCATATTGTAATATTTTTTCTTCTCATTTTAATTTACATTCATATTGTAATATATGTTTTTCTTATCATTTTGATTTACATTCATATTGTAATATATGTATTTTCTTCTCATTTTAATTTACATTCATATTGTAATATATGTTTTTCTTCTCATTTTGATTTACATTCATATTGTAATATATGTTTTTCTTCTCATTTTGATTTACATTCATATTGTAATATATGTTTTTCTTCTCATTTTAATTTACATTCACATTGTAATATATGCTTTTCTTCTCATTTTGATTTACATTCATATTGTAATATATGTTTTTCTTCTCATTTTAATTTACATTCATATTGTAATATATGTTTTTCTTCTCATTTTAATTTACATTCATATTGTAATATATGTTTTTCTTCTCATTTTGATTTACATTCACATTGTAACATATGTTTTTCTTCTCATTTTGATTTACATTCATATTGTAATATATGTTTTTCTTCTCATTTTAATTTACATTCATATTGTAATATATGTTTTTCTTCTCATTTTAATTTACATTCATATTGTAATATATGTTTTTCTCTTCATTTTTATTCACATTCATATTGTAATATATGTTTTTCTTCTCATTTTGATTTACATTCACATTGTAATATATGTTTTTCTTCTCATTTTGATTTACATTCATATTGTAATATATGTTTTTTTTCTCATTTTGATTTACATTCACATTGTAATATATGTTTTTCTTCTCATTTTGATTTACATTCATATTGTAATATATGTTTTTCTTCTCATTTTAATTTACATTCACATTGTAATATATGTTTTTCTTCTCATTTTGATTTACATTCATATTGTAATATATGTTTTTCTTCTCATTTTAATTTACATTCATATTGTAATATATGTTTTTCTTCTCATTTTAATTTACATTCATATTGTAATATATGTTTTTCTTCTCATTTTGATTTACATTCACATTGTAATATATGTTTTTCTTCTCATTTTGATTTACATTCATATTGTAATATATGTTTTTCTTATCATTTTAATTTACATTCATATTGTAATATATGTTTTTCTTCTCATTTTGATTTACATTCATATTGTAATATATTTTTTTCTTCTCATTTTGATTTACATTCATATTGTAATATTTTTTTCTTCTCATTTTGATTTACATTCATATTGTAATATATGTTTTTCTTTTCATTTTGATTTACATTCATATTGTAATATATGTTTTCCTTATCATTTTGATTTACATTCATATTGTAATATATGTTTTTCTTCTCATTTTGATTTACATTCATATTGTAATATATGTTTTTCTTCTCATTTTGATTTACATTCATATTGTAATATATGTTTTTCTTATCATTTTGATTTACATTCATATTGTAATATTTTTTTCTTCTCATTTTGATTTACATTCATATTGTAATATATGTTTTTCTTATCATTTTAATTTACATTCATATTGTAATATATGTTTTTCTTATCATTTTGATTTACATTCATATTGTAATATATGTTGTTCTTCTCATTTTAATTTACATTCATATTGTAATATATGTTTTTCTTATCATTTTGATTTACATTCATATTGTAATATATGTTTTTCTTATCATTTTAATTTACGTTCATATTGTAATATATGTTTTTCTTCTCATTTTGATTTACATTCATATTGTAATATTTTTTTCTTCTCATTTTGATTTACATTCATATTGTAATATATGTTTCTCTTCTCATTTTGATTTACATTCATATTGTTTCTCTTCTCATTTTGATTTACATTCATATTGTAATATTTTTTTCTTCTCATTTTAATTTACATTCATATTGTAATATATGTTTTTCTTCTCATTTTGATTTACATTCATATTGTAATATATGTTTTTCTTCTCATTTTGATTTACATTCATATTGTAATATATGTTTTTCTTCTCATTTTGATTTACATTCATATTGTAATATTTGTTTTTCTTCTCATTTTGATTTACATTCATATTGTAATATATGTTGTTCTTCTCATTTTGATTTACATTCATATTGTAATATATGTTTTTCTTCTCATTTTAATTTACATTCATATTGTAATATATGTTGTTCTTCTCATTTTAATTTACATTCATATTGTAATATATGTTTTTCTTATCATTTTGATTTACATTCATATTGTAATATATGTTTTTCTTATCATTTTGATTTACATTCATATTGTAATATTTTTTCTTCTCATTTTGATTTACATTCATATTGTAATATATGTTTTTCTTCTCATTTTGATTTACATTCATATTGTAATATTTTTTTCTTCTCATTTTAATTTACATTCATATTATAATATATGTTTTTCTTATCATTTTGATTTACATTCATATTGTAATATATGTTTTTCTTATCATTTTGATTTACATTCATATTGTAATATATGTTTTTCTTATCATTTTGATTTACATTCATATTGTAATATATGTTATTCTTATCATTTTGATTTACATTCATATTGTAATATTTTTTTCTTCTCATTTTGATTTACATTCATATTGTAATATATGTTTTTCTTATCATTTTAATTTACATTCATATTGTAATATATGTTTTTCTTATCATTTTGATTTACATTCATATTGTAATATATGTTGTTCTTCTCATTTTAATTTACATTCATATTGTAATATATGTTTTTCTTATCATTTTGATTTACATTCATATTGTAATATATGTTTTTCTTATCATTTTAATTTACATTTATATTGTAATATATGTTTTTCTTCTCATTTTGATTTACATTCATATTGTAATATTTTTTTCTTCTCATTTGGATTTACATTCATATTGTAATATATGTTTTTCTTCTCATTTGGATTTACATTCATATTGTAATATTTTTTTCTTCTCATTTTAATTTACATTCATATTGTAATATATGTTTTTCTTCTCATTTTGATTTACATTCATATTGTAATATTTGTTTTTCTTCTCATTTTGATTTACATTCATATTGTAATATTTGTTTTTCTTATCATTTTAATTTACATTCATATTGTAATATTTGTTTTTCTTATCATTTTAATTTACATTCATATTGTAATATTTTTTCTTATCATTTTAATTTACATTCATATTGTAATATATGTTTTTCTTCTCATTTTGATTTACATTCATATTGTAATATTTGTTTTTCTTATCATTTTAATTTACATTCATATTGTAATATTTGTTTTTCTTATCATTTTAATTTACATTCATATTGTAATATTTGTTTTTCTTATCATTTTGATTTACATTCATATTGTAATATATTTTTTTCTTATCATTTTGATTTACATTCATATTGTAATATTTTTTTCTTCTCATTTTGATTTACATTCATATTGTAATATATGTTTTTCTTTTCATTTTGATTTACATTCATATTGTAATATATGTTTTCCTTATCATTTTGATTTACATTCATATTGTAATATATGTTTTTCTTCTCATTTTGATTTACATTCATATTGTAATATATGTTTTTCTTCTCATTTTGATTTACATTCATATTGTAATATATGTTTTTCTTATCATTTTGATTTACATTCATATTGTAATATTTTTTTCTTCTCATTTTGATTTACATTCATATTGTAATATATGTTTTTCTTATCATTTTAATTTACATTCATATTGTAATATATGTTTTTCTTATCATTTTGATTAACATTCATATTGTAATATATGTTGTTCTTCTCATTTTAATTTACATTCATATTGTAATATATGTTTTTCTTATCATTTTGATTTACATTCATATTGTAATATATGTTTTTCTTATCATTTTAATTTACATTCATATTGTAATATATGTTTTTCTTCTCATTTTGATTTACATTCATATTGTAATATTTTTTTCTTCTCATTTTGATTTACATTCATATTGTAATATATGTTTCTCTTCTCATTTTGATTTACATTCATATTGTTTCTCTTCTCATTTGGATTTACATTCATATTGTAATATTTTTTTCTTCTCATTTTAATTTACATTCATATTGTAATATATGTTTTTCTTCTCATTTTGATTTACATTCATATTGTAATATATGTTTTTCTTCTCATTTTGATTTACATTCATATTGTAATATATGTTTTTCTTCTCATTTTGATTTACATTCATATTGTAATATTTGTTTTTCTTCTCATTTTGATTTACATTCATATTGTAATATATGTTGTTCTTCTCATTTTGATTTACATTCATATTGTAATATATGTTTTTCTTCTCATTTTAATTTACATTCATATTGTAATATATGTTGTTCTTCTCATTTTAATTTACATTCATATTATAATATATGTTTTTCTTATCATTTTGATTTACATTCATATTGTAATATATGTTTTTCTTCTCATTTTGATTTACATTCATATTGTAATATTTTTTTCTTCTCATTTGGATTTACATTCATATTGTAATATATGTTTTTCTTCTCATTTGGATTTACATTCATATTGTAATATTTTTTTCTTCTCATTTTAATTTACATTCATATTGTAATATATGTTTTTCTTCTCATTTTGATTTACATTCATATTGTAATATTTGTTTTTCTTCTCATTTTGATTTACATTCATATTGTAATATTTGTTTTTCTTATCATTTTAATTTACATTCATATTGTAATATTTGTTTTTCTTATCATTTTAATTTACATTCATATTGTAATATTTTTTCTTATCATTTTAATTTACATTCATATTGTAATATATGTTTTTCTTCTCATTTTGATTTACATTCATATTGTAATACTTGTTTATCTTATCATTTTAATTTACATTCATATTGTAATATTTGTTTTTCTTATCATTTTAATTTACATTCATATTGTAATATTTGTTTTTCTTATCATTTTAATTTACATTCATATTGTAATATTTGTTTTTCTTATAATTTTGATTTACATTCATATTGTAATATTTGTTGTTCTTCTCATTTTGATTTACATTCATATTGTAATATTTGTTTTTCTTCTCATTTTGATTTACATTCATATTGTAATATATGTTTTTCTTCTCATTTTGATTTACATTCATATTGTAATATATGTTTTTCTTCTCATTTTGATTTACATTCATATTGTAATATATGTTTTTCTTCTCATTTTAATTTACATTCATATTGTAATATATGTTTTTCTTCTCATTTTGATTTACATTCATATTGTAATATATGTTTTTCTTCTCATTTTAATTTACATTCATATTGTAATATATGTTTTTCTTCTCATTTTGATTTACATTCATATTGTAATATTTGTTTTTCTTATCATTTTAATTTACATTCATATTGTAATATTTGTTTTTCTTCTCATTTTGATTTACATTCATATTGTAATATATGTTGTTCTTCTCATTTTGATTTACATTCATATTGTAATATTTTTTCTTCTCATTTTGATTTACATTCATATTGTAATATATGTTTCTCTTCTCATTTTGATTTACATTCATATTGTAATATATGTTGTTCTTCTCATTTTAATTTACATTCATATTGTAATATATGTTTTTCTTCTCATTTTGATTTACATTCACATTGTAACATATGTTTTTCTTCTCATTTTGATTTACATTCATATTGTAATATATGTTTTTCTTCTCATTTTAATTTACATTCATATTGTAATATATGTTTTTCTTCTCATTTTAATTTACATTCATATTGTAATATATGTTTTTCTCTTCATTTTTATTCACATTCATATTGTAATATATGTTTTTCTTCTCATTTTGATTTACATTCACATTGTAATATATGTTTTTCTTCTCATTTTGATTTACATTCATATTGTAATATATGTTTTTTTTCTCATTTTGATTTACATTCACATTGTAATATATGTTTTTCTTCTCATTTTGATTTACATTCATATTGTAATATATGTTTTTCTTCTCATTTTAATTTACATTCACATTGTAATATATGTTTTTCTTCTCATTTTGATTTACATTCATATTGTAATATATGTTTTTCTTCTCATTTTAATTTACATTCATATTGTAATATATGTTTTTCTTCTCATTTTAATTTACATTCATATTGTAATATATGTTTTTCTTCTCATTTTGATTTACATTCACATTGTAATATATGTTTTTCTTCTCATTTTGATTTACATTCATATTGTAATATATGTTTTTCTTATCATTTTAATTTACATTCATATTGTAATATATGTTTTTCTTCTCATTTTGATTTACATTCATATTGTAATATATTTTTTTCTTCTCATTTTGATTTACATTCATATTGTAATATTTTTTTCTTCTCATTTTGATTTACATTCATATTGTAATATATGTTTTTCTTTTCATTTTGATTTACATTCATATTGTAATATATGTTTTCCTTATCATTTTGATTTACATTCATATTGTAATATATGTTTTTCTTCTCATTTTGATTTACATTCATATTGTAATATATGTTTTTCTTCTCATTTTGATTTACATTCATATTGTAATATATGTTTTTCTTATCATTTTGATTTACATTCATATTGTAATATTTTTTTCTTCTCATTTTGATTTACATTCATATTGTAATATATGTTTTTCTTATCATTTTAATTTACATTCATATTGTAATATATGTTTTTCTTATCATTTTGATTTACATTCATATTGTAATATATGTTGTTCTTCTCATTTTAATTTACATTCATATTGTAATATATGTTTTTCTTATCATTTTGATTTACATTCATATTGTAATATATGTTTTTCTTATCATTTTAATTTACGTTCATATTGTAATATATGTTTTTCTTCTCATTTTGATTTACATTCATATTGTAATATTTTTTTCTTCTCATTTTGATTTACATTCATATTGTAATATATGTTTCTCTTCTCATTTTGATTTACATTCATATTGTTTCTCTTTTCATTTTGATTTACATTCATATTGTAATATTTTTTTCTTCTCATTTTAATTTACATTCATATTGTAATATATGTTTTTCTTCTCATTTTGATTTACATTCATATTGTAATATATGTTTTTCTTCTCATTTTGATTTACATTCATATTGTAATATATGTTTTTCTTCTCATTTTGATTTACATTCATATTGTAATATTTGTTTTTCTTCTCATTTTGATTTACATTCATATTGTAATATATGTTGTTCTTCTCATTTTGATTTACATTCATATTGTAATATATGTTTTTCTTCTCATTTTAATTTACATTCATATTGTAATATATGTTGTTCTTCTCATTTTAATTTACATTCATATTGTAATATATGTTTTTCTTATCATTTTGATTTACATTCATATTGTAATATATGTTTTTCTTATCATTTTGATTTACATTCATATTGTAATATTTTTTCTTCTCATTTTGATTTACATTCATATTGTAATATATGTTTTTCTTCTCATTTTGATTTACATTCATATTGTAATATTTTTTTCTTCTCATTTTAATTTACATTCATATTATAATATATGTTTTTCTTATCATTTTGATTTACATTCATATTGTAATATATGTTTTTCTTATCATTTTGATTTACATTCATATTGTAATATATGTTTTTCTTATCATTTTGATTTACATTCATATTGTAATATATGTTATTCTTATCATTTTGATTTACATTCATATTGTAATATTTTTTTCTTCTCATTTTGATTTACATTCATATTGTAATATATGTTTTTCTTATCATTTTAATTTACATTCATATTGTAATATATGTTTTTCTTATCATTTTGATTTACATTCATATTGTAATATATGTTGTTCTTCTCATTTTAATTTACATTCATATTGTAATATATGTTTTTCTTATCATTTTGATTTACATTCATATTGTAATATTTGTTTTTCTTATCATTTTGATTTACATTCATATTGTAATATTTGTTTTTCTTATCATTTTGGTTTACATTCATATTGTAATATTTGTTTTTCTTCTTATTTTGATTTACATTCATATTGTAATATTTGTTTTTCTTATCATTTTTATTTACATTCATATTGTAATATTTGTTTTTCTTATCATTTTGATTTACATTCATATTGTAATATTTGTTTTTCTTATCATTTTGATTTACATTCATATTGTAATATTTGTTTTTCTTATCATTTTGATTTACATTCATATTGTAATATTTGTTTTTCTTATCATTTTGATTTACATTCATATTGTAATATTTGTTTTTCTTCTTATTTTGATTTACATTCATATTGTAATATTTGTTTTTCTTATCATTTTGATTTACATTCATATTGTAATATTTGTTTTTCTTATCATTTTGATTTACATTCATATTGTAATATTTGTTTTTCTTATCATTTTAATTTACATTCATATTGTAATATTTGTTTTTCTTATCATTTTGATTTACATTCATATTGTAATATTTGTTTTTCTTATCATTTTAATTTACATTCATATTGTAATATATGTTTTTCTTATCATTTTGATTTACATTCATATTGTAATATTTGTTTTTCTTATCATTTTGGTTTACATTCATATTGTAATATTTGTTTTTCTTCTTATTTTGATTTACATTCATATTGTAATATTTGTTTTTCTTATCATTTTGATTTACATTCATATTGTAATATATGTTTTTCTTCTCATTTTGATTTACATTCATATTGTAATATTTGTTTTTCTTATCATTTTGATTTACATTCATATTGTAATATTTTTTTCTTATCATTTTAATTTACATTCACATTGTAATATATGTTTTTCTTCTCATTTTAATTTACATTCATATTGTAATATATGTTTTTCTTCTCATTTTGATTTACATTCACATTGTAATATTTGTTTTTCTTATCATTTTGATTTACATTCATATTGTAATATTTGTTTTTCTTATCATTTTGATTTACATTCATATTGTAATATTTGTTTTTCTTATCATTTTGGTTTACATTCATATTGTAATATTTGTTTTTCTTATCATTTTGGTTTACATTCATATTGTAATATTTATTTTTCTTATCATTTTGATTTACATTCATATTGTAATATATGTTTTTCTTCTTATTTTTATTTACATTCATATTGTAATATATGTTTTTCTTATCATTTTGATTTACATTCATATTGTAATATATGTTTTTCTTCTTATTTTGATTTACATTCATATTGTAATATATGTTTTTCTTCTCATTTTGATTTACATTCATATTGTAATATTTGTTTTTCTTATCATTTTGGTTTACATTCATATTGTAATATTTGTTTTTCTTATCATTTTGGTTTACATTCATATTGTAGTATTTGTTTTTCTTCGTATTTTGATTTACATTCATATTGTAATATTTGTTTTTCTTATCATTTTGATTTACATTCATATTGTAATATTTGTTTTTCTTATCATTTTGATTTACATTCATATTGTAATATTTGTTTTTCTTATCATTTTGATTTACATTCATATTGTAATATTTGTTTTTCTTATCATTTTGATTTACATTCATATTGTAATATATGTTTTTCTTCTCATTTTGATTTACATTCATATTGTAATATTTGTTTTTCTTATCATTTTGATATACATTCGTATTGTAATATTTGTTTTTCTTCTTATTTTTATTTACATTCATATTGTAATATTTTTTTTTCTTATCATTTTGATTTACATTCATATTGTAATATTTGTTTTTCTTATCATTTTGATTTACATTCATATTGTAATATATGTTTTTCTTATCATTTTGATTTACATTCATATTGTAATATTTGTTTTTCTTATCATTTTGATTTACATTCATATTGTAATATTTGTTTTTCTTATCATTTTGGTTTACATTCATATTGTAATATTTGTTTTTCTTCTTATTTTGATTTACATTCATATTGTAATATTTGTTTTTCTTATCATTTTTATTTACATTCATATTGTAATATTTGTTTTTCTTATCATTTTGATTTACATTCATATTGTAATATTTGTTTTTCTTATCATTTTGATTTACATTCATATTGTAATATTTGTTTTTCTTATCATTTTGATTTACATTCATATTGTAATATTTGTTTTTCTTATCATTTTGATTTACATTCATATTGTAATATTTGTTTTTCTTCTTATTTTGATTTACATTCATATTGTAATATTTGTTTTTCTTATCATTTTGATTTACATTCATATTGTAATATTTGTTTTTCTTATCATTTTGATTTACATTCATATTGTAATATTTGTTTTTCTTATCATTTTAATTTACATTCATATTGTAATATTTGTTTTTCTTATCATTTTGATTTACATTCATATTGTAATATTTGTTTTTCTTATCATTTTAATTTACATTCATATTGTAATATATGTTTTTCTTATCATTTTGATTTACATTCATATTGTAATATTTGTTTTTCTTATCATTTTGGTTTACATTCATATTGTAATATTTGTTTTTCTTCTTATTTTGATTTACATTCATATTGTAATATTTGTTTTTCTTATCATTTTGATTTACATTCATATTGTAATATATGTTTTTCTTCTCATTTTGATTTACATTCATATTGTAATATTTGTTTTTCTTATCATTTTGATTTACATTCATATTGTAATATTTTTTTCTTATCATTTTAATTTACATTCACATTGTAATATATGTTTTTCTTCTCATTTTAATTTACATTCATATTGTAATATATGTTTTTCTTCTCATTTTGATTTACATTCACATTGTAATATTTGTTTTTCTTATCATTTTGATTTACATTCATATTGTAATATTTGTTTTTCTTATCATTTTGATTTACATTCATATTGTAATATTTGTTTTTCTTATCATTTTGGTTTACATTCATATTGTAATATTTGTTTTTCTTATCATTTTGGTTTACATTCATATTGTAATATTTATTTTTCTTATCATTTTGATTTACATTCATATTGTAATATATGTTTTTCTTCTTATTTTTATTTACATTCATATTGTAATATATGTTTTTCTTATCATTTTGATTTACATTCATATTGTAATATATGTTTTTCTTCTTATTTTGATTTACATTCATATTGTAATATATGTTTTTCTTCTCATTTTGATTTACATTCATATTGTAATATTTGTTTTTCTTATCATTTTGGTTTACATTCATATTGTAATATTTGTTTTTCTTATCATTTTGGTTTACATTCATATTGTAATATATGTTGTTCTTCTCATTTTGATTTACATTCATATTGTAATATTTGTTTTTCTTATCATTTTGGTTTACATTCATATTGTAATATTTGTTTTTCTTATCATTTTGGTTTACATTCATATTGTAATATATGTTTTTCTTATCATTTTGATTTACATTCATATTGTAATATATGTTTTTCTTATCATTTTGATTTACATTCATATTGTAATATATGTTTTTCTTCTTATTTTCATTTGCATTCATATTGTAATATATGTTTTTCTTCTCATTTTGATTTACATTCATATTATAATATATGTTTTTCTTCTCATTTTGATTTACATTCATATTGTAATATATGTTTTTCTTCTTATTTTGATTTACATTCATATTGTAATATATGTTTTTCTTATCATTTTGATTTACATTCTTATTGTAATATATATTTTTCTTTTCATTTTAATTTACATTCATATTGTAATATATGTTTTTCTTCTTATTTTGATTTACATTCATATTGTAATATATGTTTTTCTTCTCATTGTGATTTACATTCATATTGTAATATATGTTTTTCTTCTCATTTTGTTTACATTCATATTGTAATATATGTTTCTCTTCTCATTTTGATTTACATTCTTATTGTAATATATGTTTTTCTTTTCATTTTGATTTACATTCATATTGTAATATATGTTTGTTCTTCTCATTTTGATTTACATCTGTGTATCTATAAAAGTGAACGTGTCTGTCTGTGTACATTTCCCTATGCAGTAACTCTGTCAAGTTTCAGTCTACCGACTTGAAATTTTATATACAGGGTACTGAGATTTGGGAAAATCTTTGTAATACTTTTCCACCCAGAAATTTGCGGTCAAGGGGTCAAAATTCTACGATTTAACCTTCGAGAACTCTACCAAACTCTGCAAATTTTTTGTTCTAAACACTTGAAAATTTTGGATACAGGTTCCTTCACATGGATCTAACTTAATAATTTGATTTGAGCCCCAAACAATAAATATTAAGTGGTCATAATAGGGGTCAAAGATTTAAAAAATTGACCTTTTTCTTGCTTAACTTACACCCCCATACACCCGAGCAAGGCATGGCTGAAATGCTCGTCATAAAAAAATATAATTTCAACAGGACTATATCTTAAAATAACACCTGTATGGAGTGGATCTGTTTCAAGTTAGAAAATATCTGTTTATTTTCGTAAAGTCTCTCGTATAACTTTTTTTAGATTAAATTAATCTAGATATTGAATTCAATCTAATAATATAAATAACAATAAACAAACATAATATTAATATTTGAATACAAATATTAAAAATATTGAATATCATTTGATTTTGCAGATGTTCCTGATTGGACGCAATTATTCAATTTTAATGGAGTTTCATTTTCCTAAGCATCATCCTATAAGCAATTATTACTTCATTTGAAAGAGTAAACCGACATCTGCTGCAAGATTATACTTTTTAATGAATTTTGTGAAACATTGGTGAAAACATAACACATCTTAAAGGTAATATATTTTTGTTGAATAGAGACAAAAGCTCATCAAATATCAAATTGAAGAAAAGTGTGTTTCTTCTTTAAGAAGACAATATTTTTACAGCATCAGAAACTATAAAACTTATAAAAAATTTGTAGAAGAAAAGTGTGTGTTCTTCTTTAAGAAGACAATATTTTTACAGCATCAGAAACTATAAAACTTATAAAAAATTTGTAGAAGAAAAAGTGTGTGTTCTTCTTTAAGAAGACAATATTTTTACAGCATCAGAAACTATAAAACTTATAAAAAATTTGTAGAAGAAAAGTATCTGGTTTTAAGAGACAATATTTTCTACAACACCCGAAAACTATAGAACTAAAAAAAATTACAAAAGAAAACTAACACCTTATAAAAGTTAAATTCTTTGATGTAGCAATTTGCAAAGATCACTCAGTCTAAATATATAAGACTGTGGGTAAATGTTTGGTATCTGATAAGCTTCTTATCTTCAAGTTTAACAAATTATAATAAGATTGCAATAAATAAAAAATTAATGTTTCCCTAATGTGTGTAAAACATTGATGAAGTCACACTAGAAAAATGCGACATTCTTGTAAATTGTGTATATACAATTGTTTTGTCAAATACGATTGACTAAAAAAATAAAAAAGGAAAAGCCACATACTTATGAAGTGTGTTAATATACTTCTTAATAATCACAGTTAGTAATACATATGAAAATTCACATTCCTGAAAAGCCATATACTTGTGAGGTGTGTGTATATTCTCATTCTACAAAATATATACTTAGTCATACATATAAGAACTCACACTGGGGAAAAGCGCCATTTGTGTGTAGTGTGTGGATATTCCTGTTCCAAAAAAACAAATTTAGTGAAACATATGTGAACTTACAGTGAGGAAAAACCATATATCTGTGAAGTGTGTAAATCTTCTTTTTTTAGTCTTAGTCTAACATGACATAATTTAAACTGGGGAAAAGCCACATACTGTTGAAGTGTGTGGATATTCTTGTTCTGAAAAATCACACTTAGTTATACATATGAAAACTCACACTGGGGGAAAGCCACATAGTTGTGAAGTGTGTGGAGCTTCTTTTTCTCGAAAATACGGCTTAGTTATACATATGAGAACTCATACAGGGGAAAAGCCACATAGGTGTGAAGTGTGTGGAGCTTCATTTTCTCGAAAATACAGCTTAGTTATACATATGAGAACTCACACTGGGGAAAAGCCACATACTTGTGAAGAGTGTGGGTCTTCTTTTACTAAAAAATATGTCTTAGTCACACATATGAGAACACATACTGGTGAAAAGCCACATAATTGCGAAGTGTGTGGATCTTCTTTTTCTCAAAAATCAAAGTTAGTTAGACATGTTAGAACTCATACTGGGGAAAAGCCACATACTTGCGAAGTGTGTGGATATTCTTGTTCTGAAAAATCTGTCTTAGTCAAACATATGAGAATTCACACTGGGGAAAAGCCACATACTTGTGAAGTGTGTGGATATTCTACTTCTCAGAAATATGTCTTAGTTACACATATGAGAACCCACACTGGGGAAAAGCCACATATTTGTGAAGTGTGTGGATCTTCTTTTTCTCAAAAATCAGTTTTAGTTAGACATGTTAGAACTCATACTGGGGAAAAGCCACATACTTGCGAAGTGTGTGGATATTCTTGTTCTGAAAAATCAGATTTAGTATCACATATGAGAACTCATACTGGGGAAAAGCCACATGCTTGTGAAGTGTGTGGATCTTCTTTTACTAAAAGATCTAATTTAGTCACACATATGAGAACTCATACTGGTGAAAAGCCACATAACTGCGAAGTGTGTGGATCTTCTTTTTCTCAAAAATCAAGCTTAGTCAGCCATAAGATAAGTCACACTGGGAGAAAGCCACATACTTGCGAAGTGTGTGGATATTCTTTTTGTCGAACATCAGAGTTAGTCAGACATATGAGAACTCATACTGGGGAAAAGCCACATATTTGTGAAGCGTGTGGATCTTCTTTTACTACAAAATATGCCTTAGTTACACATATGAGAACTCACACTGGGGAAAAGCCACATATTTGCGAAGTGTGTGGATCTTCTTTTACTCAAAAATCAAATTTAGTCAGCCATAAGAGAACTCACACTGGAGGCCACTGTATGAGGACGCCAATCAACACCAAGAGGGGGAGTGGATACATACAATTAAAGAGTCTGGCAAGGGCAAACAAGATATGCCACCACTAAAAATAACGAAAGATGCTATAAGAAAAAATCACCCACCTTAGCAACTTTAAAAGCGCAGGAGTTGATAAGATTCCAAATTTCTGGCTTAAAAAACTCACAGCACTTCATGAACATAATGTGCAGGCATTCACTCGCATCGTCAGCGGCGAGGAAGATTCATCAGAGTTGTTAACTCTTGGCAAAACGACTCTGATACCCAAGAGCCAAGAGACTCTCTTGCCCAATAAATACAAGCCTATCTGCTGCCTCCCAACCACATGCAACTGGCTTACAGGAATGATTGCAGATGCAATATATCAACACCTGACCGATGACAAATACCTTGAAAACGAACAAAAGGGATGTACCAGAAATAAACTTGGTACAAAGGACCAACTTCTCCTCGGCAAAACCATCCTCGAGGACTGCAAAAAGCGTCAAAAGAACCTGTCAATGGCTTGGATAGACTATAAAAAGTCATTCGATAGTGTGCCTTACTCCTGGATACTGCAATGTTTGGAGATATATAATGTCCATGAGAACATAAGGACATTCCTTAAAAAAGCAAATGATATGTGGCAAACATCAATTGCACTACACCACATGGAAGTGACAATACAAACTTCAAATCTCAGTGTCCAGCGAGGTATATTTCAAGGTGGTAGTCTGTCACCACTGCTCTTCTGCCTTACTATTGACCCACTCAGCAAACTCCTAAAAAAATGTGATGCTGGGTACAATCTTAATAAAGAAAGGAAAAAAGAAAAAAGGAAAAGAGTAAATCATCTACTTTTTATGGACGATCTCAAACTCTATGCAGAGACAGAAAAACAGATTGTCTCTCTGATAGAAAATGTAAAGACTTTCACAGAGGATGTCTGCATGGCGTTTGGATTTAACAAATGTGCCAAATGCACAATAAAAAAAGGAAAAAAGACGACATCCGAAAATATTCGGTACAATGATGGCTATATTGAAGATCTAGGAGAGGATGCCACATATAAGTACCTCGGTATAGAGGAGAATGTAACTGTGGAGCATGAAAAAATGAGACATAAGGTGGAACAAGAATACACATAACGCCTTAAAAACATCCTCAAATCTGAATTAAGCCCGAAAAACAAAATAACTGCCATAAATCAACTTGCAATCCCTGTCATCACATATGGGTTTGGTATTATTGACTGGCCTCAATGCAGTATTGATAGGTTTGATACAAAGACCAGGAAACTCCTAACCTTACATAAAATAATATATTCGAAACAAATGTATGGACAGGATATACCTATCACTAAAAGAGGGTGGCCTCGGTCTCACTGAAATAAACCATGCATATCGAGCCACCATAGTAAGCATGGGGCAGTATATTAAAAGCTCAACAGATATGAGAATAGAAATAGTGAAGGACCACCATGAACGCCTTCCCCAACAAACATCAGTCACAAAGCTTGCTGAAAACTTTGGGGTTGTCATACTGGAAAATACTGCCGAGGTATATGATGAACCAGCAACACAGATTGCAAGAAAAAAGAGAAAGAAATACACCGAAATCGAGATAGACACAAAAAACAAGGATCATTAGTGCTACAGATGAACTCTTATTATCTTTAAATGAATGAATTGAAAACAAAAGTAAACTTGCAGGAAATTAATATAATTGTTGTCGTAGAGACATTTGTCCTTATTTTTAAACTTACTGAAGTAAAATACATAAAAAAGAAAGAAACCGGAGCTCTGTGAAGTGTATGAATATTCTTATTCTCATACATTATCGTTAACCATATTTTTGTGAAGTGTTCTCAGAATGAACGTTAGTGACTGATATGATACATCACACAAGAGAGATGCCTCATCTTGTGAAGTATGTAAATATTCTTTTTGTAGAAAATCAAACTGAGCACCCATATTTCTGTCTCTCCGTAAATGGCGGAGGGAGCACCCCCTCCCTCAACATTAGTTAGGGTAGGTTAGTTAGTTTTGAAGAGCCTATTGACTATGTTTAATTGTAAAAATTAATTATAATTTGTATATTGTATTGTAATATATGTTTTGTAAAATAAATACAATATATATTACAATTGTGTTGCGTGTCGTTTTTTGTCTGTCATAAATGCCTTCATTGAAGAATGAGGCGGCCTGAGGAAAAGGAATATTTCAACCCGAATGCCACCAAAGGTCTGTGAGAAGACGGATCCACACAGCCACTTACATCCAACATATCAGGTATGTTTTTCCTATTGATACTCACACCCTAATGACTGACCCATCGTCACATCATCAGACTATTAGTGTAACAGGTGAAGCCAGTCACATGCCAGTGACTGGCTGATCCTGTTACAAAACCGTATTTTTTGTAAAGATATTCTTGTTCTGATAAATTGTTATTGACACATATGAGAACTCACACTGGAGAAAAGCCACATTTTTGTAAAGTGTGAGGATATTCCTGTTTCATAAATCATCATTATTAGTCCATATAAGAACTCACATTATAGAAAGGCCACATACTTTTGAAGTGTGTGGATATTCTTGTTCTCAAAAATCATTGTTAGCGACAAATATGGGAACTCGCACTAAAGAAAAGCCAAATTCTTCTGAGGTATGGAGATATTCTAGTTCTGAAAAATCAATGTTAATTAACCATATAAGAACTCACACTGAGAAAAGTTCCTAGAGGAGCTTCAACAGGAATATATAGACAAAGATGCTTCACTTCAATGGCTCAAGAGCGGGAGACTTCCATTTGATGAGGAAAGACTCATTGTAGCCAGTCAAGATCAGGGCTTACTCATAAATGGATTAAAAAAATGATGGGCCTACAAGCAAATGGCCAATGCCGGTTTTGCAACTCAGCAATTGAGATCCCAAGCCACCTAATGTCTGCATGTCCAATCTTATTGGCAGATGGCCTTTACACTGTCCGTCACAACAAAGTATGTAAGTACCTCCATTGGAACATCTGTGGAGAAATGCAATTTGACAGAGCCACGAACATTTGGGAACATGAACCACCACCGATAACATCAAACGGAAAAGCGATTGTGTTCTATGACAAATACATACAGGCGGGCAGATACATAAAAGACAAAGCTATCAAACCAGATAATGTAACATGGAACAAGCTCGAAAGAACTGCGCTCATTATCGATGTCACAGTCCCAAATAATTTTGGCCTTAATAGTGCTGAACAGGAAAAAATAACAAAATGTCAGGACCTAAAAAATTATCTAAAAACCACATGGTCTCTGAAAGAAATAAACATTATACCGGTTGTGATAATGTTATATACTAGTGGTATTACGATGACGTATATTCTGTATTGTTGTTGTTGTTGTTCGTCTTAGCAAGTGTCTTAGTGTTTCATCTAGAGATAGGGTACATTCTACTACATGAGAACCAAATTGAGTGTTTGTTACGTTGTCGTATCATAAAGGATTGAGTTTTTGATTATCTTATCAGCGTCGCTGTGTGTGTGATATGCATTTTCAACATACCTCTGCTTCTTCAATGTTGGTCCATCTGGAATCTCTTGTCTGGGAGGGGGACTGTTACCTGTTTTGGGGACGAAGATTTATTTCACTCCAAGACAAGAAATTGGTTCTATAGTTTTTTATTCACCTTCCAGATCGATTGCAGAAGAATGGAAAGTGAATTTGGCCTGTGTGGTTTCTTCTTCTAGGTCTTATTTCTACCACGTCAGCGTTCGTCCCCCCCCAGAGAAGGGGAGGATACAACGACGAAGCCGTCCCCTCTCTTCCAAGTCCCAACCAAATCTCCCCGATTCAGCTAACCTGATCACGTGACTCACACGCAATCCAATCAGCTGATCTTGACTTCCGGTCAACGCCTCTAACTATATGATTTAAACACCTTTCTCTCTCTTGATCCATTCTCTAACATTCCATCTATCCTCATTTTCAAAAAATGTACGCATTTTAAATTCTAGTACATTTTTTCTATATCTACACAACCCTTGGCTAAGAAAGATCAGGCTAAAAAAACTCCTTTAGTCAGCTCTTTTCCAACTGACTTCATAATTTTATTTTTTAGACCAGAATCTCTATCTGACCCCCCTGGCATATTCCTTTTGGGTGTAGGGTAGTACCTCCTATAACTCACGTCAGTTGCTTCATCCAGCCACCCTTATGCCGTAAACTAGAGGTCTCACTTTACCTCTTTCGAAATTGACGGCTCTTTTCCTCCCAAAAGTGCCCAGTTGTTCCATTAAGTATGGCTTTGTTTTCATTTCTAAACTGATTTTGAGAGAACTGCAGAACGATGGGGTTCAGATTGGTGACTATATTATTTTATTTTATTTCATTTTATTTTTTTTATTATTAGATCAGACCGTCTCTGATCTGCTTGGCATTTACTTTTTGGGTGTAGGGTATTCTTCTTCTGATCCACGTCATCTGCTTTATCCAGGCACCGTAATGTCATAAACTAGATGTCTCACTTTATCTCTTTCGAGATTGACGACTCCTTTCGTCCCAAAAGTAACTGACCGTATCTTTTACCTGGTTGTTCTATTAAGTTTTGCTTTGATTTCATTTTGTAACTATCTTACCTTTGCCGGGACATCTCAAAGCAAATTCATCCAATGTTAATAGTTATTCATAATCACACGTTGTTTTTAGTGCATATAAACTAATAATAAGATTTTTTGCAGTTGAATTTTCTTTGTATAATACATGTTTGTAGAAAAATCTATTACTTTAATATTATTTTTATTGTTATTATAATAATTATTATTGTCATAATTTTTAGAAATATTATTATTGTTATTACTTTTAATAACATTTAAATAAAACTGTAATTTGCTAATAACTTTGCGGCAAATTTTATGTTGTGCGACGAAAGGCATCAACTCCCCATATTCCTTCATATAATAGACAACAGGCTATGCAACATACAAATATCTGTGTGTGAGGTCGCCAAGCTAATCAAGAACCTTGACTCCAGTAAAGCAACTGTACTTGACAGTATTCCAATTATAGTGTAAAAAAATACAACCAGAACTTGCTCCCATACTTACGAAACTGTTTAAGTGTTGCCTTAAGGAGAAGTGTTTTCCAACACTCTGGAAAACCTCATCAGTATGCCCTGTATTTAAGAATTCATGTGATAAGTCATCTCGCTCTCAGTACAGACCAATAACTCTCCTGTGTGTCATGAGTAAGTTGCTGGAATCCGTATTAAACAGAGTAGTCAACCAGTGAACCACCTCAGCAGAAATAACCTTCTTAGCGACACGCAATATAGTTTTCGTTCTGTTAGATCTACAGCAGATGTGCTAACGGTTATATCTCATAGGATTAGCGAATCTCTATACAAAGGCTTCATTTCTAGGGCAATTGCTCTTGACATATCAAAGGCCTTCGATAATGCTTGGCATAAAGGCCTACTACACAAGATTCCCAGCTACGGTATAACTGGAAATGTTTTCTCGATCATTACATCATTTCTCTCTGATAGGCTCATAAGAGTAGTGGTTGATGGGCAGAAATCAGAGGCCCACAGTATTAATGCTGGAGTCCCTCAGGGGTCCATACTGAGCCAAACTCTCTTCCCGATCTACATCAATGATCTACCAAAACACATACTAAAATCTTTTGTTGACATCTATGCTAATGACACGACTATCTATGGCAACACATCAAAGGCCGTAAATGATTATGTTCTCTCTGATTCTCTCTCCTCTGATCTTGAGCGCGTGGTAGAGTGGGGGAAGAGGTGGCTGGTTACCTTTAATGCATCTAAGAATAAGCTCCTATCTCTACATCATAAACGCTCTAATACCCATCTGGCATCAATTGAAATAGATGGCTCTCTTCTAGGGGAGGCCCCATGTTTTGATAAGCTTCTGGGTTTGACCTTTACTCCTGATCTTAAATGGAACACATACATCAAGTCTGTGGCCAAGGTCACTGGGAAAATGAGGGATCCTTCTACCGCTCCAGAAGATATCTCACTAATGATGCAATTCTCTATCTATATAAAAGCCAAGTACGTCCAAGGATGGAATACTGCTGCCACATCTGGACAGGAGCTGCAAAACCAGCCTATCCTGCCTTGACAGAGTACAAAATAGACTTCGTGGCTTGGTGGGGGATACCCTTTTCTCTTCCCTGCAACCTCTCTCCCACAGAAGAGACTTAACGAGCCTGTCTCTGTTTTATCGTTATTTCCATGGCAAGTGCTCGTCTGAGCTCCATTCTCTACCCCCTCGCCAATCTTTCACGAAAAACATCCGACTAGCTGAAACCACTGTCAATAATTTTCCCCACTTTTTATCCGTGCCGAAATCAAAACGTAGATTCCATGAAAAAAGCTTCCGTTTGCCTGTTTCCCACCAGACTACAACTTGGATGTCTTAAAGTCCAACATAAATAAGATCCTGATAAACCAACCCCTTAAGTAAGACATTTTATCAGATCTCCATTACTAACGATTACTACGATATTGTCCCATTGATTACTGTACACACAATAACCCTTATCCCCGAATGGCTCCTGGGCCTTTATAAGTGTTGACCTCCATGTAAAAAAACCATACCTGATGAAAATTAAAGATCATCTAGAGAACCAAGCAGGTAGTACAACATCCATAACACAACTTGCCACTCATTTTGGAAAGGACTGCCCCACAAATGACGTAGAGGACACAAACAAGCTTGCCATTGACATAGCCCACAAAAGATGGAAAAAACACACTAGCCAATTGCACAGTATAAAAAGAGAAGAATGGCCAAGCATAAATGGGTAAAATTCCTAATGAGTTAACTATCCCAAGAATATATTGATAGGCATGGTTCCCTGGACTGGCTCAAAAGATGATCCCTTCATTACAACCGAGAGAGAGGTTGATATTGGCTGCATAAGACTAGGACCTCATGACGAATGCTTTCAAAAAGATGAGTGGTCTAAGCAATAACAATAAATGAAAGTTCTGCAACACTGAGGTTGAGAGGGTGGACCACCTGATCTCTAGTTGCAAAGTCCCACTGGGAGATGGTTATTATAATAAGATCGCCAATAATTGAGTTTGCAAATACCTTCATTGGAAAATACGTAAGAAACTAAACGTTCAGTGTAGTAAAAATACCCGAGCGAACTGTTGGGAATGACACCTACGCCATTCACTATTTCTACATAATTCCTACTGGTACATATCTAGAAAACGCAGCCGTTAAACCAGATCTAGTCATTTGGGACAGAGCAAATAAAAAGCGACCATAATAGAGGTCAGTGTGCCCAGTGATACATGGCTTAACAGAGCTAAGAGGGAAAAGATATCAGTCATCATAGCCGCAACTGGGCTTATAAAAACACTTTAAAAAGTACTTAGCCAGTATACCCGGTGAACAAAGTGCAAGTGAGATAAAAATGAATGCACTGAAAAGAAGGGCTAAAGAGATCTCTTGGTTTGCGTCACTAAAATAGGGGTAAATCTCAGACATTTGGTTGGATGTCCCAACCACCCTAGAAGAAAAAGGAAAAACAAAAACAGTAAAAGAAGAACTTGAATACCTACTAGACACTATCCTTGAGTGTCTAAGTTCTTTCTGAGCAGGAGTTTGTCAGAACAACCTGGCATGAGGATACTTTTTCTATAGAAATAAACCTTGACTAAATATTCAAAATCACATAGTATTTGCTGCCCAAATAAGATCTACCCATGCTGGCTAACTCACATTAGTCTTTATGAAGAACGGTGCTCCCTCTCCAAGTTATGTTACGCCAAGTAATAGCACGAAGCTGGATACTCAACCAGACTAGATGAATTACTGTCCCGGAATCAAGAGACCAAAAACAAAACATATACAAAAACATATGAAAATGGTTAGTTGGGGGGTGGGGAAATTATGTTCTCAATTTCTTTACAAACTCCATGTTTTGAGAGGTAAAGAATTCTAACGGAACATTCGAGTATTTATGTATCTCAGATAGAGTTCAAGTGTGAGTCCCAAGGAGGAGGTCCCTTGATTTCTTGGAATGTCAGCTAAAAGAGAAAACAAAAAGGGAAACACATTTTGTAAAGTTTGTGGTTCTCAAAAATGAAACTTGCTGACACATTTGTGAACTCACACTGGTTAAACGCTACATACTTGTGACGTATGTGGCTAAAGTATTAGAAATATATTTTTTTATTTTTTAAAAAACAGTAATGAATTTTACGAACTCAATATTTTTCAATTTTTAAACTTTAAAAATCTATCAAAATTTTTCTATTCATTCTATTTTTACGATATTTTCAGGTTCAAAGTGAAATTTTATGCTCTTTCCAATAAACAGAATAATATTTAAGACAAACGTTTTTTTTAATTCACCCCCCCCCCTATTTTCAAGCGTCTATAAAAAAAGTAAATAATTTACTTACCAAAGTTCTATATATCACATATTGAAGAGAAAAGATCAATAAATATTATATTCAAATTTAAAACAAAAAAGTAGTGTTTTTTTTAGAAATTTACCTGTAAAGTGATGAGTTTAAAACCTTTTTAAAAAAACGCGTTTGTTTTTTGTTTTTTAAATAAACCTTGGTCCTTGCTCCTTTAATTGAAAAAAAAATAGGGCTTGAATTACAGGTTTCGAGGAGTTATAAGCTTGGAAAGACGGGGTGGAATTATTCAATATTGTTCACGAAATTTCTGACACACCTACAGCCTCATATCCGAGATGAAGGAGACATAACGCCCAGATAAATACAATCACCTACAAGGAGGAGACAAATAAACCTTAGAATGTTCTGGATCGATAACCATAAGGCATTTGACAGTCATTATTACTTTGGTGCCTTGAAATATGCAAGATCCATCTGGTGTGGAAAACAACCATATTACGAAGTCACAATAGAGGTAAGTCAATGGTCTCTTATGTAAACGTCTCTTATTTTTTTATATAGCAATAGATGCACTGAATAACAGTCTGAGCACTTACAACTTGAGTCAGAACCGTCGTTGACTTCCAAGCAATACTGTTAACCATCCACATTTCATGGATGATATTAAGGCGTATGCTAGGTAATACACACCTTCTCCAATGTCATCGAAATGAAATTTGGCCTAAATAAATGTGCCAAGTGTATGCTCACGGCTGGGAAAAATATATACAAAGAATATGCAGCTAGATGAAGACACTGACATCAGAAATCTAGAAGAACACGAACCTTACAAATACATTGGCATTGAAGAAAACGACAACATACAATAAATACCACACATATATCAATTGTTCTGGTTGATACCATCGATATTCTGGCAATACTTTTCTACAATTATTATAAAATCCCCAGGTTTTCTAATTTAATTGTCATGTTTTAATTGTTTGGTAAATTTTTGTATGTATTTTTCAATTCCATTTTTATAAATATTTCTCGGTTGAATAACTTCGATGGTTTGAAGATAAACACATTTTATCACTGTATAAATTTGTTTGTATATTTATAAAAGATTGAACTTTTAAGGATGAATAATAAATTTGTTCACGCTGTTTGATTTCTAAGCGTTCATAAAAATCAATAATAGAAATTTCTTGTTTGTATAAGAAAATTGATAAGATTTTCACTGTAAAATCAGTAAATATACATTTTTATGTTGATATCAGTTTAAGATTGTAGCAGTCTATGAATAGACATAATTGTACTATTTGTCATAGGAAGTTGATCATTGACAGCAATGACTTCTTAATCGTGATCCTATTACATAACGAATCTCTTAGAACACGTTTTCATGATAATCTTAAAACTGATTGAACTTTGAACTGATATTAAATTGCATGTTTTATTCTTATTAAAAGAAAATATCAAACATCAGCCACATATTAATTAGTTTGAGATTTCAGACAACCAAATACTTCTGTCTAATCCATGTATAGGTACAATCACCAAAACAAAATTTATCTAAGAATAAAAAAGACATTTATATGGCATATTAACAAAAAATGACAAATTAAAAAAAAAACTAAAAAAACTTCATTCAAATTTCAATAGAAAAATAAGTGTAAAAATAAGTAATGTTTTGAAACTTTCGATGATAATGAATTATGTCAAAATACCAATAAAATAAAATGCACTTTTCTTTTTAAACTAAAACGTTTTGAAACTTCCGACGATAATGAATTATAATGGCAAGATATTAAATAAAATAAAATGTACTTTTTTAACTAAAAATGCATAAATATTTTAAAGCGATTGAAGTTTACACGTATCTTCAATCACACTTTAACACACATGTTAATTTTCACAAAAAATATGGATGACACGAATGGTAAAAATTTCGTTTAATTAATTTAAATTTTCTGTATCATAAACTGGTATGCTTATTTGAATAGAATGATTTAGTTCGCCTCTTCTAACTAGCATCCTGTCCAAATATATATTTGGATAGGAGGAAACGCTATTGGTCCACAATGATCATCGTTTATCCTTATGCAAGGTAAGTATTGCTGGTCCCACAACTGCTTTCTATCATAAAATGTTATGCTTATTTAAATAGAATAATTTTCACAAAAATTATGGATGACACGAATTGTAATAATTTCGTTTAATTACAATTTGATGTATCAGTAAAAGTCATGCTTATTTAAATAGAATGATTTTCACAAAAATTATGGATGACACGAATTGTAATAATTTCGTTTAATTGCAATTTGATGTATCATAAAAGGTTATGCTTTTTAAATAGAATAATTTTCACAAAATTATGGATGACACGAATTGTCATAATTTCGTTCAATTGCAATTCGATGTATCATAAAAGGTTATGCTTTTTTAAATAGAATAATTTTCACAAAAATTATGGATGACACGAATTGTAATAATTTCGTTTAATTGCAATTTGATGTATCAGTAAAAGTCATGGTTATTTAAATAGAATAATTTTCACAAAATTATGGATGACACGAATTGTAATAATTTCGTTTAATTGCAATTTGATGAATCATAAAAGGTTATGCTTATTTAAACACAATAGTTTTAAAAGTACACAATGAAAAACCTTTTTCTGTAAAAAGTTCGGATTAAACTTGATAGTCGTTTTCATATAGTAATGCACTAAATTTAATATTTTTAATAATCCAAAAATACTAATCATGAAGGCGAAAAGGAGTTTCGAGTTGAAATAAAAAAAAAAAATAAATAAAATAAGCAAATAGCTTTTCTTTGCTTTTCTGAGAAAAGAACAAAAAAATGCAGTATTTAAAACAAAAAGAAAGAGAAAATTGTATAAAATAATTTTTATTTACTTTCCTTCGTACGAGAGCAGTTACACACTAGTGTTCTAGATGCGGGGAAAACTATTAGGTTGACAAAAAAGCTTTTGCGGTTTTAAACTTTTAAACTGAGATGAGCATATCTCCGCTTAAGTAAAACAAATATTGATTGAAATAAAAACCATTAGAATCAACACTTTTGCCAACGTTAAACAAGTGTATGATAGGCCTCACTTTTTCTAGGTCGATTCAATGCCATTTTGGCGCGTGTGTATAACCACAAAACACATTTTCTTTTAGAGACTTGTTCCTTCGCTCAACTGGTTTTACATACCCTCATCACCTGGGCTGTATCTAGTCGCATTCGCTGACTGTGGGTTGAGGCCATTTCAGCCACTCTGCATATGTTTATACTCTGTTTTGTGGACATCGTCAGATTCCCAACAAGCACCTTTCAAGACTGTAAGAGAAACCATCACGAACTCACCCATTCTTACATACTACGACCCCCACAAGAAAGTGACACTGGAGAATGATGCATGTGAGTATGGGTTAGGAGCAGCACTAACACAAGTTGACAAATCACTTGCGTTTGCATGTAGGTCAATATCAGTAGATGAACAGACACATGTACAAATTGAAAAGTAGATAGGTTCATAAGAGTAGTAGTTAAGGGCAAAAATCAGAAGCTCACAGTATTAATGCTGGTGTCCCTCAGGGGTCCATCCTGGGCGCAACTCTTTTCCTGATCTACATTAATGATCTTCCAAATAACATCCTTACATCATTTGCAGACATCTATGCTGACCACACTACCATTTATGGTAGCACATCTAAGACAGTAAACGACCAAGTTATCTTCGATTCTCTCTCCTCTGATCTTGAGCACGTAGTACAATGGGGAAAGGAGTGGCTAGTTACTTTTAATGCATCTAAAACATAGCTTCTCTCTTTACATAATCAACATTCTGATCCACATCTGGTATCAATTAAAATGAATGGCTCTCGTCTTCAGGAGGCCTCAAGTTTTGACAGGCTTCTGGGCTTGACAATTACTCCTGATCTTAAATGGAACACGTACATCAAATCTGTTGCCAAAGCTGCTGGAAAAATGGTGGGATCTTTCTATTGATCCCGTAGATATTTCACTGCTGATGCAATTCTTTATCTATATAAGAGCCAGGTACGTCCAAGGATGGAATACTGTTGCCACATCTTGGCAGGAGCTGCTAGAAAGGACTTGTCCTGCATTGATGGAGTTCAAAATAGACTTCATAGCCTCGTAGATGCCCTTTTCTCTTCCCTGCAACCTCTATCTCACAGAAGAAATGTTGCGAGTTTGTCTCTGCTTTATCGTTATTTTCATGGAAAGTGTTCGACTGAGCTTCAGTGTATGGTCCCCCCTCGCCTAACTTTCACAAGAAATACTCGTCTAGCTGAAAATTATCAATAATTTTACTAAAAACTTTCTTCTTGATTGACTCTCTAACATCTTTTGGGAGATCTTTATGTAGTTGGGATGCAATTGAAAGTAAGTTCTTAGTGAAGTTTTCTCTTTTAGTAAGGTTGACGACTTAAATTGGGCCTCAAATACTTTAGCTTTTTTCTCCCCATATCTCATACGTTTAGTATATGAAACAGTAAAAAATTGTTTTCTTTTTCCCAATAGACCCTTTCACTTGGTTATATTGTCTTTTCCTTGTAGTCTTTGTTTGGTCTAGCCGGATTACAGGACAAGAATTTGACTGATGTGGTAGAGTGTCAAGCTTAGTGTTGTTATTTGTGACAACACACCTAGGAGAAGATGTGCCGTTATTTTCCTATGACCCTGTGATTAGCCATGATGATGGGATCTTTTTTCCTCGGCGACATCTTACCAGTTTGTTGATTTAGTTTTATTTTTCATTTAAATTCGAATATTTGATCAGGTTTTACTTAAAATTGCAAATTAAAAGTATTCTCATATCAGAGTCCCTGGTAAACCCCTTTACAGTGAGACTGAATACACCCGAGGTTAGTGTCTAGTAAGCATTCAATTCTCCTCAGTGTGAGTTCTCATATGTGTAACTAATAATACTTTTTGCGAACAAGAATATCCACACACCTCACAAGAATATGGAGTTTCCCCAGTGTTAGTTCTCATTCTCATTAATGTTGATTTTCACGAACAAGAATATGATCACACGTCACAAGAATGTGGATTTTTCCTTTTTTTTTTTTTTCATTTTTCTTAAACTTTTTCTTCTAGGGGATGGGACATCCAACCAGATGTCTGACATTTACCCCTATTTTAGTGAGTCCAACCAAGAGATCTTTTCAGCATTCTAGCCGTCCCTTTCAGTGCAATCGTTTGTATTTCACTTGCACTTGGTTCACCGGGTATGCTTGCTATGTACTTTTTAAAGTTCTTTTTCATAAGCCCAGTTGCTCCTATGATGACTGGTATAATTGAAACGTCTTTTAATTTCCAATTTCGTTTCATATCATACATAAGTCCTTGATACTTTGTAATCTTTTCCCTCTCAACTCTGTTAAGCCCTGTATCATTGGGTACACTGACCTCTATTACGGTCGCTTTTTTGTTTGCTCTGTCCCAAATCACTATATCTGGTTTAACAGCTGCATTTTCAAGATATGTAGCAGTAGGGATTATGTAGTCATAGTGAATAGTGTAGTTGTCATTCCCAACTGTTCGTTCGGGTATATGTTCCCAGGAGTTTTTACTACACTGAATGTTGAGTTTCTTACATATCTTCCAGTGAAGGTATTTGCAAACTCCGTTATGGCGATCTGTATAATAACCGTCTCCAAGTAGGACTTTGCAAACAGAAATCAGGTGGCCCACACTCTCAACCTCAGTGCTACAGAACCTGCATTTATTATTGTTGCTTAGACCACACATCTTTTTGAAGGCGTTTGTAATAAGGCCCTGGTCTTGTGCAGCCAATATCAACCTCTCTTGGTCGTAATGGAGGGATCCTCTTTTGAGCCAGTCCAGGGAACCATCCCTATCAATATATTCTTGGGATAGTTCAGTCGGTAGGTATTTTGCCCGTTTATGGTTGGTCCATTCTTCTGTTTTAACACTATGGAACTGGCTAGTGTATTTTTTCCGACTTTTCTGGGCTATGTCAGTGGCAGGCTTGTTTGGGTTCTCAGTATCATTTGTAAGGCAATCTTTTCCAAAATGAGTGGCAAGTTGTGTTATAGATGTTGTGCTACTTGCTCGATTCTGATAATGGTCTTTAATTTTCATAAGCTTGGGGTTACCAGAACTTATTATGTACACGATTGTGGCTCTGTGTTGATGATTGACTTCCGAGAGTCCCATACCTCCTTCTCGCCTGGGTAGGTACAAACGAGGCATGCACTGATTTCGATGAATAACTCGGTACAAGGTTAGCATTTTCCTTGTCTTTGAGTCAAGCCAATTTATGTCTTTCTGAGGCCAGTCAATAATACCAAAACTATATGTTAGTACTGGCATGGCAAGGTGGTTAATTGCCGTAATTTTGTTCTTGTTTGTGATTTCAGTTTTGCAGATTTTTCTTACCCGGCGTAAATATTCTTGGCTTAGTTTCTCTCTCATCTTTGAATGCTGGATGGACTCATTTTCATCAATGCCGAGGTATTTGTATGTTTCCTGTTCATCCAGTTCTCTGATTACACTATTTTCATCGTGCTGTATATTTTCAGTAGATATCTTCTTGCCAGCTTTAAGAGTACACATAGCACACTTATCCAATCCGAGCTTCATTTTGATGTCATTAGAAAAAGTGTGGACAATTTTCAGTAGATTATCTAAATCCTTATCCGAGCTAGCATAAAGCTTAAGATCATCCATGAAAAATAAATGGTTTATTAACTTGGAGGATTCTCTTTGGTGGCTGTAGCTTAGATTATAAGCACCTTGGTAGTTCTTTAGAAGCTTACTTAGAGGATCAATTGACAGGCAAAATAGTAGAGGAGATAAACTGTTTCCTTGGAAGATACCTTTTTTTATTCTTATATTTGGGATGGATATCCTTCCCCCGTTATGGTTTAAGGTAATGGATATTTGCCACTCCTTCATTTGGGCAGCTAAAATTTCTCGTATGGTCGGGTGGATTTTTATATAATTCAAGGCATTTTAGTATCCACGAATGGGGTACACTATCAAATGCTTTCTGATAATCTATCCATGCCATATTTAGATTTCTTTTTCTTTTCCTGCAATCTTACAAAATGGTCTTATTAATGAGCAATTGATCTTTGGTGCCCAGGCAGTTTTTCCTACATCCTGTTTGTTCCTCCTCAAGATAATCACCGGATGAAAGATGGTCATATATGCTGTCAGCTATTAATCCAGTGAACAGCTTGTAAGTCGTGGTTAGGCAGCATATTGGGCGATATTTGCTAGGGTTTTTGGTTTCTGTGCTTTTAACTATTAAGTACTTCCTCTTTTTCAAATAAGGGTCTCCAGTAATCGTCTAATTCCTGTTTACATGGGGGATCTTGGATTTTAATTTCCTATCTTATTAGATTCCTGTAGAAAGTTCTGGGATTGTTTGCAAAAAGCTTATTCTGTGTCTTTGCATGAATCTTTGCCATGCGATGTTTAATTCTTTGGGCAATGGCTGGTATTTGGCCTTCCAGTTCCTTCACTATGCTTCTGATATTTTTACAATTTGTTTTAAATTTCGCACAGATTCTTTTGACGATGTTTCTGAGTCTACCTTCCACTGTGGGATTATTCATGAACTGCTTTAATTGGCTAAGTTCTTTTCTACAGGTGTTTATTTTTTTTATCAGCTTGGCTTTCCATTTTGGTGTTGCTTCGGTTACATTAGGTATTTTATTTCTATTTTGGTGTTTATTCAGAGGAAGTATTTTGTTGCTAATGTACAGCCCAGCTGCATATGTGATGTTATTTAGCTGCCTGGGGTCTATTTCTTCTGGAACAAGCCTTATAAGAGCAATATTGACTTTGATGATCAATGACTTAAAGAATCTTGAGGCTTATATTTTAGGTAACCTAGGCCTTTCTTCCATGCTCATATTGTTTACTTTTTCTATTGTGTTACAGAGTTCCTCTTCTATTTCCAATTGCTCATCATCTGGTTCTGGAAGCAGTGTGAGTTTTCCCAGTGTGAGTTCTCATATGTGACACTAAGTCTGATTTGCGAGAACAAGAATATCCACACATTTCACAAGAATGTGGCTTTTCCCCAGTGTGAGTTCTCATATGTGACACTAAATGTGATTTGCAAGAAGAAGAATATCCACACACTTCACAAGAATATGGCTTTTCCCCAGTGTGAGTTCTCATATGTGTCACTAATACTGATTTTTGAGAACAAGAATATCCACACACGTCACAAGAATGTGGCTTTTCTCCAGTGTGAGTTCTCATATGTCTCACTAAATCTGATTTTTCAGAACAAGAATATCCACACACGTCACAAGAATGTGGCTTTTCCCCAGTGTGAGTTCTCATATGTCTCACTAATGATGATTTGTATGAACAAGAATATCCACACACCTCACAAGAATATGGCTTTTCCCCAGTGTGAGTTCTCATATGTGTAACTAATGCTGATTTTTTAGAACAAGAATATCCACACACTTCACAAGAATGTGGATTTTCGCCAGTGTGAGTTCTCATATGCATCACTAACTGTGATTTTTCAGAACAAGAATATCCACAAACTTCACAAGAATATGGCTTTTCCCCAGTGTGAGTTCTCATATGTATCACTAATATTGATTTTTCAGAAAAAGAATATCCACACACTTCACAAGAATGTGGCTTTTCCCCAGTGTGAGTTCTCATATGTCTCACTAATGATGATTTGCGTGAACAAGAATATCCACATACTTCACAAGAATGTGGCTTTTCCCCAGTGTGAGTTCTCATATGTATGACTAACTTTGATTTTTCGATAAAAGAATATCCACACACTTCACAAGAATGTGGCTTTTCCCCAGTGTGAGTTCTCATATGTATCACTAATTTTGATTTTTTAAAACAAGAATAGCCACACACGTCACAATAATGTGGCTTTTCTATAATGTGTGTATTCATATTTAAATTTAATTGCTCCTGGCGTAAGTTATCACAACAAAGTTATAAGCAATATGAGATTTTATCCTGACGTTTTCAGTTTTAATCTGGAGTTGTTGATGCAAGTTTGATTTTATGCTAAAGAAATTTCAATTTCTATCACTTAATTGATTGGATAAGTGATATTTCGTAGTGTAAATATCCAGTTTTATAGAAGTTAGATTTTATGCTAAAGAAATTTTAATTGTATTACTTTTCATTCGTTTGATAAGAGATATTTCGTAGTGTAAAAGTTATAATATTCTATTTTGTAAATCAGCATATTTTTCTGAAATGTTTAATTCTCTAATCTTATTATTTATAAAAACATTAAACAGAAATTTCACAAATTTAAATATGTGTTCTCATCGCTATTTGCTAAACAATCCAGAAAAAAACCTCTTCACACATATATGTCTAATAAATATGTCTGCTACCGTTTTTGTTGTCATCCATGTAAGGAAATAAGTGTACATAGAATACTGTTTAAGAAGGATGGTCCTTTAATATTCATTAAAAACATTCAAGCAGGAACGTCTGCAAATAAAAAATAAATGAAATTTTATATTTTAATATCATTGTTTGTTTTAATCATGTCAACAGAACCAGAAACATAACTTTATAAAACATTTAAAAATCCCAGAAATAAACACTTTATTCACATACATATTGTTTAGATTTAAAATAATATTCATAGTATTTTGTAATAGATAAAGGAAGTATGCAATTAATAAAGTAAAATAAACAATAATGTAGTAATAATTTGCTAATGATAATAATAAAAATAGAAAGAATTTATAGGAACAATAAACATACAACTACTATAGTTGCTACTGGTAATTATAAAAATATATTGCTAACAATAGAAATATAAATTTATAATACAATAAAAATAAATTTAAATACTAAGTAAATTCAAGTTAATAATACAAATGAATATATAATCTAGTTACTTAGCAATGGATAATAACATGGTCTTTTAAAAGAGCTTTCGTTTTAAGTCATATGTGTGGAAATATAGCCGCTTATTCATAATATGTTTGATATTAAACTGAATATTTTCCTAACATTACATATTTTTAATACTCATAATAGCGAATTTAATGCAACAGAATTAGGTTCTTATTTTTTACTTTTATTTTAGAAATCAACAGTTTTTTCATTCAACAAATTATTTCATCCAACGCTTTTGAATGCATTATTATCATTCCCATATTTTATTATACAAATAATATCAGCAATTGTAATAATCGATTATCAGAATTTCATTTCTGGTAATACATATTCGTATACCATATACATTATATTCTTATTATTGTATATATTCTTTGTAGTTATTTTAATTTTTATTAAAATAATTTTTTAATTTTTCACATTCAAGAAATTGTTACTAGCATTCAACGAATTATTTCATCCAACTTTTTTTGCATATTTTATTTATTTGTATATTTTTTAGTTTTTTTATGATTTTTATCCTAATCATTTTCACCTTCTAATAGTATAAATTATTAAAATGTATTAATGTTGAAAGCTTAGTATGAATTTTTATATGGCCTGTGCAATTCAACTATTATACTCATCGTCTACGAAATAATATTCTCTTTTTGTTCTGCATATTAATGTTGACTCACACATTCCAATTCTGTATAGCAGAACCTGCATTTGTAGTCATTACTGACACCTGCCATTTTCTTGAATGCATTGCTCATCAATCCCTGGTCTTGACCAGCCATTACAACCCTTTCCAGATCGTGGTGGAGGGCTCTCCTATTGAGCCAAAAAAAAGCTTTATATGAATTTAAATATGACCTGTAAAATGAACCTATTCAACTCATCGTCTACGAACAATTTCTTTCTTTCTTCTGCATATTAATGTTGTATCTATAACCAGTAGATTTATTATTGTCTTTAAAACCGTTTTAATTCGCTTTAAAATTACTTTAACTTTACTTTTTTACTGGATTTTGGATATTTATATCTTTAAACCTTTTTAATTCGCTTTAAAATTACATTTCCTTTTTTAACCAAGAAAAAATGAACATTTTCTTTGATGAACCAATGAAAAGTCTGATGATTTGTACGGTTTATGCAATGACACACGTGTAAGACGCAGCAATTTAAACAATATGTAAGTGAATTTAGTGTTTAATAACGTTACATATGTTCTGAAAGTGTAAATCATTTTCATTCAGTGTAATACACCATTGCAATTTTAAGATATGCTTATTGAATAAATACATTATAAACGTATATCTGTTTTAAGGAGCATGCGCACATGCGTTTGTGTGTGAGTGGAAATCATAAAGCACATGCATATATGAAAATTTTAATGTAATATTTACCATGACAGAAATATATCTAGCTTCATCAGAAAACGTTTTGTTTTTTGTTTACTAAAGCACATGCATACTCTTGATATAGGAATACGTAAATTTTACAAAAGTCTCGACAATTTCTTCAAAAAGCTTTATTTAATTCCAAAACTAATTCGGTTGGAAAACCTACAAACAAATCTATACATTTATTTTTCATTAGTTATTTCTTGTTTTCCGTATATATTTCTCAAATTTAAAGCATATTATTAAAATTTATAGATTGTTTAAGGATATCCGTTTATTGCTAATTCATTTGAACATAGAAATTGTTGTTACTACATGCGTTTAACTCATCAGCAAGTTAATATTTAATCTTTGACTATTAGTTTTAACAAAAATTGTTATTTAATATTTTTAATACACTATTTACATAGTAAGGATATTACAAAGCCGGCATAACCCGTGCTAGAGAATTGCTTATATGAGAGTATGCTATACATTTACAAAGCTACAATTACCAGATGTATTGTGTATTGTTGCAAATATGTATTATGTATTGTTGCAAATATGTATTGTGTATTGTTACAAATATGAATTGTGTATTGTTGCAAATATGTATTGTGTATTGTTGCAAATATGTATTGTGTATTGTTGCAAATATGTATTTAGTATTGTTGCAAATATGTATTGTGTATTGTTGCAAATATGAATTGTGTATTGTTGCAAATATGTATTGTGTATTGTTGCAAATATGTGTTATGTATTCTTGCAAATATGAATTGTGTATTGTTGCAAATATGAATTGTGTATTGTTGCAAATATGTATTGTGTATTGTTGCAAATATGTATTGTGTATTGTTGCAAATATGTATTGTGTATTGTTGCAAATATGTATTGTGTATTGTTGCAAATATGTATTGTGTATTGTTGCAAATATGTATTGTGTATTGTTGCAAATATGTATTGTGTATTGTTGCAAATATATATTGTGTATTATTGCAAATATATATTGTGTATTGTTGCAAATATATATTGTGTATTCTTGCAAATATGAATTGTGTATTATTGCAAATATATATTGTGTATTATTGCAAATATGGCTTCGTGCAACTACCAAGACAATCTTAAATAGAAGCTCTACATCAACGTTAAAGATCAACCCTTTTTCTCCCCTACAAGTTATTTAATGAAATGTTCTCTGATGAACGCATAGCAAATTGTATTCTCTCAACGTATCTACTAACGACCAATCGGACAAACATCAACAGCCAACCATTTTCCTCTATTGATGCTTGTAAGACTTCTACCGTTTTAGACAAAATAAAGTTTAAAATTTGCGTTGGAATGTTTTATCTTAAAATATTTGTTCATTCTTAATTCATCTGAACGTTAAAATTATTTTTAATTATAGAAGTTTAACTTATAAGCGAGTTTAATGTTTTATATTTAAATATTAGTAAGACAAAATATTTAAATTATTAACATATAACTAACATTTAACCTAATTGTATTATTTTGATTTTCGACTAAACATTTTATAACAATACAGCTACCACATATAGATTGATATTTTCTTTGCTTGGGACAATTAAATCTATTTCTTCTCGTGTTTTTCTCAATGTGTCAATCCTATTATTCCAAACAAACGAAGAAAAATATCTGTTCATCTCTAATTCAGCTTAACATATTTTTTAAAACTTAATCACATGTAAGATCAGCACATTTAATAATAAATCTCTGAAAATGGTTTTATATTTAAAAAGTTAATTCTTTTTTTTTTGTATTTTTAAGGAATATAGTTTTTAGAGATTTTATAGTGAATTGTTATAGGCAATGGAAATATGGAATAGAACTCCACGTTTACTGCTTTGAATAGAAAAGTAATGGAATATGATGATGTATTATAACGAGGTACCTGAACAGAGAATTGATGAAGAGTAACACTAGATCAACAAGTAAAATAAGTTAATCTTTGTTTCTGTATCTTGCCGATATTTAATGTACATTAATTTTCGTCAATGGTTTGCTGATTGAAGTGAATTTGTCCTTACAACCAGCTTGTTAACGACTTTAAAGAGTTTATCCCTTTACCGTTGAATGTTTTGAGGGTTGTTTCACCTAATGTTTTAATGTTTCACATTATTATTGAGTTTTTATAGAATTAAATGTTTCATATGATTATCATTATTATTGAGTTTTTAATGAATTAAATGTTTCATATGATTATCATTATTATTGAGTTGTTATAGAATTAAATGTTTCATATGATTATCATTATTATTGAGTTTTTATAGAATTAAATGTTTCATATGATTATCATTATTATTGAGTTTTTATTGAATTAAATGTTTCATATGATTATCATTATTATTGAGTTTTTATAGAATTAAATGTTTCATATGATTATCATTATTATTGAGTTGTTATAGAATTAAATGTTTCATATGATTATCATTATTATTGAGTTTTTATAGAATTAAATGTTTCATATGATTATCATTATTATTGAGTTTTTATTGAATTAAATGTTTCATATGATTATCATTATTATTGAGTTTTTATAGAATTAAATGTTTCATATGATTATCATTATTATTGAGTTTTTATAGAATTAAATGTTTCATATGATTATCATTATTATTGAGTTTTTATTGAATTAAATGTTTCATATGATTATCATTATTATTGAGTTTTTATTGAATTAAATGTTTCATATGATTATCATTATTATTGAGTTTTTATAGAATTAAATGTTTCATATGATTATCATTATTATTGAGTTTTTATAGAATTAAATGTTTCATATGATTATCATTATTATTGAGTTGTTATAGAATTAAATGTTTCATATGATTATCATTATTATTGAGTTTTTATTGAATTAAATAGATTTTATATGATTATTACTATTAGTGATTTTTATATTGAATTAAATAAAAATTAATATGAATATCATTATTATTGGGTTTTTTTATTTAATAAAATATCATTTAATATGGTTATCATTATTATTGAATTTTTTTATTAAATTAAACAGGATTTCATATGATTATTCTTATTATTGAGTTTTTTTATTGAATTAAATAAAATTTCATATGATTATCATTATTATTGACTTTTTATTGAATTAAAAATTATTTCATATAATTATCATTGAGTTTTTATTGAATGAAATATTATTTCATATGATTATCATCATTATTGAGTTTTTTATTGAATTAAATAATATTTCATATGATTATCATTATTATTGAATTTTTATTTTGTTAAATAGGATTTCATATAATTATCATTATTATTGATTTTGTATTTAATTAAATATTATATCATTTGATTATAATTATTATTGAGTTTTTATTGAATTAAATATGATTTCATATGATTATCATAATTATTGAGTTTGTATTGAATTTAATATCATATACTTTGATTGTAATTATTATTGATTTTTTATTGAATTAAATATTATTTCATATGATTATCCTTATTATTGAGTTTTTATTGAGCTAAATAAGATTTCATATGATTATCATAATTATTGAGTTTTTGATGAATTACATATTATTTCATATAATTATCATTATAATTGAGTTTTTTATTGAATTAAATATTATTTCATATGATTATCATGATTATTGAGTTTTTATTGAATTAAATAGTATTTCATATGATTATCATAATTATTAAGTTTTTATTGAATTAAATATTATTTCATATGATTATCATAATGATTGAGTTTTTTATTGAATTAAATAGAATTTCATATGATTATCATAATTATTGAGTTTTTTATTGAATTAAATATTATTTCATATGATTATCATTATTAATGAGTTTTTATTTAGTTAAATAGGATTTCATATGATTATCATTATTATTGAGTTTGTATTGAATTAAATATTATATACTTTGATTGTAATTATTATTGATTTTTTATTGAATTAAATATTATTTCATATGATTATCATTATTATTGAGTTTTTATTGAGCTAAATAAGATTTCATATGATTATCATAATTATTGAGTTTTTATTGAATTACATATTATTTCATATAATTATCATTATTATTAAGTTTTTATTGAATTAAATAGGATTTCATATGATTATCATTATCATTGAGTTTTTATTGAATTAAATATTATTGCATTTTATTATCATTATTATTGATTTTGTATTGAATTTAAAAAGATTTAATATGATTATCATTATTATTAAGTTTTTATTGAATTAAATATTATTTTGATATGATTATCATAATTATTGAGTTTGTATTGAATTAAATGTTATTTCCTATGATTATCATTATTATTGAGTTTTATGGAATTAAATAGAATTTAATATGATTATCATTATTTTTTTGGAAACGCCCACGAATTAGCATACGGGGGTGAACAAGATATAGATATAAAAATAATATGCTACAAGATCACCATTACCCTTTACCAAGCCCGGAAGAGATTTTTGCCAAACTTAATGGTGGGAAAATTTTTTCAAAAGTAGATTTGTCCGACGCCTATTTGCAAATTCCGATAGAGGAAAAATGCTCAAAGATTTTATGCATTAAAACACACAAAAGGTTATTCAAGTATAACCGATTACCGTTCGGGATAAAAGTCATGCCGGCGATATTCCAGCAAGCAATGGACGCAATGCTGAATGGTTTAGATTGTGCTTGTGCATACCTGGATGACATAATTATAAGGAGCGCGTCCATAAGTGAACATATAGAGCATTTAAAACAAGTGTTCACAAGAATAAAAGATTACGGATTCAAGGTGAAAGAAAACAAATGTGAGTTTTGTCTAGACGAAATTATTAAGACACCCTGAAAGAGCGATAGCAATTAGAAACATGCCAGTACCACATAATGTGACGACTTTACAGAGCTTCTTAGGCCTAGCGAACTACTATCAAGTATTTATCAAAGGCATGCATGACCTAAGAGCTCTGCTGAACGAAGTATTAAAGAAAGAAACACCATGGATATGAAGAAAAGAATATCAAGACTCATTTGAGGAAATTAAAAAGACTTTGACGTCAAATTTATCCCTAACTTATTACGACCCAAAATTACAAATAATTGTTGTGAGTGATGAGAGCACGTACGGTATATGAGCATGTATACAGCATATCATGCCAGATGAAACAAATAAACCTATAGCGCATGCTTCAAGGACCTTAATTCTGGCTTACTCCCAAATAGAAAAGGAAGCATTAAGCATTATTTTAGCGGTGATGAAATTCCACCGTTATCTGTACGGGAGACATTTTATACTGAAAACAGACCACAAGTCCCTAGTGACTATTTTCGGCTAAAAAAAGGGGTTACCAGTATATATGGCAAATCGGTTACCCCATTGGGGTACGATCTTGCTAAATTATCATTTTCAAATAAAACATCTACGTCGGGAAAAATAGGTCATGCGGATGGATTGTAAAGGCTTATACCGAAAAGGGATGAAACCCTTGAAGAGTCAGTAATTGCAGCTATACATTCCAATTATGAGGAAAAAAACATGGTGGCGAATATAATAAGAGAATTACCAGTCACGCTTACCGATATAAAAAGCGAGGCTGAAAATGACGACATCATCAAAGACATAAAGAAAAAATTAGGGGAAAATGACGGAAAAACGCAAAGCATATTTTCCTTATGCAATGAGGAATTATTATATAGTGAAAGAGTGGTTGTACCGAAAACCTTGCAGAAAAAAATCTTACGTGATTTTCATACAGGACACCCGGTTATAAATAGGATGAAGACACTTATGAGGAGTTATGTTTACTGGCGTAATATGGATGTGGATATTGCATTAACAGTAAACAAATGTAAAGGTTGTGCATTAGCCGCTAAGGCACCACCGATAGTTCATAAATCTTGAAAAAACTGACCAGCCATGGTCACGCATTCATATAGACTTTGCTGGACCGATCGAGGGACAATGCTATCTAATCATAGTAGATAGTTTTTCCAGATGGCCGGAAGTGAAGCGGGTCAAAAACCCAACGATAGATAACACAATAAGTTTTCTGCATGAAATATTTGCACATTTTGGGGTACCAGACATTGTAGTCACAGATAACGGAACACAATTTACTTCAAGTGTTTTCAAGGATTTTGGGAATCGTTTAAGTAAAACCATATAACTACACCAACATTCCACCCTAGATCAAATGGATTAGCGGAAAGGTTCATAGATACGATAAAGTGTGCCCTTAGAAAATCAATAGGGACACCGATGGATAAAGCATTACAACAGTTCCTGCAAATATACAGGATAACTTAGAACCCAAATACACCGTCCAAATTATCGCCAGCAGAATTAATGTTTGCAAGAAAAATAAAATCACCATTTGATAAATTAATACGAAAGCAAGCAGTCGTATATAAAACGACACACACATCACGTAAAAGGTTTAAACCTGGTGATCAGGTATATTTTAAATGTTTTAAAAATAATATGTCATATTGGGAGTCTGGTACGGTAGATAAACGTATCGGCGACTTAGTCTACATGATAAAAGGTCCAAAACGGATGCACAAAAGACACCAAAATAAATTGAGAAACGTCATAGGAAGGACAACGAACATGACAACCCTGAGGAACAGGAAGATCCAATTGATATAGTATACGAAACGTTTAATAGTGAACCACCACAGACCATGCCCGAACCGAGGAGATTGGGAAGGAAAAGAAAGGCTATAGACCAAATGATAACGAACTCCAAAAGGAAAAGATATTAAAATCTACACGATTTCAAATCTTTGGAGGGGGTGTTGTGGAGACGCCCACTAATAAGCATACGTGGGTGAACAAGATATAGATAAAGGTATCAAGTCAGCAAGACCGGAGATCTGTGTTCGAACGCCGGATAGGTAAGAAACATGTGCCGGTTGCTCCATTAAAGACTTTAACATGCCCTCTGCTGGACAATCTCCCAACTACAGTACAACTGCACCTTTGTAAATATGTATTATATTTTCGCTTTAATATATTTGTTTTACCTTTATTTCTGCGTATTGATACAGACACAGCAATTGTTATTAAGTTTTTTATTAAATTAAATAAAATTTCATATGATTATTATTATTGAGTTTTTATTGAATTAAATATTATTTTTAGATGATTATCATTACTATTGAGTTTTTATTGAATTAAATAAGATTTCATATGATTATAATTATATTTGAGTTTTTATGTAATTAAACGTTATTTCATGAGATTATTATTTAGTTTTTATTGAATTAAATATTATTATTATTATTATTATTATTGAGTTTTTTATGAATGAAATGTTATTTCATATGATTATCATTATTATTGAATTTTTATTGAATTAAATATTATTTCATATGATTATCATTATTATTGAGTTTTCTTGAATTAAATCAAATTTAATATGATTATCATTATTGAGTTTTTTATTAAGTTAAATTAAATTTTATATGATTATCATTATTATTGAGTTCTTATTAAATTAAATATTATTTTTATATGGTTATAATTATTATTCAGATTTTATAGAATTAAACATATTTCATATGATTATCAATATTATTCAGTTTTTATTGTATTTAATATTATTCTCATAATTATCATTATTATTAAGTTATTTTATTCAATTAAATATGATTTCATATGATCATCATTATTATTGAGTGTTTATTGAAGTAAATATGATTTCATATGATTATCATTATTATTGAGTTGTAATTGAATTAAATAGTATTTTTATATGATTATCATTATTATTGAGTTTTTATTGAATAAAAAATATCTCATATAATTATCATTATTATTCTATTTTTATTAAATTAAATATTATTTCATACAATTATCATTATTACTGAGTTTTTATTAAAATAAATGTTATTTCAAATGATTATTATTATTTAGTTTTTATTGAATAAAATATTATTTAATATGATTATCCTCATTATTTAGTTTTTAATGATTTCATATGATTATCATTATTATTGAGTGTTTATTGAATTAATAGTTATTTCATATGATTATCCTGCTTATTGAGTTTTTTATTGAATTTTAGATTATTTCATATGATTATCATTATTATTGAGTTTTTATTGAATTAAATATTATTTACACGTGATTATCATTATCATTTAGTTTTTATTGAATTAAATAGGATTTCATATGATAATCATCATTGAATTTAATATTATTTCATGTGATTATCATTATTATTTAGTTTTCAGAGAATTAAATATGATTTTATAAGATAATCATTATTATTGAGTTTTTATTGAATTAAATAGGATTTCATATGATTATCATCATGCAGTTTTTATTGAATAAAAGATTTCATCTGATCATAATTTTTTTTAGCTTTTATTGAATTAAATATTATTTTGATATTATTAGTATTATTATTATTTAATTTTTGTTTAATTAAATGAGATTTAATATGATTATCATAATTATTGAGTTGTTATTGTATGTAATATTACTTCATATAATATCATTATCATAATTATTGAGGTTTTATTGAATTAAATGTATTTCATGTGATTATCATTATTATTGAGTTTTATTGAATTAAATAAAATTTAATATAATTATCATTATCAAGTTTTTTATGGAATTAAATAAAATTTTATATGATTATGATTATTATTAAGTTTTTATTGTATTAAATATGATTTCATATGATAATCATTATTATTAGATTTTTATTGTGTTTATATTATTTCATGTCATTATCATTCTTATTGAGTTCTTATTGAATGAAATATGATTTAATATGATTATCATTATTATTGAGGTTTTATTGAATAAAATATTATGGCATAGTATTATAATTTTTATAGTGTTTTTATTGAATTAAATATTATTTAGATATGATTATAATTATCATTGAGCTTTTATCGAATATAAAAGGATTTCATATGATTACCATTATTGAGGTTTTATTGAATTAAATAAGATTTCATATGATAATCATTATTTTTTAGTTTTTATTGAATTAAATATTATTTTTATATGATTATCATTATTATTTAGTTTATATAGAATTTTATAAGATTTAATATGATTATCATTATTATTCAGTTTGTACTTAATGTAATATTATTTCATATGATTATCATTATTATTAAGTTTTATTGAATTAAATACAATTGAATATGATTATCATTATTAAGTTTTTTATAGAATTAAATAAATATTTTTTCAAATGATTATAATTATTATTCGGTTTTATTGTATTAAATAGGATTTCATATTATCATTTAGTTTTTATTGAATTTAATATGATTTCATGATTATCATTATTATTGAGTGTTTATTGAATTAAATATTATTTCATATGATAATCATAATGATCGAGTTTTTATTGACTTAAAATTATTTTTATATGATTTTTTTTATTATTTAGTTTTTATTGAATTAAATATTATTTTCATATGATTATCATTATGTAGTTCTTATTGAATTAAAGAAGGTTTCATAGGAGTATCATTATTTTTGTGTTTTCATTGAATTAAATATTATTTTTATATGATTATCATTATTATTAGGTTTTTATCGAATTAAATATTATTTCATATGATTAGCATTATCATTGATTTTTATTGAATTAAATGAAATTTCATATGATTATCTATCATTAAGTTTTATTATTCAGTTTTCTTGTATTAAATAGGATTTCATATTACTATCATTATTATTTAGTTTAATATTATTTAATATTATTTCATATGATTATCATAATTATTTTATATGATTATCATTATTATTGAGCTTTTATGTAATTAAATATTATTTTGATATGATTATCATTATTATTGAGTTTTTATTAAATTAAATAGGATTTCATACGATTATCATGATTGAGTTTTTATTTAATTGCATGAGATTTCATATGATTATCATTATTTTAGAATTTTTATTGAATTAAATATTATTTTTATAAGAATTATCATTATTATTTAGTTTTTATTGAATTAAATAAGATTTCATATGATTATCATTATTATGAAGTTTTTATTGAATTTTATATTATTACATTTGATTATTACATCATTATTGATTTTGTATTGAATTAAATATGCTTTTATATGATTATAATTATTATTGAGTAATATTGAATTAAATGATATTTAAAATTATAAACATTATTATTGAGTGTTATTAGTTAAAATAAATTTAATATGATTATCATTATTAATTTTTTTATTGAATTAAAAAAAATTAATATGATTATAATTATTATTTAGTTTTTATTGAATTAAATAGTATTTCATATAGTTATTATTATTGAGTTTTTATTGAATTACATATTATTTTATATGACTATCATTATTATTGAGTTTTTATTGAATTAAATATTATTTTTATACGATGATCATTATTATTGAGTTTTTATTGAATTTTATATTGTTTTATATGATTATCATTATTATTCAGTTATTTTATTGATTAAATATGATTTAATATGATCATCATTATTATTTAGTTTTTATTGAATTAGATATTATTTCATATGACTATCATTATTATTAAGTTCTCTTGAATTAAATATAATTCAATATGATTATCATTATTATTGAGTTTTTTATTATATTAAATATAATTTCATCATTATTATTGAGTTTTTATTGAATCAGATATTATTTCATATGATTATTATTATTAGTGAGTTTGCATTGAATTTAATATTATTTCGTATGATTAGTATTGAGTTCATATTGTATTAAATATTATTTCATATAATTATCATTATTATTGAGTTTTTATTGAATTAAATATTATTTACATATGATTATCATTATTATTGACTTTTTATTGACTTAAATAGATTTCATATGATTATCATTGTTGAGTTTTTTAATTAAATAATAGTTTATATGATTATCATTATTATTGAGTTTTTATTGAATATGCTTATCATTATTGCTGAGTTCTATTGAATTAAATAAAATTTAATATGATTATAATTATTAAGTTTTTATAGAATGAAACAAAATTTAATATGACTATAATGATTATTAATTTATTTATTGAATTATATACAATTTCATATGATTATAATTATTCAGTTTTTTATATATTAAATAGGATTTCATATGATTATCATTATTATTGAGTTTTTATTGTATTTAATATTATTTCATATCAGTATCATTATAATTTAGTTTTTATTGAATTAAATATCATTTCATATGATTATCATTGTTATTGAGTTTTTATGTAATTAAATATGATTTCATATGATTATCATTAATTTTGAGTTTTTATTGAATTAAAAATTTTTTCATATAGTTATCATTATTATTGAGTTTTTATTGAATTACATATTATTTTATATGATTATCATTATTATTGAGTGTTTATTTAATTAAATATTATTTAGACATGATTATCATTATTATTGAGTTTTTATTGAAATAGCATTTGATATGATTATCATTATTGAGTTTTTACTGAATTGCGTGAGATCCAGTATGATTTTCGTTATGTTTGAGTTTTTCTTGAATTAAATATAATTTTTACATGATTTACATTATTTTTTAGTTTTTTTTAATTAAATAAGATTTCATGATTATCATTACTATTGTGTTTGTATTGAATTAAATATTATTTCATATGATTATAATTATTATTGAGTTTTATTGAATTAAATATGATGTCATATGATTATCATTATTATTGAGTTATATTAGATAAAATAAAATTTACTATGATTATAATTAATAAATTTTTTATAGACTTAAATAAAATTTCATATGATTATAATTATTACACAGTTTTTATTGTATAAAATAGGATTTCATATCATTATCGTTATTATTTAGTTTCTATTGAATTAAATATGATTTCATATGATTATCATTATTATTGAGTTTTTAGTAAATTAGATAGTATTTACATATGATCATCATTGTTATTGAGATTTTATTGAATTATATGGTTTTCATATGATAATCATTATTTTTGATTTTTATGGAGTCAATTATTATTTTTATATGATTGTAATTAGTATTTAGTTTTCATTGAATTACATAAGATTTCATATAATTATCGTTATTATTGAGTTTTTATTGAATGAAATATTATTTTTATATGATTATCATTATTATTGAGTTTCTATTGAATTATATAATATTTCATATAATTATAATTATTATTGCGATTTATAATTTGATATTGTTTTACATCATTATCATTATTATTATTAAGTTATTTTATTGAATTGCATATGATTTAATATGATCATCATAATTATTTAGTTTTTATTGGATTAAATATTATTTAATATCATTATCATTGTTATTGAGGTCTCTTGAATTAAATACAATTCAATATGATTATCATTATCATTGAGTTTTTTTTATTATATTAAATAAAATTTCATCTGATTATCATTATTATTGTGTTTTTATTGAATTAAATATTATTTCATATGATTATTATTATTGAGTTTTTATTGAATTAAATATGATTTCGTATGATTATTATTATATAGTTTTTATTGAATTAAATATAATTCTATATGATTATCATTATTATTGAGTTTTTATTGAATTAAATGTTATTTCATATTATTATCATTATTATTGAGTTTTATTGAATTAAATAAAATTTAATATGATTATCCTTATTAAGTTTTTTATAGAATTAAATAAAATTTAATATGATTATAATTATTATTAAGTTTTTTATAGAATTAAATAAAATTTAATATGAATATAATTATTATTAAGTTTTTATTGAATTAAATAAATTTTATATGAATATAATTATTATTAAGTTTTTTATTGAATTAAATAAATTTTATATGACTATAATTATTATTCAGTTTTTTATTGAATTAAATAAATTTTATATGATTATTTTTTTTTTTTTACACAGTGATCACCACTTATCAAGGCCCGGAAGCCACTCAGGGATAAGGGTTATTGCAAGTACATTACGTTAGTGTGGAGATTTGATGGAGTGTTTACTTAAGGAGGCGGTTCATTAGGAATTTGTTAACATTGGACTTGAAGACATCCAAGTTGTAGTCCGGAGGGAAGCAGACAGACGAAACAAAGTTCCACAGGCGTGTAGTTCTAAGAAAGAAGCTTTGTTCATGGAATCCGCGTTTTGATTTAGGCACAGATATAGAGTGGGGGAAATTTTTCACAGTGGATTCAGCTAGACGGGTGTTTTTCGTTAAAGATTGGCGAGGGGGGACCAGGGATTGGAGTTCAGACGAGCACCTGCCATGAAAATAACGATAAAACAAGGATAGGCTCGCAACGTCTCTTCTGTGAGAGAGGGGTTGCAGGGTAGAGAAAAGGGCATCCCCCACTAAGCCACGAAGTCTATTTTGTACTCTGTCAAGGCATGATAGGCTGTTTTTGGCAGCTCCTGCCCAGATATGGCAACAGTATTCCATTCTTGGACGTACTTGGCTTTTATATAGATAGAGAATTGCATCAGTAGTGAGATATCTTCTGGAGCGGTAGAAGGATCCCACCATCTTTCCAGCGACCTTGGCAACAGACTTGATGTACGTGTTCCATTTCAGATCAGGAGTAAAGGTCAAACCCAGAAGCTTGTCAAAACACGGGGCCTCACCCAGACGAGAGCCATCCATCACAATTGATGCCAGATGGGGATCAGAGCGATGATGATGTAAGGATAGGAGTTTGGTTTTGGATGCATTAAAGGTAACTAGCCACATCTTCCCCCACTGAACCACGCGCTCGAGATCAGAGGAGAGAGAATCAGAGAGAACTTTGTCATTTACAGCCTTTGATGTGTTGCTGTAGATGGTCGTGTCATCAGCATAGATGTCAACAAATGATTTTAGTATGTGTTTTGGTAGATCATTGATGTAGATCGGGAAGAGAGTTTGGCCCAGTATGGACCCTTGAGGGACTCCAGCATTAATACTGTGGGCCTCTGATTTCTGCCCATCAACCACTACTCTTATGAGCCTATCAGAGAGAAATGATGTAATGATCGAGAAAACATTTCCAGTTATACCGTAGCTGGGAATCTTGTGTAGTAGGCCTTTATGCTAAACATTATCGAAGGCCTTTGATATGTCAAGAGCAATTGCCCTAGAAAGGAAGCCTTTGTCAAGAGATCCACTAATCCTGTGGGATATAACCGTCAGCACATCTGCGGTAGATCTTGCAGAGCAGAAACCATATTGTGTGTTACTAAGAAGGTTATTCCTGCTGAGGTGGTTGACTATTTCTCTATTTAATATTGATTCCAGCAACTTACTCATAACACAGAGGAGACTTATTGGTCTGTACTGAGAGGGAGATGACTTATCACCTGAATTCTTAAATACAGGGCAAACTGATGAGGTCTTCCAGGGGGTCGGAAAGCACTTCTCCTTAAGGCAGCGCTTAAATAGTTTCGTAAGTATGGGAGCAAGTTCTGGTTGAAGCTTTTTTAACACTATAATTGGGATGCCATCAGGGCCAGTTGCTTTACTGGAATCTAGGTTTTTTATTAGCTTAGCGACCTCATGCACGGATATTTGTATGTTACCTAGCTTGGTCTGTGTTATAGGAGGAAATATGGGAAGTTGATGGCCTTCGTCGTATAGGGTAGAATTAGCTGCAAAGTTCTTTGCAAATAGTTTGGCCTTGTCTGACGCTGATGAGATGACCTCTGGTCCATTGATAATGGTTGGGATAGAACGCACACTTCTGTTCAGGATCCTATTTGTTATTTGCCAAAACTGGTGAGAACCAAGCCGCTGATCAGCTACCTTGGATTTAACAGACTGGGCATATAGCTCTCTTGCATTTTTTATTACTCTTTTACAGTGGTTGCTGGCAGTCCTGAAAGCAGCTTTAATCTCAGTGCATCTATTACGTTGGTAGCTATGGAAAAAGTGATTTCTGTGCGCGATAGCAGCAGCATATTCTGGGGAGAACCATGGCTGGCTTTTAGGTTTTTGTTGGAATTTTTTAGATGGTATGAATTGGTCAATGCCTACAATTAACCATTCGGTCAGATCTGATACTATAGAGGACACTTCCTTTTTAAACATGGAGTACAGAGGTAAATCAGATATGAATGTACGGAAGCTATCCCAGTCAGCCATAGAGTATCGGTATACAGTACGATGGAGGGGTACGTCTGGGGGCTTCTTACAATTCGTTTTTATCTTAACTGATACGACGGAGTGGTCGGAGGATCCTAGAGGAGAATGAACGGTACATGAACATAGCTCAGGGGAAGTTGAGAGAAAAAGGTCTAAGAGGCTTGCATATTGATTGGGTGTATCGGGCACACGGGTGGGTTCGCGAACTATCTGAGTGAGGTCATAAGCAATGGCAAAATCATGACAAAACCTCCCCTCATCATCTGTCTTATTTGAATGGGTCAGCCATTCCACGTTATGGACGTTGAAGTCACCACAGATGTGGATGTTAGCCAAGGGATGTGAAGACAGTATGTGGTCTATTTTCTCAGATATGCTCTTAAAGATAGTAACTCCGCTGTTGTGGGGCCTATAGAGGGCAAATATAAATGCAGTGGTGTTAGCAAGTGCAACCCTGAAGCACATATAGGGTAAATTAGGATCTTCTCTAGAGATATCCCTGCCACATGGGAAGCCATCCTTAATGTAGGCACATATTCCATGCCCATGGCGATCTTGGGTGTCAGATTTAGCTGTTAAATTGGAGTATCCATTAATTATGAACTCATCTAGGGAAGTGGTCGGCCCTATTCCAGTTTCACTTAGAAATAATATGTCCGGTTTCGTCTCCTGTAATTGGGTTTCAACCTCTGGAAGGTTGGAACGTAGATCCCTGATATTGGAGAAGGAGACCTTGTAGTAGGGGTCTACGCTGGAAGATGGGGTTCTAGGTTTAATCGAGTTTTTATTCTGGAGATATTTCATGTTGAGGTTTTGGGATTTGTGGAATAGGTCGGCATACTTGGTTAGAGCAGTACAGAGAGGGAAAGTAAGAGAGAAAAAGACAGGAAAATTTTTTATTTGGAGCACACGAAAAGGTAAAGCCGTAACAATTACCCACTGGTATGGCATCGAGAGGCCCCACCAGAGACTTCTGCATGGTCCAGATCCACTCACCAAATGGCAATACAGCAGTCCCAGTACTTTGCGCCTGCTGATAGGACAGCCTCCTTAGTGGTTAATCCAAGGTTCGGGTCCCTGACTATCAGGCGGATAACGTCAGCCCAGACGAAACGTTTACCTCCAGCACCCTTACTAGTGACATGGCCACAAGGACAGACAGAGACAGAAGAATTTCCGACATCTCAGACTACTGGTCACCAAGTAGTACCGACCTTTAAGCAGCTTTTTCTTCACCCTTTGTCAGAAAAATCACTCATTGTATGAGGACTGAATGACAAAATAGGAGAAGCGAGAGTTACTGGAGCTGCCGATAACACATCCACTATATTATCTACTCTCCATTATAATTATTATTCAGTTTTTTTATTGAATTAAATATGATTTTATATGATTATAATTAGTATTTAGTTTTTATTGTATTAAATAGGATTTTATATGATTATCATTAGTATTGAGTTTTTATTAAATTAAATATTATTTCACACGATTATCATTATTATTGAGTTTTTATTGAATTAAATATGATTTTATATCATTTGATGTAAACGAAATAAAAGAATCATTTTATGTAAACGAAATAAAAGAATAATTTTATGTAAACGAAATAAAAGAATAATTTTATGTAAACGTAATAAAAGAATCATTTTATGTAAACGAAAAAAAAAATAATTTTATGTAAACGTAATAAAAGAATAATTTATGTAAAGAAATTAAAAATCATTTTATGTAACCGAAATAAAAGAATCATTTTATGTAAACGAAATAAAAAAAATTATTTTATGTAAACGTAATAAAAAATAATTTTATGTAAACGTAATAAAAGAATCATTTTATGTAAACGAAAAAAAAATAATTTTATGTAAACGTAATAAAAGAATCATTTTATGTAAACGAAATAAAAGAATTATTTTATGTAAACGTAATAAAAGAATCATTTTATGTAAACGAAATAAAAGAATCATTTTATGTAAACGAAATAAAAACATTTTATGTAAACGAAATAAAATAATCATTTTATGTAAACGTAATAAAAGAATAATTTTATGTAAACGAAATAAAAACATTTTATGTAAACGAAATAAAAAATAATTTTATGTAAACGTAACAAAAGAATCATTTTATGTAAACGAAATAAAAGAATTATTTTATGTAAACGTAATAAAAGAATCATTTTATGTAAACGAAATAAGAATTATTTTATGTAAACGTAATAAAAGAATCATTTTATGTAAACGAAATAAAAGAATCATTTTATGTAAACGTAATAAAAGAATCATTTTATGTAAACGAAATAAAAGAATCATTTTATGTAAACGTAATAAAAGAATCATTTTATGTAAACGAAATAAAAGAATTATTTTATGTAAACGTAACAAAAGAATCATTTTATGTAAACGAAATAAAAGAATTATTTTATGTAAACGTAATAAAAGAATCATTTTATGTAAACGAAATAAAAGAATTATTTTATGTAAACGTAACAAAATAATAATTTTATGTAAACGTAATAAAAAATTATTTTATGTAAACGTAATAAAAGAATTATCTTATGTAAACGAAATAAAAGAATTTTCTTATGTAAACGTAATAAAAGAATCATTTTATGTAAACGAAATAAAAGAATCATTTTATGTAAACGTAATAAAAGAATCATTTAATGTAAACGAAATAAAAGAATCATTTTATGTAAACGTAATAAAAGAATCATTTTATGTAAACGAAATAAAAGAATCATTTTATGTAAACGTAATAAAAGAATCATTTTATGTAAACGTAATAAAAGAATCATTTTATGTAAACGAAATAAAAAAATCATTTTATGTAAACGTAATAAAAGAATCATTTTATGTAAACGAAATAAAAGAATCATTTTATGTAAACGAAATAAAAGAATCATTTTATGTAAACGAAATAAAAGAATCATTTTATGTAAACGTAATAAAAGAATTATTTTATGTAAACGAAATAAAAGAATCAGTTAATGTAAACGTAATAAAAGAATCATTTTATGTAAACGAAATAAAAGAATCATTTTATGTAAACGAAATAAAAGAATCATTTCATGTAAACGAAATAAAAGAATCATTTTATGTAAACGAAATAAAAGAATCATTTTATGTAAACGAAATAAAAGAATCATTTTATGTAAACGAAATAAAAGAATCATTTTATGTAAACGTAATAAAAGAATCATTTTATGTAAACGTAATAAAAGAATCATTTTATGTAAACGTAATAAAAGAATAATTTGATGTAAACGAAATAAAAGAATCATTTTATGTAAACGAAATAAAAGAATCATTTTATGTAAACGAAATAAAAGAATCCTTTTATGTAAACGAAATAAAAGAATCATTTTATGTAAACGTAATAAAAGAATAATTTTATGTAAACGAAATAAAAGAATCATTTTATGTAAACGAAATAAAAGAATCATTTTATGTAAACGAAATAAAAGAATCATTTTATGTAAACGAAATAAAAGAATCATTTTATGTAAACGAAATAAAAGAATCATTTTATGTAAACGAAATAAAAGAATCATTTTATGTAAACGAAATAAAAAAATCATTTTATGTAAACGAAATAAAAAAAATCATTTTATGTAAACGTAATAAAAAAATTATTTTATGTAAACGTAATAAAAAAATCATTTCATGTAAACGTAATAAAAAAATTATTTTATGTAAACGTAATAAAAAATTATTTTATGTAAACGTAATAAAAAAATCATTTCATGTAAACGTAATAAAAAAATCATTTTATGTAAACGTAATAAAAAAATTATTTTATGTAAACGTAATAAAAAAATTATTTTATGTAAACGTAATAAAAAAATTATTTTATGTAAACGTAATAAAAAAATTATTTTATGTAAATGTAATAAAAAAATCATTTTATGTAAACGAAATAAAAAAATCATTTTATGTAAACGAATCAAAAAGAATCATTTTATGTAAACGAAATAAAAAAAATCATTTTATGTAAACGAAATAAAAAAATCATTTTATGTAAACGAATCAAAAAGAATCATTTTATGTAAACGAAATAAAAAAAATCATTTTATGTAAACGAAATAAAAAAATCATTTTATGTAAACGAATCAAAAAGAATCATTTTATGTAAACGTAATAAAAAAATCATTTTATGTAAACGAAATAAAAACATTTTATGTAAACGAAATAAAAAAAAAAATCCTTATTCCATTATTCCCAAACCTAAAACATTGAATAAAATATCAAAACTAAAACGGAATTCTCTAGTGACATAATAGGTAAATTAGGACAGAAAACTCTTTCTAAACATACACACACACACACACACACACACACACATATATATATATATATAGTTTAGTAGAAATGGTAATTAATAAAAACCTGAAGAAAGTGCTCAATACTGTTGTAGAGCAAATATGCGTTTTAATTTTTATTACCGTATTTTCTGTTACATTATTGTTTCAGCTAATATATATGTATGTTTGTGTGTGTGGGGGGGTGTTATAAACCGAAAAAAACAGTTTTGCGTTCAGTTGTCTAACAATTCAACAAACTTCTTAATCCGCGGAGTTTTGAAGAAATACTTTCCTTCTCATCAGAGGGTAGGAATTAGCAAAATGCGGGATCGGATTTTGCATACAAAAGTATTTGATAAAAGTGCAAGTAAGTTAAAGATCTTACTTGATAACAAAAAAATGAAGCTGAGGAATTTGGTGAAGAAAAAGGTGATTACACGTGAATGGATAGTCTGGTGAAAGGTAAATAATCCAATGACGGTAAAATCCAAAAATATAAATTCAAGAAAGTTAATGGAATTTCCATTTGCACAAGTAAAAGAAAGTATTTCTTTGAAACTCCGCGGATTAAGAACTATCCACTTATCAAGTAGTTCTTTTTCAGATTAAATATGTTTTAAAGTCTTCTTTAAAGTGTTTTTAACATGTTTTATTAACTGTTTGCTCGTGTGTATAGGGGGAGGGGAAGAAAAGACGGTTTAAGTCTTGCAACGAAATGTCGACGTTGCTTACAAGCAGTCTTTCCCTGTAAAAGAACAAATGGGTAACGATGGTCGAAGAGTAACACTACTAACATAACAGTAGAGCGACCACCCCTTTTTATCTACTCCAACTCTCAGTCAACGAGATTCTGAAATGTCTATTTAACTTTTAATGAATAGGCACTCAGGTTCTTTGATTAACGGACCAGTCGGACCACCGGCCGTGTTGGTCTGGTCACAGCTATCAGCACTCCTTTCTCCCTCCCCACCGACCCACCCTCGGCAAGTCAACCAATTCAAAATTCTCACAATATATATATATATATATATATATATATATATATATATATATATATATGTTTATGGTAAACATTAGGATTTTCTAAAATCTTAATCTTAAATAAACGCATTTTTATTCACGAAATCAATATTTTTATTGGATTGCAATAAAATTAAACCTTTTTTATGTTTAATATTATTTTAAGAATCAATATTTTTGAGTGATTACAAAAAATAAAACTGTTTCAGATTATTTTAAAAGTTATTGAATGGATTTTTTAAAGCGTAAAAAATAACTTACCTTTCATATTGTATTGCAATAAAAAATAAACTTATTCTAATATTTAAGATTATTTTAAAGTTGTTGAATAATATGGTTGTCAAGTGAAAAAAACAAAAAACAAAACAAAAAAACTTACCTTCCATTCCAGGAATTTAATACGAAAAAAAAAATCGTTTTTCTTTTGTGTCCAACGGCCAACGCAGAAAATTTGTTTGTTTGTCAGGATTTCTTAATATAATTTTTAGTAAATTGATACAAATTTTGTTTTGTGTGTCCAATTAATTAAGCAATTAGATATATGAAAATATAAAAGAATCAAAATTAAAAGACAAAAAACACAATTTAAACGTGAAATTATTATAAAAAGAAAAAATCAACTGCTCCAGAACAAAGAACTTATGTTCATCGTAAAACGGTGTAATCATTATTTTGTTCCTCGTGTAAAAGATTGAACATTTCATTATTTTTTGGATTAGTCGAACTACTGTTTACATCCAAGATGAGAACAGTAATCCAAATAATCTAGGCACCGCCAAAAATGGCCGCAAAATCAAGTTGTTGTTGTTTTTTAAAATGAAATTACATTTATTAAAATCCATTATTTCTGAGTAACTTTTTTTTTCCAGAAAGATAAAACCCTGATTTTTATCATATAGGAAACAGAATAATGTAAAACTTTTTCTACTATTTTTAATTAAATTTTAAATGTTAAATTTTCCCCAAAAGTTAACAGTTGACATTTTTTGTCTTGCACAAAAAATGTACATAAATATTTAAAAAAAAAAAAAAGAAAAGGTTTTTGAAATAATTAATTTATTTATTTATTGTCTAATTAAGATTTAGGATGATTTTCTAAAAGAATATGCAAAAATATTATAATATAAGTACCTGGATTTCAAATAATTCCACTTATTCATATAGGTAACTAGTTATTTCGCGTCGATCTAGAATCTAGATCGACACTTTACGTTGACGTTTGATAAGAAGCAAACTATGGAAAACCAAACAGGCCAAAATAACTTATTTTTCAGTGACGAAAATTTCAATGTATTATTAAGCTGAGGCTTGCCAGTACCAGATGGGTGACCATTTGTATGAGTTTGGTTTTTTAATGTGTATGTGTGTGGGGCCAGGTTCCCCAAAATGGGGGGGAGGGCAATTTAAAGCAGAATAAAAAAAAAATTATTTCAGCGCGTTTGGTCCACCGTAGTCGAAAGGCGGCAAACGTTTTCAAACGGGATCGAAAAAAGTGATGCTATTTTTAACACAAAGGGCACAATATTTATCGAATTTTTTTTGTTGTATCGATTCTTCAAAGCATGCTCTGTTTAATAATGGTCATGCATTCGGCTCGCTAAAAAGAAATTGTTAATTTATTTATCAAAGATTTTAAAATGGCTTTTTTCGTATAAATATCAAAAAAACATTTTTTTGTTTTGCTTAACTTAAATTAATTATTTTACTTAACATATTCACCGAATTTCACACTTCAAAACTCAAAAGCGGGATAATTAAACACAATCGAAGTTCTGATATTCAGACGTCAAAATAAGGTATGCAAACATTTTTTTTTTAATCTATTATTCTGTCCCTTACAACAACACAATATGTTAAGTTCAGTTTCAAATGATTATTTTAAGCATATTTGTTTCCCACTTCAAAAAAAAAGGGGGGGTGTAAGCAAAAAAAATATATATATAAATATCGTTTATGAAAAGGCCGTTGATATTCGCAGCCGGCTGCGGCTATTCTAAAATGCTATTCGCAGCCGGTCGCGGAAGTGACGTCAGACAAATCTTAAGTAAATTCTTGGCTAGAATTGTAAAAATAATTTTTCTTTTGTAATAGAATTTAACAATTTCTTTCATTTTGAGCTGCTTTTTTCTCCCGTTTATTTTTGTTTTCTAGAATTAATAAACCAGTTTACAAGTAAAAAATAAGTTGTTTTAATTTTTAATTACCAACACAGTGGCGAATTTAATTTTTCTCTCTCCCATTTTTTATTTTGAGCGGAGAATTTAACATGTCTTTTCATTTTAATTATTTGTTTTAGTTTTTCATTACTAACACAGCGGAGAATTTGGGGTACTCATGCAGAGAACGGCATGGGCGTGGCTTATCACTTGCTCAGTTGCGAAATATTTTTGTTTTTAGTAAATAATTTGCGTTTTTTGGCAAAGTTTATTTTTAATAAAATTAGCGTATTTACTGATATTTTTGAACCGCGATATTACCATTCTTTCATAACACCGATCACTTTAGTCCTGCCTTCTTACACAGGTTTTCGGGTCGCTGACAACGAATCTGATAATCAACCCCACAGCAAATTTACCGTTTAGATGGTATTAACCCCTCTACCTGTCGCCATTTTACAGGCTTCGTTGCCCGCCCGCTAGGTGTATCAGAATTTTAGGAGGAATTTTTGACACCCCCAACAAAAAACTGCGAATAAAATATATAAAACTCGTAATTTCTGTTTTTAAAGTGGGTTGTTTATTTTCCTTATGAAATATACTTCCAAAATAAACTATTACAGTCGTTTAAAACATAATAGAAGTATTATTTTTTATTTTTTAAAAACAATGTTTACAAAATGTCTAAGCGCGTTTCTCCGACAACTTCTTTTTAAAAACAATGTTTACAAAATGTCTAAGCGCGTTTCTCTCGACAACTTCCGGTTTCGCCGCCGGCCGGCTGCGAATAGCATTTTAGAATAGCCGCAGCCGGTTGCGAATAGTCACTTCGTATGAAAAATAAGTACACTGTTATAAAGTTCATTCTTCTCTTAATAATCGCTGAAAATTTCGTATTGATCGGATAATGACCTGATTTTGGTAGATTTTTTAAAAGACGGCCCGTCAAAAAGTACTGACCTGCCCCCCCCCCCCCAGTTTTGGCGGTGCCTAAAATAATCCAAACATAAAAAAAATGCAAACCTGAATATTTCACATAAACATTTCAAAAATGAAGGAATTGAACAAATAGCGAAGTCAATCAAATAACAAAAATAGATTTGAACCAACAAGAAACAAAACAATAATCACATGATTACATTATGAAAATTGCGAATTATTTTATCAGATTCGATTCCGTTAACTTTACGATGACCTTAACTTATAATTCCAGACTTAAACCTGATGTTTTACGTGCAATCAGCATCAAACGACTAACGATGAAAGTGTAGTGCCTGTTTCTTGTTTGTTTGAGCATTTCAGCCATATCACAATTCTGGCTTTAGGTGTCATGTTTTGCGCCCTCCTTTGATAGAGAAGTAATGCAATGTTGTAAAATGTCGCGCCTCGCACATATGAATATGAGGAAAAAATATAACAGAACACAAATCGATACTTAACAACATTCAGATCGCTGTGTAATTTGCTTGCACCCCACTTGTTTATTATATATATATATATATATATATATATATATATATATATATATATATATATGAACAAATGATTAATAAAACATGTTAAAAGACATCTTGAAAAAGAGTTAAAAACATATTTAATTTAAAAAAAGGAAACACAAGATAAGTGGATAGTCCTTAATCCGCGGAGTTTCGAAGAAATACTCTCTTTCTCATCAGAGGGCAGGAATTAGCAAAATGCAGGATCGCATTTTGCATATAAAAGTATTTAATGAAACTAGAAGTAAGTCAGAGATCTTACTTGGTTAAAAAAAAAAAGGTGACGTAAGGGGAACAGGAGGCAAAAAAAGAAAAATGATAAAATGATTTCACATGAATGGATAGTCCGGTGAAGGGTAAAAATCCAATATTCTCTCTCTCTCTCTCTCTCTCTCTATATATATATATATATATATATATATATATATATATATATATATAGTACTAATTCTTTGCGTTTAAAGCCGCCCCCCCCCTCCTCGTGTCCCTAAATAGCTAAGTGGCGACGATAGATCGATTTCATTCAAATTTGAGTTGCCTCTGTAAAAATAAGTACTTGATCAAATTAAATTACTTTTTTTCGGAGAACTTGATCGATAACGGGTACGTACAATATAACTCTTTTTTTTCAATGTTTTCGTTTTTTAATGTCTTGATAAAACTGTACGAGTGCCAATTAATGAAATACAAAACTGTTTGATTTAATTACATAAAAATGTTGTTTTTTGGTTTAGTGCTTTGGTTTGAATTCTAAAAGTTTTCATTCGTTTGTATTTGTTCTCATTGAAAAGATTATGAATTTATGTTGTTCACATGTAAACGACCTTGACATTGAATATTACAATAAAATGTAAGTTCCGTTAAGAATTGAGGTATTTTGTAAAAATGTTGGTAAGTTTAAATTAAAGTAAATTATTTGTCTTTAGTTTGCAGGTTGAAACAAGTAACCAAGAAAGCAATACAAATGACGACTCAACAAACAAAGGTAGATCAAATAAGAAGTGCATTAGGAAAAGGTATATTTACAGGATATTTACATAATGGTGTCAAATAAGAGAGTCTTTGCTGGAGAAACATATCTGCTCTCCGCGGCCTTCGGTGGCTTCTGGTGAACACACACTCAGACTAACCGAATCTTCCTATTTATGTGTAATTACTATCCACATATGCAAATGAATGTGTGCCACCACAACACCCTCCTCACAAGATTTGAAGTCGCACAGATTTCAATATTTTTTTCTCTTGGGATTTAACATTAATGGTTCATTAAACTTTCTTTTTCTACCTGATCTTCGGGGCTCACGTGTATATTGAGGCGGTTCCAAATTAAAGGATTCGTATATGATGTGCATGGTTTCCTCCTCTTCGACTGCTGTTGTAGAATCACCATCTTGAATGTGGCGTTTTTTTTATTTGGTTCAGGTACCTTTTATGTATATTTTGTGGACCTTTAGTCATGTGTGTACAATCATTAATGCATTTATCCACTACTCCACATTCCCAGTAAGAAGTGTTATTCCTGTAGCACTTGAAATATACTCGATCTCCCGAGTTATATTTCTTTCTTATCATGTGTGTAGTGTTTCGGACAATTGCCTGTCTTGGCAATAGTTTATCAAACGCTGAGTTCACCTTTCTGCCAAACATTAAATCAGCTGGTGATATGTTTGACGGGGTATTAGGGTGCGGTGTTATCCTATATATTTGCAAAAATTGTTGCAAAGCTTTTTCCGTTGGTATCCCAATGGATTTTTGCAACGCTCGTTTTAACGTGTCCACGAACCTCTCTGCGACGCCGTTTGATCTTCGATGATACGGCGGAGTAGTGATATGCTTTACTTGGAACGTGTCACAAAATTCCTTAAAGTCTGTGGATGTGAATTGAGTTCCATTGTCAGTGACCAGTGTGTCTGGTACACCAAATCGTGCAAATAACTCGTGTAAGAATCCTATTGAGTTGTTCGTTGTTGGATTCCTGCAACGCATGACCTCATGCCATTTTGTATAACTATCTACTACAATTAAGTAGTAATTTTCTCCTACTGGACCAGCGAAGTCCATGTGGATTCTCGACCATGGGTGGTCGGTTTTCGGCCAAGGTTTGTGTACTATAGGTGGGGATTTTGCCGCTAAATGGCATCCTTCACATCTATTTATTGTTGTAGCTATGTCGACGTCCATGTTACGCCAGTATACGTAGCTTCTCATTAGAGACTTCATCCGATTTATCCCCGGATGTCCTATGTGAAAGTCTCTCAAAATCGTCTTCTGCAACGTTTTAGGTATTACTACTCTCTCGCTATATAATAACACATCGTTACATATGGAAAAAATTTCCTGAACCTTTTTGTCATTTATAATTTTTTCTTTTATATCATTTATATATTCATCTTTATCGGCTTCTCTTTTAATGTCCGACAATGTTACCGGTAGTTCTTTAATGATGTTTGCTACCATATTTTTCACTTCGACGTTTGTTCGAATTGCTGCAATCACTGATTCTTCCAAATTATGTTTTTGTGGTATCAGTCTTGAAAGTCCATCCGCATGGCAAATCTTTTTCGATGCTAGATGTTGTAGATGGAAATCGTAATTCAGTAGGATCATACCCCAGCGCAGCAATCTATTTGTGGTGTATAAAGGCACTCCTTTTTTTGATCCGTAGATTGGTTTTTATGGTTTATGGTCGGTTTCAAGTATGAATTGTCTACCATATAAATATCGGTGGAATTTAGTCACTGCAAAGATTATACTCAACGCTTCTTTTTCAATCTGTGAATACGCCTTCTCTGCTGGAAGCAGCGTTCTCGAAGCGTAAGCTATCAGCTTTCTAGATCCATTAGGCATGATATGTTGAATGCATGCTCCTATGCCGTAGGAACTAACGTCACTAGCGACGACTATATTTAATTTTGTGTCATAGTGAGTTAGAAATAATTCAGATGTTAGTGCGCTCTTTATTTTGTCAAAAGCGGTTTGACATTCTTGCGTCCAGTTCCAAGGTGTGTCCTTTTTTAACAGCTCATTTAAGGGAGCTCGCAAATTATGCATCCCTTCAATAAAAGATTGGTAATAATTTGCGAGTCCTAAGAAACTCTGCAAGTTTGTTACGTTATTAGGTGATGGCATATTTTTTATTGCCGCAGATCTTTCTGGGTCTGGACGTCGCCCATGTTTATTTATTTTATGTCCAAGATACTTAATTTCGCTCATACAAAAGTCGCATTTATTTTCTTCTACTTTAAACCCGAATTCTTGTATTCGAGTGAATACTTGTTTTAAAAGCTCCTTATGTTCTTCTAGGGATTTGCTCCTGATAACAATTTCGTCCAGGTATGCACATGCGCACTCAATACCACTTAGCATGGTGTCCATCGCTTGTTGAAAAATGGCAGGCGCTACTTTGATGCCAAAGGACAACCGGTTGTATTTGTACAATCACTTATACGTGTTGATGCATAGTATTTTTGAGCAATTCTCCTCGACCGGTATTTGTAAATACGCGTCGCTCAAGTCTATCTTGGAGAAGATATTACCACCATTCAACTTTGTGAATATTTCCTCTGGACTTGGTAGAGGGTAATGGTAATCTTGTAATATGGAGTTTAGACCTGTCGAAAAGTCTGCGCACACTCTGATTTCATCATTCTTTTTCTTTACATATACGGTGGGGGCTGCCCAGTCGCTATGTTCTATTTTTGATAGTATTCCTGTCTGTTCCAATCTGTATAATTCTTTATTAATCTTTTCCAACCCAGTGAACAGAATGTTTCGCTTTTTTCTAAAAATTGGGCTGGTGTTTTCTTTAAGTTCAAACGAGGCGTTAAATTTATTGCAATGACCTAATTTAGTTCAAATTTCTCAATTAAATCTATTCCAAACAGGTTTTCACTATTTTTCAATACGAACATTTTTCATCTCTTTCTAATCCCTTTCAATTTTATCGGAAGGATAACTTCAAATTTTATCTCACCACCAGTTACCGTCCGAGCTGATTTACTTGTTTTTATCATGGTTGGTTTACCCAACTTTTTCCATGTATTCAAGTTTATTATAGAAATATCCAGTTGTAATTTATTGGCGTTTTAAATATTTCCACTTTTATGTATTTTCGCCGATTTTTATCTATTTTTTCATTTGATTTTGTTTGCTGTGCTCTCTTTCTGGTGAAATATTTATATCTGCAACAATCGCTTTTGTGTCCGACTTTCTTGCAAATGTAGCATTTTTTCTTCTTATAAGGGCAATCCGATTCCCAATGTCTTTCTGCGCATCTCTTACAGTTATATCTAGGAAGAGACTTGTTATATTCTTTACTATAATTATAATTATTATATTTGGAATATCTCGTTCCGTTTTGACTGCTTTTATTTGTATAGTTCTTGGTTGGTGTGTATGGTTTTCTAACCTTTCTTACATATGCCACTCCGGATTCTTCTATCTTTTTTAAATCCTTTTTTAGTGTAATGGCCCTTTCACAATCCTCTGCTAATTTCTGAAGTGTCAAATCTTGTTCAGATTCCAGCTTAGAAACACTCGTCTGCGTATTTCTGCATCTTTCGTGGACACTAACCCTTGTTCGAAGATTAGGCATTTGAAATCTTCTACTGTTAGTTCCGCTAGCTTAAAATTATCACAGTTTTTATTGACAACTGATGCGTATATCAAATAATCTTGGTTGTCCATCTTCCTTAGATTCATACACAACCATCTCTTATGAAAAAGAGATATATTCGGATTAAGTAATTCTTTTAGTAATTTTACAGCTTCCATGAAATCTAATCCCGTAGTTCTTTTTTAGGTAGTATATAATCTACGAACTTGCTGTGTTCTCTTACACCCAACTTCCTGAGTAAAATGCTCACTTTCTGGCTATTTGGCCAACTTTTGCAGTCCAGTTGAAAGACATCCTCGTATCTTGTATAGTATGCTTCAAAAGTCTTTTCTTCCTCCGGCACATAATTAAATGTGTCCATGCTATTAAATATAGTTGTATGCGAGAAATTATTACTGTCGACATTTTCTCGATTAGTCTTTAATAGTTCCAGTGTTTTAGTAACACGTTCATTTTGCCTTTCTTCATATTGTTAAGAGAAACATTTTCGCACCCTTCATATATATCAATTAAGTAGACACCCCTTCCCACACCCAATCCTTAGCAGACGGAGTCAAAAATGAGGCTGGCCGAGCGACCTAGATTTCTACACCCACGCAATGACCTTCAACTGTCGCCAACAAGAAAAACGCGGGAGAATCAAGGCAGTTCGACGAAGGCGGTGGACACGGAAACATGTGTGGGGGCATTTTGCTCGAAAAATGGAAACACCGCGGTTGATTCGCATGGTGAAAAAAAAAAAAGAAAAACATCTCGTCGACTCGTATCGTGCCACAAAGGAACAATATATACCCACCTTGGCACTAATCGATTGGAATTCACGCCGTGCTGATAAGGAATAACATATATCCACCTTAGCATAAATGGATTGGAATTTACGAGAATCGATCCTTCAAACCAGCACCTCATAAAAGGGAAAGAAGCTTCGGGTGAATTGAACGTCGACTCAACAAAAGAAGTTAAGTAACTCTTTCTAAATTGTTTTTGCTCGATCAATTATGTGAACTGTTGAATGCCCCATGAAAAAGGGGAAAAGAAAAAAAAAATGGGGAAAAGAAAAGCAACCTTCGAACTGCTGAATCCCCCCCTGTTGATCGGCCCATAAGTAACATATCATTGACTATAAAAAAAAAGAAAAAAAGGAAGAAGAAAAAAAAGGGGGAAAGAAAAGAAAATAAAAAAAAATAGAGGAAAGAGGGAAAAACTATTTCTATATCTTGAGACTTTCAGTGTGACCCCCCCTCTCTGAGTATCACTCATATCTCGTTGATTCTCATCGAAGAGAACAAAAAGAACCTTCCTAAGACAATCGAAATATCACTCACCCCCCTCTCCTTGTCCCAAATCATTGCCTGCATGTATATATTCTTTTATTCTTTTTTTTTCATGTTATTTCAGTTATGATTTCAGTTGCATGTTCTGTTTTCGTAGTTACATTTTACCCGGTTCAATTTGTTTAAATAAATTGTTGATTTAATAACTCTCATACCCGTGTCGACTTGTGTCTCTTTTGTTTGCCTTACATTGCCGCCCGTGAATGCCTCGAGTATATTCCACGACGATTCTGGTCTGAACCTGGACACTGTACCATAGAGACCGCATAGTTTGCAGTCGGTACCCGTCAAACTTTTCTTTTTCTTAAAACGCGTGCCCGGTCTTGGGATTTTCTCTGAGAACTCCAACCTTGGTACCGTACAGGGAGGTTCTCGTCAAGAAACAGGCTCGTGGTACCTTCACAATATTCAAATTGTAATTTCTTCTGTCTTTCTTCTTGTTCAAGTTGTAATTTCTTCTGCCTTTCTTCTTGTTCAAATTGTAATTGCTTCTGCCTTTCTTCTTGTTCCATTTGCCATTTCAATAATTTCTCCTCTCTACGTGCATCTAGCTCGGATTGCGCCTTTTGTTGCGTCTGCAAAAATTGCATTAACATTCTAGATAAATCTTCCATTTTTTTGTATCCTTCAATAGCAGTAATGCAGTTATGAAGAAAAATTGTACAATTTCACAAGCAACACAATATCCGTACCATATAAAATGGCCTGTGTTACAAAAAAAAATTATTCATAGTTCCTGTTTCCAATAGTAATATCGCTGCTCGAATAATATTTTTTCACTTCGCTAGCGAGTCAAGCTCATCCAACCACAACATAAGTCATACGGATCTGTTTGTCGTTTTACAAAAATTCACTTTTACAGTTTGTTATTTTTTTTCAAGATGGATTCCACAGGAAACGGCGTAAATTGTCGCTTTTTTGCCACGTTCGAGTTTTTTGTTCTTTGAGACTGCAATTAAAGGTTTTGGTTTGTCTCTTTTTTTTCCGACTAGTATTTTAGTAAATAAAATATTATTAATCGAGGTTACTTTTTTTTAACCTGAATGTAGTTTTTGTTCTTGGAATTTGGGAAACAACCGTTTCTTTCTTTTAGTGTTGTACTTCGCGAGGAAAATATTTTACAGTATTCCAATGTTCGCTGAATTATTACTTTTTTCCGTTTGAGTCGAACTTCTGTTTAGCATAAAATCCGTTTTTACGACTATTTCGTTCGTCAAACCTTGTATTCCTTAGCAAGGTCAACCATTGCGTTGTAAGTTTTTTTAGTGAGTTCTTTCCATTTCTTCGTCAAACTGTTATATTTGACGTTCATCCTCGACGCCACTGTTAAGTTTGCAGGTTGAGACAAGTAACCTAGAAAACAATATAAATGACGACTCAAGACTCAACAAACAAAGGTAGATGAATGGGTGCCACCACAACAATTTGTTATGGACTATTGTTATTAGTGAATGAAAACGTTGTGATATACTGATATTGGTGAGAATTTTATGAAGGTATTTTAGTTTTTTATTAATGTTTGTTGGTGGTAAGTATAGAAGTGTGATACAAAAACAGTGGTGGGCACAACACAAAAATTATACTTATCTGCCTCCGGTTGGATGGTTGTGGTCGATGTTGCCTAGGTCATTCGGACCAGAAATTAGTAATGTTGACGTGGCAGAATAGCCTGGCCTCCGGTCCAAATATTTACTTGGACATGATGTTAGTTAGAAGAGGCGACATAGATTTCTTATCTTGTCCCATGTTCGCCTGGCTAGGTCATTCGGACCAGAAATTAGAATGGCCCGTTTGAGAGTAGATAATAGGCCTAGGTTGGCAGGCTACTGGAAGTTGAACGCCTCCTTACTGGAGATGAACGACTTCCAGGAGCAGCTGACAACACTAATTCAGCGGGAGTTAGTGGGGGCGGTTACCGGGAGTAGCTGGTGGGTTAAACTTAAGGCTACCATTAGGCTCTTTTTTGTCCAATAGAGCCAACGCCTCGCATTAACTAGCGCACGGACCAAAAGGCATCTAGATGATAGGCTGACCCGGGCGGTGGCTGGTGGAGATCCCCTAGAGATAGCAGTAGTTAAGGGAGGCCTCCAGCGCTTAGCTAGCGAGCGTTATGAAGGTCAAGTAGTTAGAGCTAGGTTAAAAAGTGTCTCTAACGAAGCCGTGAACGTTGACGCTGTTGAGCGTAAGGCTGCCTTAAGACATTGCTCAGATGGGTACATTCGGAAGGTGAAAAACCTGGAAGGACATACCCTCGTATTGACTCGGGAAATTTGCAATGGGTTTCGTCAACATCTGGAGGAACGCTTTATCCTACCACCCAGACTCTGCGGCCAGGAGTTTGGCAGCTATTTAGCCGGCTCACCCTGCCTTACTGCGAACCGAGCAGCTAGCTGTGATGGGATGGTTACAGAATGTGAAATCATCACTGCATTGAAGCAGGTTGGGCTTAACAAATCTATGGGGCTCGATGGTCTGCTCTACGAACCGCATTTGAGGCTGTCGCCCATGTTTGTTCCTCTTCTAACGGGTGTGTTTAACCACTGGTTTGCTCAGGGATCCATCCCTGACAGGTAACCAAAGGAGTGGTCACACTACTGAAGAAGAGAGAGCAGCATGGTGGGGAGGACTTAGATGATTATAGGCCCATCACTCTGCTAAACACAGAGTTGAAGATTTTGGCCCGCGTTCTTGCAAGCTGACTGCAGTTTGTTATCGACGACTTGGTCGAACCGTATCAGACTTGTTCTGTGAAGGGGAGATCGATTCAAAACAACTTGCACTTGGTGCGCACGATCATAGAGGGGTTAGAAGACGACACAGGAGCCGCGATGATCAATTTAGATCAGTCCAAAGCGTTCGATAGGGTCGACCATGGTTTCTTGGAATCTGTTATGGAGACTGCCGGCTTTGGTCCGGACCTTTGCAAGTGGATTTCTGTTCTGTATCGTGATCCTGCGGTAGCGGTACAAGTAAATGGTAGGTTGTCGGAGTCCTTTGGAGTCTCTCGGTCGGTGCGCCAGGGTTGTCCGCTGTCGCCTCTGTCGTATGTCTTGGCATTGGAGCCCTTCCTTCGCAAATTAAGGGACGAGACGACTAGACCAGTCCTGCGCGGCATAGCTCTACCTAGTGGCAAAGTCGCCAGGGTGTCCACGTACGCTGATGATGTCACCGTTTGCGTAGGGCGAAAGAAAGTATCAAAGCGGTGAGTGAGGCGGTCGCTGAGTATGAAAGTGTCACAAGGGCCACAGTCAATCCCAGCAAGTCCGTTGGCCTGCGGTTGGGCACCTGGACTGGGGTAAACTCGCTTCCAGGTGGGTTCGGCTGGACGGATTGTCCAGTAAAGATTCTCGAAGTGTGGTTCGGGCCTGAACTCCAGCTGGACGAAAATTGGTCGGAAGTACAGACGAAGATCGAATCGTCAGTAAGGACTTGGATTCGCAGTTGCTTATCCCTGAAGGGTCGTGCGGAGGCGTGTCAAACCTACGTCTTTCCGTTGATCCTTTACCACTTGTTAGTACTTTCTCTGCCTGTGGACCGCTGTAAGGCTTTGGAGCAACTCCTTTTCAAACTACTTTGGAAAGGGGGAAAGCCATACGGCCGTAGACAGGTCTGTACACAGAAACTCAGCGAGGGAGGCTTAGGAATGCCTTACTTGTTAATTCATAAGTACGCCGAAAGATTGGTGTTCCTGAGTCGGACACTGCTTGGGGAATTGCACTGGGTACCAGTTGTGGAGCAAGCTTTTCCACAGTTCATATCCTCCCTTGCCACTGAAGGTCGCAGAAAACCGGTGGGGGAACGGCAATTCCTCTACAAATGCCGAGCCGCCCTTAGGGCATTGCCGAGGTCCAGTGACCTTGCACGACCTATGAGGAGGCTATATCAAGATTTAGTGGGGAGGACCACAAAATATCCGCTGGTTGAGCGGCTGCAGATATCGAGGGAGGAGGTCCTCTCTGAGTGGAATTGGGCGCCAGCCAGAAGCTTTTTAAACAATTCAGAGTTTTCTATTACATGGAGGCTTGTCCGGAATGCGCGGCCACTTTTTGGCGTGCTTGCCAGAGACTGCAAGAGGGATGAATTCGCTCCCTTTTGCCCCTGCTGCGAGGATGACGAGGATGAAACAAGAGATTACGCTTTTTCTTTTTTGCAGCGGAGTTCGGAGGCTCTGGGAGTACGTCGGAGAGGTAACGGCTCGCATTGACCCCGAGCCGTTGGTGCCGCTTGATTTGGCGTACGTCGTCGATAACATAGATCCGCCGTTCACTGGGGAGAATCGGTTGGTGTTTCTCGCGATGCTAGCCGTAGCCAGGTTAGTGACATGGGTTTCATGTCTTAAAATTGTCTATGGGGTTGAATCTGTTTCCGATCGGGATCTGGTTGTTTACTTTAAACATCAACTTAAAGTGAAGATCAGATGCGATTGGAAAAGATTACATCGCATAGATTTTGATAGGAGATGGGTGAACAACACTAGTTTGTGCATCCGACGAGACGCTAGGTTAAAGTTTGTTTTCCCACCCTAGTTGTATTGGTCTGGCGGTGCTAAGGTTCGACAGAACCCAGCCCCAAACAAAGTTATTTTATAGCATAAGGTTAGTTAGGTCTTAACCACTACGAGTGGAAAATTTTTTGTTTAGTGCTAGACTAGAACAAGTATGAAAGTGGATCCCATCCCTGATTTTCTTTTTCATTGGCACTAGGAGAGCTTCCAAAAATGCCCAGTCCAATTTTGTTTTGTCCCCGGTCTGTTGCCCCTATACGTACATTTATCTTGCAAGACGCCGTCCATTCCATATGTTACCCATCCCTATCTAATTTGTTTTCAAAATATCGTCCCTAGGTCCCCCACTCCACACTAGGGAACGACCCGCTTGCTTCCGACCTCTGGGACCGGAAGACAGTGGGCGCTCCACATTTAGAAGTAGGTTGGGGGGATCCCTTACTAACCTGCCCCCATAGGCATTTTGTTTAGTTGTTTTCTCCTTCTTTCTTTTTGGGTGTATCTTAGCTTGCTCCCCTCCCCATCATCTAATCCCTCATTTAAATTAATAATAAAAGCCAAAAAATCTTTTTGTATATATAATTTTTGTTTGTTTAAAATCATGTAAACATTTATTGTTTCAGTTTGCATATAAAGCCGACACATACGCTGGGGAGATTTTAAGTAGATAAATCCCATGGTAAGAATGAGGTATTATGGTGATAGTGTCTTAATGTAGGGAAATTAAATAAAGTTTTCTCAAAGACCTAGTTAAGTAGTGTAGAATGACCCTCGACCCCCACCTCCCCCTACTGGCTTCATGCCTAAGTGTCCTGGACCCCAAATAAGGGTCTGGCAGTAGATAATGCCAGGCCTGGGGCCAAGCACTAAATACACTTACCTTGCGTAGAGGTAACGATGATCATTAAAGTCGTTCCCCCAGAGTGAGACCCTTCCATTGCACTGCGGTTGGGTTGACCTTTGCGATCGTCTCAAATGTTGACGACTCGGACGCGTTATTTCTAAGTGTGGGGTCTGCGTACGCGCTCATCCCAATAATGTAATCAAAATCAGAAATTCCACCCTGCTTCTCCTTCTGGGCAGAAGACTACTTTAATTCCCAGCTACCCCCTGTCCGTATGTCACGTGTGTAAGGACGTCCTTGTTTCTTTCTGTTTTCCCAATCGCCTGTCTCTATAGACGCCACAGAAAGGCCAATTCTCTCGGCCAGTTTCTCATCCACTCCAATTGCAACGTTCTGATATAATCTAATCTGCATGTCAACGTTTGCTCTGAACATATCAATCTCGTAAGCGTAAGAAATCCGCCAACCTGTCGCCTTCAACAACTGAAAGTGTCTTCTTTCGAGATTGATGAATGAAAACCTTTGACAAACTACCGCAGAATTAGTGTGTCTATTGGTTGAACCCCACTCATCACCTCGAAAATTGGGCATCCAAACAAAGTTGAATGATGTGCACTGGTAATTTTGGTTACCAAAATTGTTATTTTATGGAAGGCAGATGTTGTAAACGGATTACTCGTGAAAAGACCCAATCCTCTTAACTTAATTATGAAGGTATTTTTGGTTACCAAAATTATGATTTTATGGAAGGCGGATGTTGTAATTTTGAAGGTGTTTTTGCTGCTGTTGTGTCTGGCAAATAATGTGGAGACCCTAACTTTTAAACACATGCGAGGTTGGCACACGCGTCTCTCAATTGAGGTATGGAAGCACCGAATCGATTCAATTTTCAATTATATTTTAAGTTTATTTTTTTCACCCCCTTAAATAAAATATAACAAATAGGCAAACCCTAATCCCCCATAATAAAAATATATAAAAAAATGTACACTATTTTTATCAATTATTTTTTAAAAATTTAATGGCATATCTTTTCATATAACTATGTTTAATTAAGGTAATATTTTATATATTTGCCAAACTATTTAAATATTTAAAAGTATATTTATTTACAGAAACATGAAAAAAACTATGAATGTGTCACATTTTAGCAGTTTAAAAAAGGTGAATTTGTAACAGAAAAGAGTTGCACAGTTTAAAAATGTGAATATTCACATATGTTAATAAACACTAAATTCAAAAATCATAATAGGTAGATGATATTGTCGAAACAGTTACTTTTAAATCGGTTACACCATATAAATTCCTGACGGTTGAAATTTTCTATATAAAAATACGGAAACTTTTTCAATCAATTATTTTATTATTTTTAATCGCCTTTCTTTTCAAATAACTATGTTTAATTAAATTAATATGTTATATATATATATATATATATATATATATATATATATATATATATATATATATATATATATATATATATATAAAAATATGCGATTAAAAAAATGTAAAAAAATTATTGATAAAAAATTTACGAATTTTTATATCTTTTTATTATAAGAGGGTGAAAATAATGTTTTCACAGAAGGTTTTAAATCTCGGAACGGTGCGTTTGCGTTGGCCACGCGGGACTTACATTAACATTTTTGTTCTTTAGAAACGCTTGTTGAGTTTGAATAAAAGAATATACGTATTATATACGTTTGAGGCCAAAACAACGCATTGCATTATTACAAAATAAACAAAATAAAACTACCGTAAAAACCACAAACAGACTTCTACTTTCTGATTCTCTGCTCCAACAAAACGGGGCAAAAAAGAAAGAAAGAAAGACATACTGAAGATGAAGTTTTGCTTCAAAATATATTTATGAATTTTAATATAAATTTTAAACAAAATAAATGTTTATTTTGTAATAATGCGTTGTTTTGACTTCAAACCTATATAATACGTATTTTATTTTATTCAATTCAAAATCCAGTTTTGTTTAGTCGTTACGCTCCAATAACTTTCAATGGAAGCATGTTTTTGTCTGCCATATTTTTTTATAATGAAAGAGCGTAAAACAGACCAAATGTATAAATTTATTTCATGCGGACTATTATTATTATCCTCATCTTAGTGGTAACCGCGACGGGATGGGAACTTTGAATCTCCTACCTGCATTCTCAGCAATTACTGCGATCCATAGTTATTGTCGTCTCACCTGACGAAGGCCAGAGGAATAGTTGGCCGAAACATTGTGAAACAACAACTAAGAAAGATGAGGATAATAGTCCGCAATAAAATAAATTAATAAACAATACTCATCTAAATAATGAATTCCAATTAAATAATATATAGGGCAAATTTAGCTTTTTTAAAAGGCCAATCTGTCAAACCTTAGAAAGTCCAATTTTTAAAAGTTATACGGTGGTCTTAAATGTCGTACATTTAGTTTCATAAAACATGATAAAAAAAGAACAAAAATGAAACTTTTTCTGATTTTATAATACTTTTGCTGTCAAATAATTTACGCCGCTAAACTACACATTGACCTAGCAATCTTTTATAACATTTTTTTTTTATTATCAGGACTACTGTTTGAAATGTTTTAAAACGCCCCGGCTCGCTGCGTGAGGGGGATACGATAAAAATATAACAGAACGCAATATCTATTAAGGAGCAGGTAACACTTTTGGGAGTTATGTCCCTTTGTTTGTTCGTATTAGGTACGAGCAAAAATGGGCGGACAAAAATAGTTTTGAAAGCTGATTTATCATAATTTTTTTGTAGGTTTCACACCACTTTTTTTTTATTGTATTTGAAAGATTAAAGACTGAATTTAATTTCAAAAAGCAAGAAAAAATATTTGCACACGTGAAGAAAAAGTTATGAAAAATGTTTTCACGGCGAGCTACTCAATTCATCTAAATTTCGAAGTTAAATGAATTAATTTTATAAATCATTTAAAAGATAAATATTAATTTCCTGGGTCTATTTCGAAGATAATTAGTGAAGTCAAGTCCTAATATATTGAATTAAATTGAAAAAAAAAAAAAAAAAAAAAAAAAAAAACACCACCTTGTTTGGACAAAATATAAATTAATTAGCCCAAAAACCGAGTGATTTTGCCGTTCGCAAAACGCAGCAAAGTAAAATTTTGTTAACACGGAATATACGAAGGCCAAAAATTTAAGACAGTCGAAAGACTGTGATAATGACGTCATGTAATTAAAACGGAGTAAGGGATGTGATAGTTTCCTTTTTTTCCCACCCCCTGCCCCTGCATCCGTGCATTCCTATTCTGACCGCTTATATACATTTTTCCATTTTTTAAATTTAATTATTTTCTATGTTCTTGTTTGTAATTTTTTTTAATTATTGTTCAATATTATATATATAAAAATATGTTACGCCGAAGGTTTCCCATTCTTGAGAGCAAGGAACTTATTAAAATCTTGCATATAAAAATTATGAGAAACCTGTAATTAAAAAAAAAAGTAGAAATATTCTTTGCAATTATAATTTTTTGTGTGTGAAAATATTAAATAAACACTGCTTAATTCAACGGTAATATCGGTAGTTCGAGAAATTCATTAATACGGGCTTTAGGGTCTTTTTTCGTAAGGTTCCAGTAAAATTATTTTATTTTATTTTTATTGCCACAAATTACGATGCTATAAAAAAGAATAAATTCTTAAGTTTTTTTATTTACTACTGAAAACCATAACTTTAGTAAAGGTATTTTCTGTTTAAACAAAATAATACATTTCCACTAAGATTCAAATAAAAATAATTAGTTCATTATATTCCGCGATCATTATTTGATAAATACTGAAACTTTCATTAAAATTGGTTAATTTCATGATTTTTGGTGAATTTTAATTAAAGGGAGGGGTCAAAATGCAAAATGTTTATACATTTTGAGCATCGGCATTCATTTTGCCCGTACCTAATATATAATATATATTAAGAATTAACATAAGAAATCGTAATAACCCTTAAAAATTGACAAATATAATCTAAACTTGATAGGGACACAGTTTTCACACGAGTAATGATATAATGATTACACCGTATTAAATTCATTGTTTTTTTTTTTTACAGTTGATTTTCTTTTTGAATAATTTCACATTTAAATGGTGTTTTAAATTTGATTCGTTTATAGTTTCAGTTTTTTTTTTTTTTTTTTATTAAGAATAGACAAATAATTTGAACTTGACAGAAAGCAATTCGACACGTTTAACTAAAGAACAGATGTTTTTTACACGAGGAACGAAATAATGATGACACCGTAATATTACCGTGTTAATACGATGACCCTAAATTCATTGTTCTTTAGCAGTTGATTTTTTTTCTTTAAAAATTTTACGTTTAAATCGTGTTTTTTATCTTTTAATTTTTATTCTTTTATGTTTTCATATATTTTATTTCTTAATGAATTGAACACAAACGAATTCAACCTTTTTTTTTTTCGTATTCCTGGAATGAAAGGTAATTTTTTTTTTTTGTTTTTGTTGTTGTTGTTTGTTTGTTTGTATTTTGCATTTAAAGAAAAATTCATTCACTATCCTTTAAAACAATTTTAAATTATATAATATTGCAATCCAATAAAAAATATTGATTCGCTTTGATTCGAAGTTGGTCGAATGGTTGGACAACTGAACACACCATGTGCAAAATGAACAGACGATACTCAAAATGCATAAAAATGTTGGGGTTTGTATTACTGTACACATTGATTCGAAAAAGTCGCCAAGAACAAATATATAACAAATAAATGCTATCAAAGGCAAGATAAGATACTTTTCTATAGGCACCGCCAAAACTGGGGTGGGAGGGCAGGTCAGTACTTTTTGACGGACCGTCTTTTTAAAAATCTACCAAAAATCAGGTAATTATCTGATCAATACGAAATTTTCAGCGATTATTAGGAGAAGAATGAACTTTATAACAGTGTACTTATTTTTCATAAACGATATTTATATATATATATATTTTTGCTTACAAAACCCCTCCTTGTTTTGAAGTGGGAACAAATATTCTTAAAATAATCATCTGAAACTGAACAAAACATATTGTGTTGTTGTAAGGGACAGAATTATAGATTAAAAAAAAATTGTTTGCATACCTTATTTTGGCGTCTGAATATCAGAACTTCGATTGTGTTTAATTATCCCGCTTTTGAGTTTTGAAGTGTGAAATTCGGTGAATATGTTAAGTAAAATAATTAATTTAAGTTAAGCAAAACAAAAAAAAAAAATGTTTTAATATTTATACGAAAAAAGCCATTTTAAAATGTTTGATAAATAAATTAACAATTTTTTTTTAGCGAGCCGAATAATGCATGACCATTATTAAACAGGGCATGCTTTGAATAATCGATACAAAAAAAAATCGATAAATGTTGTGCCCTTTGTGTAAAAAATAGCATCATTTTTTTCGATCCCGTTTGAAAACGTTTGCCGCCTTTCGACTACGGTGGACCAAACGCGCTGAAATAATTTTTTTTTATTCTGCTTTAAATTGCCCCCCCCCCCATTTTGGGGAGCCTGACCCCCACACACATACACATTAAAAACCAAACTCATACAAATGGTCACCCATCTGGTAATGGCCAGCCTCAGCTTAATAATACATTGAAATTTTCGTCACTGAAAAATACGTTTTTTTGGCCTGTTTAGTCTTCCATAGTTTTCTTCTTATAAAACGCAAACGTAAACAGAGTCGAGATCGACTCTCTGCATCGACGCGAAATATCTGGTTACCTATATAAGTGGAATTATTTGAAATTCAGGTACTTATATTATAATATTTTTGCATATTCTCTTAGAAAATCAAGACAATAAATAAATTAATTAATTATTTCAAAAACCTTTTTTTTTTAAATATTTAAGTACGTTTTTTGTGCAAGACAAAAAATGTCAATTGTTAACTTTTGGGGAAAATTTAACATTTAAAATTTAATTAAAAATAGTAGAAAAAGGTTTTACATTATTCTGTTTTCTATATGATAAAATTCAGGGTTTTATCTTTATGGAAAAAAAAAAGTTACTCAGAAATAATGGATTTTAATAAATGCAATTTCGTTTTAAAAAACAACAACAACTTGATTTTGCGGCCATTGTTGGCGGTGTCTACTTTTCTACTTATCTGGAAATGTTTTTAGTGTTTTTATTTAATGTAACATGTTTATTCAGTTCGAAAAACATACAGTGTTTACCGGTGTATTGGAAAGTTTAAAATGGCGCCGTCTTCTCTGTTGAACGCAGTAAGTTTGGGGAAAGGAGTTAAAAATTAAAAAAATATACACAAAATACTGTTAAAAACCCACTGAATATATGTCAGCCTATGTCATGGTAACATATATTGAGCGACTTCCTGTACTTTCACCTAATAATTTAATAAACAATAGATACTGTAAAAATATAGTTGGGCATAACAAAACCTTGCAAAAAGTGTTATTGTGACATATAGTTGATGTGTGTTTCTGGGAAAATTTATTTAATTTTCGATTTATGAGCGATTATCAGAACTCCCAAAATGACGATCTCATGTCAGCCATATTTTCTTGTTCTAACATAATATTACGCACTATTTATTTCAAAGGAAATAACCACCTTAAAATAAGTTACAACAAAATAGTTTTATCCAGGTTTGTAGAAAAGTAACTTATATAGTCTTTAGTAACATTTATTATATATATATATATATATATATATATATATATATATATATATATATATATATATATGAATTAAAAATTAATACGAAAAATATATAAATGTTTATCTTTTCTGTATTTTTTCCCTGTGTGTTGACGTGTAGGAATACAAAAAGTCTTTTGAAAAAAAAACAAGAATGTTTCCTTCAAAAGCACATAATTTTCGACCGGTCCTTCGATCTTCCTCAGTGTGAATGATAGAAAACATGAGAGAGTGGACAGAGTTAGCAACGGGAGGAGGGGCACGGGTATAGCCATTAAGGTAAAGATCTATTTTAATATGACCCTTCCAGCATTTTTGACTTGGAATGGTCACCAACTTGTGTGGCCTCTATTCAAAACTAAGTCTTTCATAAAAATTTGAATTGGACACCCATGCATCCCATGAACATACTCGCATATCTGAACATGCATGTACATATACTCGCACACTACCATATATTCTTATTCTCATACCCATACATATATAGGACATGCGCACCCACGTTTATAGACATATACAGCTGCCCCACTTCCCCAAGCCAAGTGACTGCCACGACATATCTTCACAGAGAGAGGAGGTTGCCTGGCTGATTAGATCTTAGGAAGAGAGAGAGATAGCGAGATATATAGAGAGTAAGTATTAACGCCAGATAGATAGAGAGGTAGAGAGATTGAATGTTCGCTTTGCTCTGATGTCACAATATACATAGATACATATAATGATGGCAGATTAATTGTTACATGCATCCAGCATTACAGGCGTACACACGTCACAGCTTTTTTATCGCCACATGACTTTTTTCTTTTTTTTTTAATAGACAAGTGAGAGTAAGATAGCCAGCAACAAGTCAAACTTCAGACCAGCTAAATGCGGGTACTGGTCTCCCGCTTTGTTTTTTTTAAAATAAAAAGTTTAGTTGAGACAGACACTTTTGGAATAGTAACTGACGATGATATAAACAAATTCACACATTTTTTCACAAATAAAATCAGCGACAGATAGTCAAAATGTAAACACAGTCCAACCGACATATATTAAAGACGCTAATTTTTTTTTTAATAAAAAGTTTGGTTTAGACAGACACTTTTGGAATAGTAAATGACGCTGATATAAACAAATCCACACATTTTTTCACAAATAAAATCAGCGACGGATAGTCAAAATGTAAACACAGTCCAACCGACATATATTAAAGACGCTTACTTTTTTTTTTTAAATAAAAAGTTAGGTTTAGACAGACACTTTTGGAATAGTAACTGACGATGATATAAACAAATTCACACATTTTTTCACAAATAAAATCAGCGACGGATAGTCAAAATGTTAACACAGTCCAACCGACATATGTTAAAGATGCTTACTTTTTTTTTTTTAAATAAAAAGTTTGGTTAAGACAAACACTTTTCGAATAGTAACTGACGATGATATAAACACATTCACACATTTTTTCACAAATAAAATCAGCGACGGATAGTCAAAATGTAAACACAGTCCAACCAACATATATTAAAGACGCTTACTTTTTTTTTAAATAAAAAGTTTGGTTGATTATAAAACCTAAGATTAATCGGTATTTGCAGCATTGATCATGTTTATTTTACTTATAGTAACAATATTATATTCCATATGTTAAGAAATTTTATGCCATTAAATTAAATAAATTGTGGAGATCTATTCCGTTTTTGTATTACATATAACTTGGTCGTATAAAACCTAAAATTAATCGGTACTTGCAGCATTGATCATGTTTATTTTACTTATAACAACAATATTATATTCCATATGTTAAGTAACTTTATTACATTATTATTCATTGCTAAGTAAATGGATTCTATATTGATTAAGATTATAAACTTTAAATTTTAAATTAGTATTTTAATTCGTTTTTTTTAATATATAATTATGCTTAAAAATTCCTATATTATTGTTTATTTTACTTTATTAATTTCCTCTGATACAAAACATTATAGAATAGACTTTAACACTTAACCAATATGAAAGTGAATTAAGTGTATATTCCCGTGATTTACAAATGTTTTGTTAAAATTAATGATATTAAAATATTAAATTACATGTATTTTTTATTTGCAGAAATTCCTGCTTGAACGTTTTTAATACATTCTTATGGACCATCATTTTTTTTAAACAATATTCTATAGACAATTATTGCCTTACGTGGCAGACAATAAAAACTTATGCCAAAACCTTTATTAGAAATACATGTGTGAGGAGCTGTTTATCTGAATTGTTTAGCAAATAATGATAAAAACGTCACACATATCAAATTAATAGGTAAAATCATGAGACTTAGTCGAATAAAAGATTAGAAAGGACAATATATTAACTTTTACACAATATTTCTTGTCAATAAATGATAAGTTATATAAATTACACTTTATTTCACACAAAATAACCATGCACGAAAAACTCTGAATTACAACTGAAGAAGTGTGTAAAAATGCCATATTTTTTATAATTAAATAGTGATAAACTGACTCCAGGATAACTTTTAATAAGACATGCATGTGCAAAGTGAGGAAAAGCCACTCACCTGTAAAGAGTGTGGATATTCTTGTTACTACAAATCGGATATAGTGAGGCATATGAGAACTCACACTGGCGAAAAGCCATATTCTTGTGAAGTGTGTGGATATTCTTGTTCTAGAAAATCTTCTTTAGTGACACATAAGAGAACTCACACGGGAGAAAAGCCATATTCTTGTGAAGTGTGCGCATATTCTTGTTCTACAAAATCAAATTTACTGGCACATATGAGAACTCACACTGTTGAAAAGCCACATTCTTGTGAAGTTTGTGGATATTCTTGTTCTATAAAATCATATTTAGTGCAACATATGAGAACTCACACTGGGGAAAAGCCACATTCGTGTGAAGTGTGCGGATATTCTTGTTCTGAAAAATCATATTTAATGGTTCATATTAGAACTCACACAGGCGAGAAGCCACATTCTTGTGAAGTGTGTGACTATTCTTGTTCAACAAAATCAAATTTAGTGAAACATATGAGAACTCACACGGGAGAAAAGCCATATTTATGTGACGTGTGTGGATATTCTTGTTCTAAAAAGTCATCTTTATTGACACATATGAGAACTCATATTGGGGAAAAGCCCTGATTTTGTGAAGTGTGTTAATATTATTTTTCTGTTATAAGTCAAGTTTGGTGGAACATACTGGGCAGGACTGTCTCACAGATGAGAGAGAAAAACTAAGCAAGCCTGTCACAGAAAAAGCAAGAAGGAGCCGGCAGAAATATACCGAAACCTTCCAAAAGAGGAACCTTAAAGAGTGGGACCAACATCAGTGTGCAAAGTATTTTCTAGGGGAACTCTCCCATGAATACATAGACAAAGAAGGTTTCTTGGAATGGCTCAAGAGGGGAGCCCTCTACTATGATCTTGAAGGGCTATAATAGTAGCTCTTGACCAGGGATTGATGACCAATGCATTCAAGAAGATTGCAGGTCTACTCAATAACAACAAATGCAGATTCTGCCACACGAAATTGGAAAGTGTGAGTTATCTGGTATCAAGTTGCAAGGTCCTTCTGCGGGATGGCTACTACACAGTAAGGCATGATAAAGTATTAAGTACATCCACTGGACCATTTGTAAAGAATTAAACATCCAATGTAGCAGCAGATCCTGTGAATATCAACCTGAAAGAACAGTTGAAAACGACTTTTGTAAATTCTGCTGTGAAGCCTGACATAGTTATATGAAATGTCAGAGAGAGTTGCAATCTAAGTTGAAGTAAGTGCCCCTTATGACTGAGGTTTGAACAGAGCTGAAAGGTAGAAACAGACCAAATATCGAGGTCTCGTGTATGATATGAAAAGAAACTGGAATCTTAGGGAAAAATCAATCATACGATTGATATATTAATCATAGGTGCCACGAGGCTTATGAAGAAGTCCTACCTAACTAATATTCCTGGTGAACAAAGTACAAAAGAGATCCAGACAATTGCACTAAAGGGAACAACAAGGATACTGAAAAGAGCTCTCGGTTGGTTTCAATAAAAAGCAGTGCACTGTTAGCAGATGGTTTGGCAGCCTCATACCCAGCGTTACAATGATCAAAGGACGAAAAAAAAATTTTAAAAGTAGGCGCCACAGAAGCAGTACCTGAAGTCCTACGTAACTAATATCTCTGGTTATTCTTGGTTAAATGCAAGAGAAATCCAGACATTACTTAAGGGAACACCGAGAATACTAAAAGGAGCTATCCGTTGGTTTCAATAAAAAGTAGAGCAATGATGACACTACAATAAAAGAAATTACGTAAAAACCAAACAAAACCAACCTGCCTTCTCCCTTGAGGCTTGCATTTAGGAACATCCGTGGGCTTAGAACTAATTTAAATGATGTTGAAGCATGTCTCCTAACAAACACCCCGGATATCTTAGCACTAAGTGAGATTAACCTACACTCCTCTATCCCCTCTAACTACTTTAACATGCCTGGATATCTCCCACTCTGCCATAAGGACTCTGACAGACATATGCAGGGGGTTGGAGTCTATATTCAAAACACCCTCTCCTTGACTTGAGAAACTAAACTAGAATCGGACGATCAAGCCTTTATATGCTTTAGACTTAACATGCAACATAACATTAGCTACTTTTATTTTCTCTACCGCTCTTCCTCCACCCAGGACTGTACCTGAATAAACAAAGTCTCTGACAGCATAGACATAGCACTTTCCCTCGAAACTAGCGCACAAATCCTGACACTGCAAAAGCATGTGGACCTGATCTAAACCTGGCTGTGCTATGAAAAAAGTGCTCTGCCGAAGTAGCTCCAATTCTCTTCAAACTTTACAACAAATGCCTTAATGAATCTTGCTTTATTGTCTGCTGGAAAACTGCTTCTTTAGTTCCAGTTTTAAAGAATTCTTGCGAAAGTACTGATCTAGAAAATTATCGTTAGGTTGGTTTCAATAAAAAGTAGAGCAATATTGGCCGCTGCTTTGTCTGCCACATACTTACAAGCAAATGAAAAAAATAGTGTGAACTTAAATGCCTACAGGACATTCGATTGTAAAAGTCTCTTTATACAAAGGTTTATCAGCAAAACCTTGCACGAGGTTACATATTAAAAATTACATATTATTTGCTACCCAAATAAATCTCACTATGGCTTACTTACATATGGTTTTACGAGGAAAGGTTCCCTTTTTCCAAGTGATGTTACCTAAATTAATAGCACGAGGCTGGGTACTCAACCAGATCAGATAGATCCATGTCTTGTAATTCCATAAGACACAAGGAGCAAAACGAAAGATATACTACAACGTACAGAAATGGTTAATTGGCATAAAATGATGTTCTTAATTTCTTTACAAACTCAGTGCTTGAGAGATAAAGAACTTTAATAGAACATTCGAATATCTATGTGTCTCATATAGAGTTCAAGTGTTAGCCCCAGGTAGTGGGGCACTTGATTTCTGATAATTTCGACAGAAGTAAAATAAAAAAAGTGAAAGAACATAAATTTGCACAGTATGTAAATATTATTGTTCTCATAAATCAAGTTTAATGATGCATATGAAAAAATACATAGTTATTAAAAACAATATTTTTGCCACATAGTTTTGTTCTAAGTATTAAGATTTATTCATAAAAGATTTTCGAGCTGTATAGTATTATATATGATTAACTAAATTATTCGAAATATGTATTGCCATAATATGAAGAATAGAACAGAATATGCTAAACTAAAGAACTGCGCAAATACAACATAGTTTCTTATAATATATATACATGAATATATATACATACATATATACATACATATATGATGATGATTGCAACGTCTTGTAAGACGAGTGCCACTCCCCCAGACACTTAAAATCCATGAGCCCAAATGCCTGAGGGAGTATCTATACAAAGATGATGTTACAGAGTCTTAGCTTTGTACGACAGCAAAGCCTCTCTCTCGGTTCAAAATGTTCAGATCCAGCAACAAGCAAGAGCAAGATAGCCAGCAACAAATTAAACTGGAGACCAGCTTAATGCGGGTACTGGTCTTCCGCTTTATGGTTTGTTAAATCAGAGATGTGCATCTCTTAGAAAGGCTGCCTTCACTACGGCTTATGGGAGCCCTCTCCACCCCAATACACATATACACACACAAATATACACACATATATACATACATATATACATACATATATATATATACATACATATATACATGCATATATACATGCATATATATACATACATATATACACATATATATATATATACATGCATATATATACATACATATATGTAACCAAGTTATGGGGTTGATATGCCGTTATAGAGAAAGAGCCAAAATAACGAAAAAATAGGACGATCCAATGACTCTTTGGTTAGAACAGACAAAGGAAAAAGTATGTCAAGAGATACTTATTGTTGTAACGGTCAGAGTTTGGAGTGAGCTGGCTGTTTATTTTGAAACACAGAATTCGAGATGAAATGACAGGCGGTTGTTTATTTTAGAAAACAAGGTTAGAAAGCTGATGACAGGCAAGTTTTCTTGTTGTAAACAAATACAAACTCGTGATGTTTAAAGGGCATTGATGGATATGTATATATTCCTCGAACACAGAGAAAAGAACAGAAGGAGAAGAGAGGAGGGGGAGAAGAGAAGGAGAAGAGACGAGGGGGGAAGAGAAGGAGAAGAGAGAATTCGATTTTGGCGAATTCAGATGGTGTTAAAGTCGGGCAGAGAGGGCTTTTGACTTAAAACACGTATCTCCAATGGCCGAAAAACTTATCTGAACTCGAGTCACAAGCTACCGTTTTAAAATAGCTACAGCCAACTTCCTTCAAACTCTGAAATATTATTAGACCATTATTATTGTGAATAAACCCAGATTAATTGTTTATTCGTGTGTGGAATCGTTTTTATTTCCTTTTTCACCACACTAAAATCCACGGCTCTCTTATCGGCGATGTTCGCCGGTAAGTGAGTACACAACGTCAGGTCCGGAGTATAAATTTAGACGACCAACTGATAATTCTTTCACTACCAATACCAGCTACATTAAAACGGCTAAGAATTATCACCGGCAGTGGTCACTGGAAGGACGAAAATAGTGAGCTGCAAACCGCCAGAGTCGGGTCGTTTTCAGGCTGCCGTAATTGGAGTGGAAGAGTTCTGATGTCGATGATCGTCTCTACCGACTGGCTGAAGGGGGTGACATTTGGTGGCTGTTGACCAAGGATTATCGAAATCAGGAAGAAGGTGTGTTAGCTAACCAGGCAGACGGATTCAAAACCAAACCAAAAGAAAACAGGAGGTTCACTGTTTACAACAGGTGGGACCTCCCAACAAGCGAGTCAACAAAAGCAGCGCAGAACCAACAGCATCTCAGCGATCAGGTAGGAAACCACCTTATTTTCGTTCTTATCACTTTCTTTTGCTTGTCGGTATTCGTTTTTGGACTTCTTGTGGGCTTTTTCAAAGAGCGCTTATATATTTTTTTGTTTTGTCTATTGTTATTTAATACGTAATCCGCTAGGACTACTACCATGACCAATGAAAACGGTAGGTCTGTAGAGGAGTTAGGGCGTAGGATTGAAGAAGGGGGACGGCTAACCCCAAAACTTAACGTAACGGGATCCAGAGTCCCACTGTTCACAGGTTTGGCTGTGGAGTTGGGACCCTGGCTCAAAGCAATAGAGAAGAAAGGGCGCATCTATAACCTGTCGGATGCCGATATGATTTCACTGGCATACGACTATACCGAGGATGCTGCTTCAGAATGGATTGGAGAGTATTTGGATAAATACAAATCCCAAACCAACTGGAAGATGTTTGAAAATGACAACCAGCGGCACTTCGGCAGTCACTCGAGCCGAACGGAGGCAGCTCGAGCGCTGGTAGGTTTGAGGCAGAGTGGTGGCGAATCCATCGCTCACCTAGAGGGACGCATGAGCGTTCTCGCTAAGGTAGCTTACCCAGATCAAGATCGGAGAAATGATCTGGCTACCCAGGCCCAGCTGGCAGAGTTCTTCATGGACGCTTTGAGCAATTCCCTGTTGCGTGAGGACGTGGCAAGGGCACAGCCTAACACGTTGGAGGAGGCCTTTGCACAGGCTCGAAGAGCTGAAGCCCTTCTCCTGAGATTAGGAAAATTAGAGGAGAACCAGACAGCCTGGTTGAAGGTCTGCTGCGGATGCGGTCGATGAGGACACATTCGAGCAAAGTGCCCTGAGCTTCAGCAGAGTGGGGAAGAAGAAGCCTCGAATCCAGAACACTGGGACTTAAGGGGAGGGGGGAGACACATACCCCATCCCAACTTTAAGAGGGGTCTAGTGTGCTTTGTTTGCCAGAAAGAAGGGCACAGGCCACATGAATGTAGGAATAGGGATAGAAAGAATCCACCCGGACCCAAATTAAAAATCACGTCCCCTAAGAAGATTCCAACAAGGAAATCTTTAAACTAGTTAGGGTTGCCCCAATAGCAAAAGGGCGGGTGACCCCTAGGAGAGATAAGAATGTCCGGAAAAGCATAGATGGGGCTTTAAAATTAAAATGCTACAATTGCGGAAAAGAGGGGCACTATAGTTACCAGTGCAGAGACTGGGTGCACTGTTTCAACTGTGGCCGCCCGGGACATCCAAAGAGGGCCTGCATGCTGAGGCCTAAGTGTTTTAAGTGCGGCAGTGAAGAACACTTAATTCAAAGTTGCGAGGCGAAAGAGTTCGTACGGTGTGACGAGTGTAAGGAAAGAGGGCACACAGCAACTAGCTGTCCACTAAGGAAGAAGGAGATATGCCAGGGGTTTGGGAAGAGCGGGCATTTGTGGGACATTTGGAGAAAAAGAGGAGAAGAGAAGGGATTAGGGCAGCACAGAAAAAAACGTAACAAAAGAGTCAATGATGGAAGGGTCAAGAAAACATATGACGTTGGCGACCCAGTATACTACAGAGCACAGGTTAGAAAAGGAAAATTAGATCCTAGATGGAAACCGTACTATAGGATAGTAAAACAAACGGGACCAGTGACATACAAAATATGGGATCAACTGACGAATAGAACGAAGAGGGTTCACGCGTCAGACATCTGTGAAGCCAATATTAGGGAGTGGAAAATGCCTAATATACAGACAGATAGACCTGTAAGGAAAGCCACCCTGATAGATCCGGAAGGAGATTGGGAAGATACGGATAGGTGGGCTGATGAGGTAGCGGATGAACAGGAGTTAGTTAGAATTTGAGGTAGAGAATACCGACTCGCTACCAGAGATAACAACTACGCCTCCAGATTCGGAAGGTTGGGAATCTGAAGATGATATTCCGCTATCGGTACTGAGAGATAGAGAGGTTGGTAATGAGAATAGGGCTGAAGAATCAGAGAGCAATGCGATTCCGTCGACACAGCCCCCAGAGGTAATAGGCGATGTTAGGGGACCTAGACTTTTGCGAAGCAGTGTAAGACGACCTATCAATGTTATCTCTAAAACGGGGAAAGTTACAAATAGCGATGACAAGGATAAGGAAGACGAAGAGGATGAAACTGATTCTTTCGTTAAGTTATTTATGGAACTGGAATTGAGTGACTAAAAATAAAATGTGTTTAAGAAGACCAGCGAGGTAACGATTACTCATTCTAAGTGGACCCTGACGTTCGTCATTGATCTGAGAGCGTATCGGAAGGTTCAAATGGAACTAGAAGACGAAGTTAACTTAGCAACGCACTTAAAGCTGCAGATGCAAAAAAAATCAACCAAAACTTGGGATACATTCTAATACAGCGTTATTTGTATCACTAGGAGGACGGTTAGATAAGATGAAACAAAGACTCCGATACATTGGAGGATATTTTAGGGATATTGGATTGCTAGCAGCAGATGGGACCCAAAAACGAGTTAGAAAGAGATCTATACTTCCTTTCGTAGGTAAAGCACTACACGTATTATTCGGGACCGTATCGGAGAGTGACACAGAAGTATTAGAAAGGCATATAAGCAGTTTAGAGGAAAATCAACAGAAGATAAAGCACGTCATAGAGGAAAGCTTATCAATAGTGAACGTTACTAGATACGAACTGACAGAACATAGACAAAGAATAAACTGGCTATCCCATACAGTCGTCAGCCTAAACGAAAGTTTGACTTTTATGGCTAGAAGAATAAGTATGGTAGAGGTTGTAACTAAGCAAATACTGGAACTGATGACGATTACAAACCAACTCGACTCATCAATTCAGTTATTGACAGTGGCAATGGAACATGTTAGGACACAATTAGATTTACTTTCATTAGCGCACATGTCACCGAGCATCATACCCCCCAAAGACTTAAAAACAATACTTGGGATGCTTCAGGTAGACTTGCCACATACTTTACGCTTACCAGTAGATCCAAAGAAGAGTCTATGGGAATATTATAAAACCTTGAGTTGTGCTACGATGTTACAAAATGATAAGATTTACGTAATGGTTGAGTTACCTTTATTGGATAGAAATAACGACTTCGAAGTATTTAACGTAATTAATTTACCAATACCGTTTCCTACTAATGTCACTGAGAGGAGAGCAGTAGCAAGGTACAAAGTTGAAACCGAAGGAATAGCTTTTAACCCAGCCCGAACCAAATTCATAGTGTTGTCACCTAGTGAAGCACTGGCGTGTAGCATGAATGCACTAAGAGTTGGTGCAGTAGAAAGTCCCATCTATGCAACTAACGGACACAAGTTATGCGTAGTTTAATTATTCCAAGGTAATGAGGAGGGGATCCATAAATATTGTGGAGCAGAGGTGTCCATTGATATACTAACCCCCCAAGCTATACATCTATCTGATGGTGTTTGGGCAGTTGCCTCAACTAGTGAACGGAAGTTGTCGAAAGTCTGTAAGGGACGGCAACAAGGGGAAATACTTATTCATCCACCTATGAACATTATAGATCTACCTATGAGTTGCGCAGCGTTTGGCCCAACTCGAGAGATCTTGCCGTCCTACAGATTTAAAGAGAAGTTTGAACTCAGAAATGACTTTCTGTCATTAACTAGAATACCGCGTGTAAATTGGTCAAAGGTATGGACACCTATCACTAAGGAATTTCCGAAGATAGAAGCTCGTAAAATTCCACCTCTTTTGAAACTGGACGGAAAGATCGATATGAGCGAGTTATTAGATGAGTTACGAACAGTGAAGGATGGTAATGAACCAGAAAAATGGCGATGGGAAAAAGTAAGTAAATGGTTAAATCCTACAATAATCATCTTGGTCGTGATAATGTTAATAGCTTTTCTAGTGTATGGGAAAAGGAGAGTTAGCTACATCAATAGCCTCCTAAGGGCTGGAAAAGATGCTAATAAAATAGATAAGGACGAGAGTAACCCTCAATTAGAGCGCTTAAAAGGAAAAGTCCATACGTTGTTTGAAATTAATAGGGATGAGCATGAAGTGAGGGCTGCTACCGTGGTTTCTGATAAAAACACCAGACCTGATCAATCTGGTACAGAATCAAGACTACCAGTGAACCCCGCATCTAATACCCTACCAGCGTTGGAGATACATATGTGAAGAAGCCGGATAACCAAGAAAGAGCCATGGAATGAAATCCGAGGAAAAATGGACTATTGACTAAATAGTTGCATGCATTGAAATGTGTATATGTATATATATAAAAAATAATTAATGAGGTTTGTGGACAATCGTATGAACTGAAAACAGATTTGAAAAACGCTAAACTCTAAAAGAGAACTTTTTGCATGTGCATGAACGATTAAGTTTTTTTTCTTTAAGAACGAATCCAATTGATGAACTATTATAAATTGTAAAACCACAAAGAGCCATGGTATTAAGGCCCAGAAAGAAGAAGTGGGTTAGAAAAAATATTGAGTCCAATATTGTTTCTTTTAAGTGGGGGAGGTATGTAACCAAGTTATGAGGTTGATATGCCGTTATAGAGAAAGAGCCAAAATAACGAAAAAATAGGACGATCCAATGACTCTTTGGTTAGAACAGACAAAGGAAAAAGTATGTCAAGAGATACTTATTGTTGTAACGGTCAGAGTTTGGAGTGAGCTGGCTGTTTATTTTGAAACACAGAATTCGAGATGAAATGACAGGCGGTTGTTTATTTTAGAAAACAAGGTTTGAAAGCTGATGACAGGCAAGTTTTCTTGTTGTAAACAAATACAAACTCGTGATGTTTAAAGGGCATTGATGGGTATGTATATATTCCTCGAACACAGAGAAAAGAAAAGGAGGAGGGGGAGAAGAGAAGGAGAAGAGAGAATTCGATTTTGGCGAATTCAGATGGTGTTAAAGTCGGGCAGAGAGGGCTTTTGACTTAAAACACGTATCTCCAATGGCCGAAAAACTTATCTGAACTCGAGTCACAAGCTACCGTTTTAAAATAGCTACAGTCAACTTCCTTCAAACTGAAATATTATTAGACCATTATTATTGTGAATAAACCCAGATTAATTGTCTATTCGTGTGTGGAATCGTTTTTATTTCCTTTTTCACCACACTAAAATCCACGGCTCTCTTATCGGCGATGTTCGCCGGTAAGCGAGTACACAACGTCAGGTCCGGAGTATAAATTTAGACGACCAACTGATAATTCTGTCACTACCAATACCAGCAACATTAAAACGGCTAAGAATTATCACTGGCAGTGGTCACTGGAAGGACGAAAATAGTGAGCTGCAAACCGCCAGAGTCGGGTCGTTTTCAGGCTGCCGTAATTGGAGTGGAAGAGTTCTGATGTCGATGATCGTCTCAACCGACCGGGTGAAGGGGGTGACATATATACATACATATATATACATACATATATATATGCATATATATACATAAATACATATATATACACACACACACACACATATATATATATATATATATATATATATATATATATATAGTGTAAATAACCTCAAAAACATCGGAAATATATGAAAATAATGTCTGACACACAAAACCTTTGATAAAAGAGGATAGCTTTACTAGAACTACGTTGAAACTTCGAATAAATATTTGAATGGTACTAAAATCAAATGATAGCTTCAATATTGTATCACTTGACTCAATAAATTATTGATGTAAAAAATAGAAAAGGCAATAATTGATTTTCTTTTATTTTTATAAATATATAAAAGAAGACATGTTTTTTCACACAGTGTAAACATTTCTGTTCTTGTAAGCAATGTTTTGAAAATAATTGATGAAGCGCAGATAATGTGGTCATATGAGAATTTCCACTAAGCAAAAGAGTGCAGAAAAATTCTCAAGTAACTTTATCAGTGTTATGTATACAGTAACTTTATTAATGTTATATATAGAATAACTTTATCAGAAATATATACAGTGATGCCTCGCTCTAATTGCTCTAAAGTGTTTAACTCCCATTTAATCAGGAAATACTCATTGTAGTTGGTCAAAATCAGGGCTTACTCACAAATTAGCTTTTAAAAATAGTTTGTCTCCAAGCAAATGGCCAGGTTTTGCTACTAATTGCTTGAGAGTCAAAGACACCTTATCATTATATTATACCCAATTCTATTACAATGTCCGCCACAACAAAGTATTAATTAAGCAGAAAATATGTGGCGAGATGCAATTTGACAGATTTGAACATGAACAATTATCGATAACATCTAACGGAAACATGACAGCCAACCCACGTCTCCGTCGCTGCCGCCACAACTACCGTCACCAGCACGTCCTGACAAACTAACTTGCAATTGTATTGACAAAAATGTGTACAATATATCTGTTCAGTGTTTAATTATTTAAAGGTCACATATTTTAATGGTTGTAGTAAAAACATATGTTTGATAAAATGTGTTGAATATGTTTTACAAAAATACTTTGACTCCCAAATGAAATAATAAGTCATAAACTCATAAATCGATAAAATCTGTTATGAATACATTTTGAATGTTAAATTACTGACATTAATCTTAAATGAGTTTATTTACAAAATGTTTTCCTACAGTTTGGTTTAATTCTGTCTAATCTTTTATATTTTTAACTCAGACATTTGTCTCGTCCACAATAATTATGACTTTCTAGTGGGTTTACGTTATTTTCAAGTCATTTAAAAAGGATAAAAATCCGTCTGTAGCACTTGATTTTTATTTTTCTTCGAGGAATATGTTAGGCAGAAACTACTTTCTCCTCGTGTTAAGTATAGTTTGTCATTATATTGTATATCCCCCTACATTAAAGTGGCAATGTGCCTTGTTTGGGGTGAAAATGTAATAAAAAAAATAAATAAATAAAATATTGTTAATTGGCATGATGTAAAGGCAGCATGTGACCAATAAAAAATATAAGAAAAGACAGCTTTTATCAGTTGATGGGTGGCAGTTATTTTAAGTGATATTGTTATGTATGGGTGGTATTAAGATGACGTATTATTCTTTGGTGTTGACTGTTTGTATTAGGAAGAGTCTTAGCGTGTTCATGTGTGTGATCATGTTGTGAGATGTTAGATATTATATATATTCATTGTGAGTGTTCAAATTGTTGAGAGATGGAGACATTGGTGAGATATAGAGATATGGTACATATAAAGAGAGAGACAAGTCTTATATATAACGAGACAGGGTACAGATTTCCAAAGGATCCCCAAGCTTGTAATTCAACTAGAAGAGATTTTTGAATATCTTGATAGATAGACTGAGAGATAATGCGTTTGGCATTTACGTTGATAGTTGTGCATTTTTATAAACACAAAGTTTATATTAATACAATTTCACTTTACCTTTGTTTTGGTGATGATCATAAATGGACAATACATTTTCTGTTGAATAACAACACGAAGATGCAAATACAAAAAGATGATGTTCGTTTATTATTCCATATGGCCGATGAATGGCTTTGCATCCAGGAATTCAAGTCTTACATGATTCTTCTTCTAACCTCGCTTCCAAGGTTCGATATCAGCTCTATCTCTCTTCTCCCCAACTGACTGATATTATTCTCTTCTCTGACTGATGTGATCTCCCACTAACTTCGAACTCTTTCCTATATTGAGAAATCACACGTATGTTTGACCAACGTGACCACAACTCACGTGTTTCCAACATGCGCGATTTGCACGCTTTGAAACCATTTCTGACGACCAGGAAATTTCCCATTCTCTTTGTTGTTTTACAAAGGAATTAAACCTACTTGTCTAATTCTGTAATCGATATCTTATTATGCATTCTTTTTAAGAATTGGGAATAGTTTTTCAATCCAAATTGTATTTATTAAATATTTTAACACAATCAACAATTTGACTGGACATTCCATTTAAACCTATTGCTCTTTAAAACTTATCTATAGGGTTCAATCTTTGTTTTATCTAATATCATTTTCATTTAACTAATTCTCTATTACTTTTTAACTTACATGAAAAGGAAGTAAACTTTTTCGTTTGACCTTCCTTCCATACACTCATTTTCTAATGTACACAAATACGTTTCACACTCATATAATTTTATAATCAATTTACCCTGAGAGATCTTTTGATCAACAAACCAAAAATCAATTCTCCATTCATTCACTCTTGTAAAGATATACACATCCACAAATAACGTTTTCAAATCTCTTCATCAATTTTATTTCTTTTTAAATAAGAGGGTTTGATTAAACTTAAATATTTGATTTCGGGGAGCCTTGAGCGTTAAAATGTAAGATTTTTTTTACTTAGAATACAATACATACAAATTAATGCATTCAAATTTCAATCAGTTTAAATATTGTGGTATGTACAAACCTTTTCTAATAAATTTCAACCGTTACTTTTTTATCATGTAACAATATCAAATGGAATAACATTAAAAAAGGATTATTTATGAATTAATATTAAAATTTATGAATAACAAGACACAATTATACGTGAATAAAATAATTTTATTATCTGTTAACGTTTTCCTCTGAAAATAGCAAGCATATAAACTCAGAAATTAAGGAAATCAAATTTCACGAAACGCTTTAAACGTTTAATGACGATGGTAAACATATTGTAGAAAATTCATTTGATGCGTGTTACTTGTCGTGAGAAGATCCAGTTCACATAGCATTTCAATACTTTAACACTTCATCAAATAGGTATAGGAATATTTCCTTTCAAAAATTTGTACAATATATTAAATGAGGTTAGAGTTTATTTACAAAATGTTTGGTACAGTTTGATTTAATTCTGTCTAATTGATGGGAAATTAATATAATTGCAATGAAATATTATAATTCTTCATCTATTCTGGTGGAGTATCCAGCTTCGTGCTATTACTATTACTTGAGATAATATCACATTCCTCATAAAAGCTAATGTAAGTTAGTCAGAATTAGATCTTATTTTGGCAGCAAATACTATGTGATTTTGAATATTTAATCACGGCTTACTTCTAGAATAAAGTATCATCATGCCAGATTATTCTGGCAAACCACTTTACAGAGACCTTAAACCCTCGAGGATAGTGTCTAGTAGGCATTCAACTTCCCCCAGTATGTTCACTACTTTTTTTATCTCATTTTAATTTAGTCGAAGTTCTCAGAAATCAAGGGGCCCACAACTTGGGACCAACACTTGAATTCTGTATGAGTGTAGACTCCTCATATGTATCTTTCACCATTATTTTTGAGAACAAGTATAATCACATACTTCACAAGAATGCGGCTTTTCTCTCGTGTGAATTTTGACATATATTAATAAATTTGATTTTTGAGAAAAATAATGTCCATACACATCGCATGTATATGGCTTTTCCCCCATGTGGGTTCTCATATGGTTCACCATATTTGATTTTACAGAACAAAAGAATGTGCCTTTTCCCTATTTAGTTTTATTTTACTTCAGTCGAAGTTCTCAGAAACCAAGGGGCCCAAAATCTGAGGCTAACACTTGAACTATATATGAGATACACAGATATTCGAATGTTTCATTTAAGTTTTTTATCTCTCAAACATTGTTAGTAAAGAAATTGAGAACATAATTTTCCTCTTTCTAATTAACCGTTATTATACATTGTAGTATATCTTTCATCTTGGTGTCTTGGTCTTACTGAATTCCAGGACAAGAATTTATCTAATCTAGTGGAGTATCCAGCTTCCTGTTATTACGTGAGGTAACATCACTTGGAGAAGGTGCACCATTCCTCGGAAAGGCTAATTTGGGTTAGCCATAGTGAGGAGGCATTATTTGGGCAGCGAATACTATATGATTTTGAATATTTGGTCAGGGTATACTTCTTTGGAAAAAGTATCCTCATGCCAGGTTGTTCCGACAAACCCCTGTACAGAGAGACCTTAGATACTCGAGGATAGTATCTAGTAGGCATTCAAGTTCTCTTTATCCGTGTGTGAATTCTTATATCGGACAGTAACGTTGATTTTCTAGAACAAGAAAATCCGCACACTTCACAAGTATGTGGCTTTTCTTTTTCTTTTGTTAGTTTGAAGAGATCAAGAGGCTCCTTCCTGTGGCTAACACTTGATTCTATTATAATTTAAATTTATATCCGAAGGCTCTGTTAAACATAGATACTGTTCCATTTTTGGCTGCTATCTGTATTTCCTTAAAGCTTGGTTTTCCAGGAATTGCTTTTAAATATTTCTGAAGGTTCTTTTTTATTAGGTCAGTTGCTCCGGTTAGAACTGGTAAATGTTTATTTCTTTAAGAGACCATGTTGTTTTTAGATCATTTTTAAGTCCTGATATGTCATATTTTCCCGTTTTGCTCTATTAATGTTTCCCGTTCTGCACTCTTTCTCTTTTTTATTTTATTCAGTAAGTTTTAAGAGATCAAGGGGCTCGCTCCTGGAGCTAACACTTCATGCTGTTATGATTTAAATTTATATCCGAGGGCTCTTTTAAGAATAGATGCTGTTCCCTTTATGGCTGCTATTTGTATATCGTTACAGCTTGGTCTTCCAGGAATTCCTTCTAAGTATTTCTGAAGGTTCGTTTTTATTAAACCAGTTGTTCCTTTCACAACCGGTATGTGAGTTCGCATGTGTACGTTTAACCGTGATTTTTGAGAAGTACATCCCACACTTCACAAAAATGTGGGTTTCCCATTTTTATTTTGTATTTGATTTTTGATTTTTGCTTGTGTGCGTTCTCACATGTCTCAATAATTTTGATTTTTCAGAAAAGAAATGCCCACACACCTCGCATGCATGTGGCTTTTCCCCAGTGTGGGTTCTCATATGTTTCACTAAACTTGATTTTTGAGAACAAGAATACCCACAAACTTCACAAGAATGTGGCTTTTCCCGAGTGTGAGTTCTCACATGTGTAAATAAATTTGATTTTGCAGAAAAAGAATGGCCACACACTTCACAAGAATGTGGTTTGTCTCCAGTATGAGTCCTGATATGTTTCACTAAACTTGATTTTTCAGAACAAGAATACCCACAAACTTCACAAGAATGTGGCTTTTCCCAAGTGTGAGTTCGCATATGTTTCATTAAACTTGATTTTTCACAACAAGAATACCCACAAACTTCACAAGAATGTGACTTTTCCCCAGTGTGTGTTCTTATATGTTTCACTAAACTTGATTTTACAGAACAGGAATATCCACAAACTTCACAAGAATGTGGTTTTTCTCCAGTATGAACTCTCATATGTTTCACTAAACTTAATTTTATAGAACAAGAATATCCACAGACTTCACAAGAATATGGCTTTTCCCCAGTGTGCGTTCTCATATGTCTCGTTAAATTTGATTTTTGAGAATAAGAATACCCACAAACTTCACAAGAATATGGCTTGTCTCCAGTATGAGTTCTCATATGTTTCACTAAACTTGATTTTTCAGAACAAGAATACCCACAAACTTTACAAGAATGTGGCTTTTTCCCAGTATGTGTTCTTATATGTCTCGTTAAATTTGATTTTTGAGAATGAGAATACCCACAAACTTCACAAGAATATGGTTTGTTTCCAGTATGAGTCCTCATATGTTTCACTAAACTTGATTTTTCAGCACAAGAATACCCACAAACTTTACAAGAATGTGGCATTTCCCTAGTGTGTGTTCTTATATGAGTCACTAAATGTGACTTTTTCGAACTAGAATACCCACACACTTCACACGAATGTTTTTGTCCCCTCATTATTTTTATTTTCTTACGAATTTGTTTTTGTTGGGAATGTGGCATTCTACCAGACGCCATACATTCTCTCATTAGTTTAGTTACTCCATCCAAGAGGTATTTTTAAGATTCTTATCGTCCCTTGAAATGAAATTGTTTTTATTTCTCTTAATGTGTGTTCTTATCTCTATTATTTAGTTATATTGTAGAACTAGAATATCCACACACTTTACAATAATGTGTTTTTTCACAGAGTGAATTCTTATATGTCCTGCTATAGATTATTTGTTAAAAAAGCATCCACAAACTTCACAATAATGTGGCGTCTCCATAAAAATCACAAGTGTCAGTTATCATATTTTTCACTAAATAAACACAATAATTACATTCTCATAGTCTCAACTAACGATGATTTTTTTCAGAACAAGAATGTTTATACATTTTACAGAGACATTGCCTGTTCTTATTTCGATTTATTCATCATTTTATGCTGGGATGAAGCATCCTCCCAGATGCAAAAAAGTTTTATCTCATATATTCGAAATATTTGATCATTTTTATGCTGACCTTCTCTTAACGCGATTTTTTAAAGAATGTTGCTTTTTAAAATGCATTATTTAGTCATATTGTAGAACAAGAATATCCACAAACACCACAAGAATGAGATCTTTATGTCGGGGATGAAGCATCCTACCAGATACAAAAAAGGTTGTATTACTATCTTAAATATTCAAATATTTGATCATTCTTATATTTTTATATTAACCATGTCTTAAAAGCAATTGTTTTACCCTCAAAAGTTATTTTTTCTGTATTCAAATATGTGTTCGTAAACCATACTTAAAAAAGAATATTCCCACGTTTCCACTGTGAGTTCTCGTGTGTGTCACTAAATGGGATTTTTTTATTATAAAATCACAAACTTAATAGTATGGCGCCTTTCGAAAGTGTGATTTCTCATCTATTTGTGATTCTCTTATTATTTTTTTATTTATTGTAAAATCAAACACATATTTCACATAAACTAATATTACATTCAAGATGTGTTGTTTCCACAACTATTTCATAAAATTCGTGAATAATAAAGTTCAGTATACAAATCTTCCCATAGATGTCGCTGCTGTCTCCCAATTAATAATTTGTTACAATTATTGTTTAAAAGATCATATTCCGAAGGATTCAATTAAGAAAATCTGCAAAAAATAAAATTCAATATTTTAGTATTTTCATTCATGTCTTATTTTTCTGTTTACTGTTGTCATATTAATTGAATTGCATTCATAAATATTTGATCATTTTTACGCTGATCTTAACGAGTTTTTTTTAAAGAATGTTGCCTTTCGAAATGTATTATTTAGTTATATTGTAGAACAAGAATATCCACAAACACCACAGGAATGAGATCTTAATCTTGGGGATGAAGCATCCTACCAAATGCAAAAAGGTTTTATTACTATCTTAAATATTCAAATAGTTGATCATTCTTATATTTTTATATTGACCATCTCTTAAAAGCAATTGTTTTACCCTCAAAAGTTATTTTTTCTGTATTCAAATATATGTTGGTAAACCATACTTAAAAAAGAATATTCCCACGTTTCCACTGTGAGTTCTCGTGTGTGTCACTAAATGGGATTTTTTTATTATAAAATCACAAAATTAATAATATGGCGCCTTTCGAAAGTGTGATTTCTCATCTATTTGTGATTCTCTTATTATTTTTTTTATTTATTGTAAAATCAAACACATATTTCACATAAACTAATATTACATTCAGGATGTGTTGTTTCCACAACTATTTCATAAAATTCGTGAATAATAAAGTTCAATATACAAATCTTCCCATAGATGTCGCTGCTGTCTCCCAATTAATAATTTGTTACAATTATTGTTTAAAAGATCATATTCCGCAGGATTCAATTAAGAAAATCTGCAAAAAATAAAATTCAATATTTTAGTATTTTCATTCATGTCTTATTTTTCTGTTTACTGTTGTTATATTAATTGAATTGCATTCATAAATATTTGATCATTTTTACGCTGACCTTCTCTTAACGAGTTTTTTTTAAAGAATGTTGCCTTTCGAAATGTATTATTTAGTTACATTGTAGAACAAGAATATCCACAAACACCACAAGAATGAGATCTTAATGTTGAGGATGAAGCATCCTACCAAATGCAAAAAGGTTTTATTACTATCTTAAATATTCAAATATATATATTTATTTTTTCTGTGTGTTCACATATGTGTTGGTAAACCATATTTAAAAAAGAATATTCCCACGTTTCACAAAAAGTATTTTTCCAATGTGAGTTCTCATGTGTGTCACTAAATGTGATTTTTATTATAAAATCACAAACTTAATAATTTGTGATTCTCTTATTTTTTGATTTATTGTAAAATCAAACAGATATTTCACATAAACTAATATTACATTCAAAATGTGTTGTTTTAACAACTATTTCATGAAATTCGTGAATAATAAAGTTCAGTATATAAATCTTCCCACAGATGTCGCTGCTGTCTTCCAAATAAGTAATATTTGTTACAATTAATGTTTAAAAGATCATATTCCATAGGATTCAATTAAGAAAATCTGCAAAAATAAAATTTTGTATTTTAATTCATGTATTATTCTTCTGTTTATTGTTGTCAATATTATTGAATTGCATTCATAAACCCTTAATAATTTAATGTGAATCATCACAGGAAAAAATACAGAAAACAAATAGTTTAAATGCAATGTGTACACACATCGTCCTACTCCTTTCTTAGTAATAATCCGAAAATAAGAATCCCCAAATAACATCCAGGTAACATAGTATTATAATTTGTTTGTGATGGAAATCTGTAAAAAAGTTCTCGAATGTTTTATCATCAAATATATGCGTTCACCCCTAATTCATATGAACATAAAAATAATGTTTAACACAAGCGTTTAACTTATCGTGTTTAACGTTTGATCTTTCAATATTATTTGGATTCAATAGTTAAATAAGTATTAACAGATAATACATAATCTGGAAAAAATAGATGAATTTAATTTTAAACAAAACAGTGTTGATTAGAATAGTTGAAATTATATCTCGAGTTTTTATGATTTTCATTGTAGCAAGAAAGTAAACATATATATATATGTGTGTGTATATATACATTAATGTTACCATGTTTTTACATATTTTCAACATAGTAAGCAAAAACATTTCTATACGTGTATAGAAATATACATGTATCTCAATGTTACGATTTTTTCGTATGATTTTTTCCATAGTAAGGAAATTAAAACACACACACACATATATATATGTATATATATATATATATACTTTTATCTTACAATATTTTATATCATTTTCATTGTAGCAAAGAAACTTAACACACACATCTATATATATATATATATATATATATATATATAATTATATTTACATGTATGTTAATGTTACGTGAGTAAATTTAGAAATCCATCAAAATTTGATCTTCTTTAAGCATATAATTCATATATGGATATCCAAGATTATCATATAATTCATATATGGATATCCAAAATTATCATATAATTAATATATGGATATCCAAAGTTATCATATAATTCATATATGGATATCCAAAGTTATCATATAATTCATATATGGATATCCAAAATTATCATATAATTCATATATGGATATCCAAAATTATCATATAATTCATATATGGATATCCAAAGTTATCATATAATTCATATATGGATATCCAAAATTATCATATAATTCATATATGGATATCCAAAATTATCATATAATTCATATATGGATATCCAAAATTATCATATAATTCATATATGGATATCCAAAATTATCATATAATTCATATATGGATATCCAAAATTATCATATAATTCATATATGGATATCCAAAATTATCATAGTTCATATATGGATATCCAAAATTATCATATTTCATATATGGATATCCAAAATTATCATATAATTCATATATGGACATCCCAAATTATCATATAATTCATACATGGATATCCAAAATTATTATATAATTCATATATGGATATCCAAAATTATTATATAATTCATATATGGATATCCAAAATTATCATATAATTCATATATGGATATCAAAAATTATCATATAATTCATACATGGATATCCAAAATTATCATATAATTCATATATGGATATCAAAAATTATCCTATAATTCATATATGGATATCCCAAACTATTCAAGCAAATCGACAACATTGTTTTAGCATTTTAAATTGGATGGAAATTAAAAAAAAAATTTAAATACGTTTTTATATTTTTTCTAATATATTTGTAAATCATATAAATCTAACTAAGGTTTGTCTGATGAAATATATCTGTTCATCGTCTAATTCATCTGAATATTAAAATTATATGTATTAACAAACTTCTAAGTTTTTGTGAATTGTATTGCTTCAACGCATAACAAAAGACCGAATTGTCCAAACTATTCCTGTCAGATAAGGGTTGATGAGTCAGATTAACTATGTGAAATGCTAATTTATCCAGTAACCATCCATCACTTCATTTTAAACCACATTCAATTTTGCAGGTGAGTTGTCACTCTTTACCCATTAACTTATCAATGATACTAAACCATTATTATTATGACGTCATACCAATCCCAGCTGCATTAAATAGGCCCCTCTCACGTTCGTATAGAACAAAATATATTTTTTTTGTAGAACCTGCAAACCGTTTCCGTTGCAAAAAAACATTTTTAATAATATGAAGAAATTACTTTTTCAAAAAGTGGGTGATCACTGTTCCATGTAAATTTAACTTAAAATGAGCACCCACTTTCTGGCCACCAGAGAGAGGGGACATTTTCTGTGTCCATTGGTGAAAAATTATGCATGGTATATATCTTTGAACTTTGAGACTATTTTCCACCATTTCACAGCCTTTGCTTACGCCATGCACGAGCATAAATGAAGGCTGTACAATCGTGGAAAATAGTCCCAGAGTTTAGGGGTTAAGTTTTTTGTTTGATTTCTTTTGCATGGTATTAATCCCTTAACTCTGTCTAAGAATAGTCCCAGAGTTCAGGGGTTAATACCACGCAAACGGTGAATTTGCAACGGAAACGGTTATCATATTCTTTTAAAGCACACCAAAATCTAAAAAAAAATATTTTGTTCTATATGGACGTGAGACGAGCTTAAAATAATACCGATTTTTCTTTATTTTTAATTTCCTCATGTCTTTAGACTTTATTGAAAGATGAAAATAGAAAAAGAAATCGAACAAAAACCTTTTAGCCAATAAACACACAAACATGCCCCCTATCTTGGCTGGCCAGAAAGTGGGTGCTCATTCTAAGTTAAATTTACATGGAAAAGTGATAGTCCACATTTTGAAAAAGTAATTTCTTTATATCATGAAAACTACTGTTATGCGACGGAACCGGTTTTCAGAATCGTTTTTAGCATACCAAAATCTATAAAAAATATATATTTTGTTCAATACGAACGTGAGACGGGTCTTAAAGTAAAATTTTACCCCCATATTTTACAATCACCCATGTTACAATCGAATCGATTACTTTCACCAAGTAATTTCATTAAAAATAGTCATTTTCTAGTTTTGACAAAATAAACAAACAGTAGTAAAAAACAAAACCGATATTCACAATTAAATGTTACTGAATATGTGTTTGTATTTATTCTGAAAAAAAAATTAGCGATGAGTTTACGTCAGATTTTTTTTTCTTTTTCCAACAACAAAAAATGGCTTTGGTCATTTTTTGTCGATGGAAAACTTTGTGAAATTATAAAGATTTGCTACTATTTTTTGCTACATCAAGTTTCTACTAATTTATGATGACCAATAAATGTTAGGTATGGCAAAAATAAACGAATAAGATAGGGGTACCTAGTTTTGTAAGCCGATTTAAAATATATTTTTTTAGGTTTCCAAATTCTTTTGGGTTTTATTTGAAAGATTAAGGACTAAACTTTATTTCCCAAAGAAAAAAAAATATTTGTACACGAGAAAATAAAAGTTATGAAAAATGTTTTCACGGCGAGCTAACCAATTCAGCTAAATTTGGAAGTTAAATAAATTCATTGTAAAATCCTTTTAGAGATAAATATTAGTTTTCTGGGCCTATTTCAAAGATAATTAGTAAAGTAAAATCCTAACATATCGAATTAAATAATAAAAACACCTTGTTTGCACAAAAAATAGCTGAATTAGATCCAAAACCGAGTGCTTTTTCCGTTCACAAAACCGCAACAAACCATACTTTTGGAAATACGTAATATACAGAGACCCAAAATCTGAGAGTCGAAAAGCTGTCTAAGAATAACGTCATGTAATTAAAAGGAAGAGAGGTACTGGGTTTCTTTTTCCCCCCTCTTACGGGCATCCATACATTTCTATTGGAAATAGTTGTATAAATTTTACCATTTTGTATTTCATTATTTTTCTATGTTCCTGTTATTAAATTAATGTTTTCTTTAAATTATTGGCGAATATTACATAAAAATTATATTACGCCGAAAGTTCTGCATTCTTGCGAGCAAGGAAATTATTAAAATCTTGTATATAAAAATTATACAAAATCTGTAATTTAAAAAAAAAGTAGAAATATTTTTCCTATTATAATTTATTGTGTGTGTGTGTGTGTGTGTGTGTGTGTGTGTGTGTGTGTTTATGAAAATATTAAATAAACAATGTTTAATTCAATGGCAATATCGGTAGTTCGAAAAAATAATTTTTCTTCAAGTTATATCGAATTCATAATTACGAACTTCAGGGGCTTTTTTCGTTATGTTCCTGTAAAAATTATTTCATTTTATTTTTATTGTTACAAATTACGATGCTTTATTTCTATAAAAAAAAAAGCAAAAATAAATTCTTGCGTTTTGTATTTACTACTAAAACCATAACTTTAGTAAAGGAATTTTTTTGTTTAAACAAAATAATAAATTTTCACTAAGATTGAAATAAAAATAATTAGTTCATTATATTTCGCGATCATTATTTGATAAATACTAAAAATGTTATTAAAATTGGTTAATTTCATGATTTTGGGTGAATTTTTAAGAAAAGGAAGAGGTCAAAATGTGGCTTTGTTTAACTGTACACATAGATTCGAAAAAGTTGTCAAAAAACAAATATATAACAAATGAATGTTATCAAAGGCAAGATAAGTTACTTTTCTAACTAACTGGATATGTTTTTAGTGTTTATATGTAATGTAACATGTTTATTCAGCTCGAAAAACGTACAATGTTTACCGTTTATCAGCGACGTATTGGACAATTTTAAATGGCAGCCGACTCTGTCTTTGAGGCGGTAAGTTTGAGAAAATTAGTTATGAATAAAAAAGCAGACAAAATACTGTTAGAAACTCGCTCAATATATTTTACCATGACATAGGCTGACAGATGGAAAAATTATTTTTTATATAAATCTTAAAACTATCGGAAAATATCCGAAAAGCTATTTTTGTGCTCAGTTGTCTAACAATTCCATTAATTTGAATTAAATTATTGTGCATATAATAATTATTATTATTTTCTCAGAAATCATAAGTTTGACTTGAATAAATATATTTTGTACAAAAATCAAAATTGTATATGCCAGATTGAAACATATACTTTTAGGAGAATTTTTTAAATAAGAGAGTCATACTTTTTTATTTACGTCTAAGCATGGCGAAATCGATATTTTTTTTATAGGTCTGCAAAAAGAATTTTTTTATTTAAATGTTTCAAATAATTTGAATTTTATTGGATTTAAATTTTTTGAAATCTATTAAAAAAAAAAAAAAGGAAAAAAAATCTTACCTTTCATTTCTGGAATTCAATACAAAAACAAAAATCGGGATGAATTCGTTTTTTTCTTTTGTGTTCAAAACAGAAAATTTGTTTTGTTTGTTAGGATTTCTTTAGTAAATTGATACAACTTTTGTTTTGTGTGTCCAATTCATTAAGAAATAAAATATATGAAAATATAAAAGAATCAAAATTAAAAGATAAAAAACACGATTTAAACGTGAATTTTTTAAAAAAGAAAATCAACTGATAAAGGAAAAATTAATTTAGGTCACCGTAACACGGTGTAATCATTATTTCGTTCCTCGTGTAGAAATATCCGTTTCTGTGTGTCATGTTTCACGTAATCATCCGTCTGACGAGCTAAACGCAGACTTTACTTGTCAAGAGCTAACTACACCCTCCCAGGCATATACTCCGTCGTTGAAAGGGAAATAGCTAATTTCCAATAGCTGAGGCGTTCTCACTTGGGAATTTCAACGGGTGCTTCTTGGTCATTTTTTTTTTCAGGTCAGACGTTAAATAGTTAAACGTGCTTTTTTTTTAATATGACTCACCACTTATCCAGGCCCAAAGGCAACTCAAGGATAAGGCCTAATAAATATAAGGTGATAGTTTAGTAATCGTTAATGGGGTAAATTGTGTAGAATTTGATTACTTATGGAAACGGCTCAACAATAACTTGTTTATATTGGATTTGAAGGCTATTGTGTTGTATGCAAGCAGGCCAGCAGAACAATGTCCCACAGGCGGGCAGTTCTGAGAAACAAGCTTTGTGGGGCATGGAATCTGCGTTTAGATTTAGGCACATATAAAGAATAGGGAAAATCGTATATAATGGTAGTAGCTAGTTGTGTGTTTTTGTGAAAGGTTAGCAAGGATGTACCATGGATTAAAGGCCAGTCGAGCATTTTCCATGAAAATAAGGATAGTGCAGAGATAGGCTCGCAACGTCGCTTCTGTGGGAAAGATACTACAGGGAAAGAGAAACATGCATTATACATAATCGGTTCTGAACTTTATGAAAACTTAATAAGGTGAGGTGCGCTGTTGAGTGCTAAGCATCTTCTAACAAGCGGTGGCAACAGTACTCCATTTTAAGGCGTTAGTGACTCTTATACAGATAAAGGCTTGCATCTTCGGTGAGATAATTACTGGAGGTGTGGAGTAGTTCAACCATTTTTACAGCCATCTTGTATACAGATTCGATGTACATTAAAGATCAGGATTTACGATCAGTCCCAGAAGCTTGTAAAAACCTGGGGCTATCTCAAAACAATAGTCATTTAAACAAATCAACTTCTAAAGAACAAAGAATATAAGGTCATCGTAATAACCCGGTGTCATCATTATTTCGTTCCTCGTGTAAAAATGTCTGTTAATTAAATGTTGGAAATGTTTTGCTATAAAATGTTTTACTTGCAAGTTTAGATTAAAATACTTCATTCTTGTTGTGATTTCTTTATTAAATTTCTTTTTTCTATTTTTTTTATTTCTTTAGTAAACTTATTCTTTGTATCTTTATTTTAAAAATCAGATTTATTTTTTAAGACTGATCCTTTCGTTATTATTTGATTAGGTTGCTGTCAACATATAAGATGAGAATAGTTGTCCAAATAATCCAACCCTCACATAAAAAGAAAACGTGAAATTATTTAAAGAGAAAATCAACTGCTAAAGAACAATGACTTTAGGTCATCATAAAACGGTGTAATCATTATTTATTCCTCATGTAAAAAATGTCCATTTATTAGTAAAATGTGTCGAATTTGTTTCCATATCAAGTTTCGTTTATATTTGTCAGTACAAAGTGACAAAAATAATTACGGCGTAAACAGAAAGATCGGACGATGATTTTTTGTTTACAAAGTGAAGTGATTGTGGGGGAGATCGCATATTTTGCTGGAATGGGACATTCCTTTGCGAGAACAAAGAAAGATTGAAATGTCCTGGAAAAACAATTATTGTCAAGGCTGGAAACGTGTTTGTGAAGGCACGTGCAATAAACAAAAACAATAGTCGCCCGGCTAAAAGAAAAAATGGGTTACTGGAGATCTGGGTCAAATGCAAGCAATGCATTTGTAAACAAAACTAAAACTTGCTTGGGAATTGAAGAATCAATTATCGACAATAGAAATGAATTAATCAATCAGCGGCAAGCAAGCGGAGATCGTAATAGTGGAAAAATACTGGAACAAAAATCCTGTCAATATAACTACGTGATTTTTGGAGTCAGAGAGCAGAAGTAGGTCTTAGGACCGCTGAAGGACGTGTGATTGTCGAAGTGAAATCATGTTCTCCCCCCCCTCCGATCGCTCAATGAAAGGAAAGCCAAGCCACAGAGATGAACTATTTGATAACACTTTATGTAAGGCTTTAGTTAAAAATATATTTTTATACAAAAAGCAATCGCGACTTACATCTTTGGTTTATGTTCTGAGTTACGCCTGATCGTTATGTGCGTGTCAAAACTTTGTTTCAGATACCGACGTTGTTGTGACAAGCTTGACAATTGATAAGTCAGCTCGAGTGAAAAATGCCCGGGCAAAGGGAAATAACCATGCTGTCTTAGCAGTTGCCATGACAACCGTTTAGCTCGAGTCGTAAACAAGTTAAACTAGCAGACGATAAATGAAATTAACGGCTACTGCGTTTTTGTTACAAACCTACTAACTACTACCGTTCCCAACCTGGGGTACTGCGCAACATAACAAAAGTTAATTGGCGCCGTATGACCAGTTCACTCCTCAAGAGTGATAAATAAGAAGTTAAAAATAAAAAAGAACTCTTACACAAAAGAACTTGGGTACCACACAAACAAAAACAATGAAAACTATTTGACGAAGAGGAAACACGCACGCAGGAGGAAGGGAAGGAAGCAGAAAGGAAGGAAGGACACGAGACCTGAGGAAAAGGCAAGGTCAGTTGATTTTCCAATATTTTTCTAAACCTTGGCTCTAAAAACGTTGTGTTGAAAAAAAAATTGGGAGGGGGGTAACGAGTGGATATAATTTTAGAAGATGGAACAGCAGTTCTTCACAGATTTCGCTCAGATCCTAGGGGCTGGACTACACAACGTAGGGAATGCCATTTCGAACTCTCTGAGGGGGGAGACGTTATTAGCAAAGATAAGAACATTAAACTCTCGACAATCGCACGAATATAGAAGATGGCTTAGCGATTTAGATTATTATACTAAAATAGTTAGACAAACAGATGAGGGAAAATGCCAAATAGCATTAATAACGACGGCTGGCCCAATAGCCAACAATGCGAGTTTGGCATGGGTAGACTTGAAACGAGGCTTAGATAGTTAATTTGGAGTCCAGGCAGATCCTACCAAGTTTGTTAGGGAGTTGGCCAATATTAAACAGGGTAGGAGCGAAACTCTGCAGGACTACATGCAGAGGTTAGTGCGCTTGGCTGAAGGTTCGTATGGTAGCTTAGATACGAACAATGTAGTAATAAAAAGCCAAGTGATAGGTTTCTTCATCGAAGGGCTATATGACAGAGAAGTCAAAATCGCTGTCATGAGGGAGGAACCATTGGACCTCAAAGTAGCCTATGAAAAGGCCCTAATCGAGGAACGGTGGCGAACCCGTATAAAAGCCAATGACCGAGAAGAAGAACCTATGAAGATTAATTATAGTAGGCGCCAGAGAAACATAGAAGCAATAAGGAAAAAGAGATTCCCAGAGCCAGATAGGGGGTATGGGAATTATAGAGGATTTAATAGGGGACTCGGCTTCAAGGCAAGAGAAACAGAGGACCCTTGGTCGGGGATTAAGTGTTTCAATTGCGGCAGAAAAGGCCATATAGCCAGGAACTGCATCTTCCCTAAGTCGGGAAACGAGCCAACCCCACTCGCAAGACGCCCAGCGAGAGGGAGAGGGGTGAACAGTCGAAGATAATAGGACATATGGGCGCCGCTAATTGCATCCCTATTAAAATAGAGAAAAACAAGTTTAGAGCATTAGTAGATACTGGTGCAGAAATTTCGGTAATAAAAAGTACCGTGTTAGAAGGTCTCAGACACAAGCCTGAGATAAAGAAAATAGAGATTAATTTAAGGACTGCAAACGGGTCACCTCTCTTAGTGCAAGGAGTGGCGCATTTGCGGATTAAAGTAGGAAGCGAGTACATTCGACATGATTTTGTAGTTACGGAAAACCTTAATAGGAACGTCATATTGGGCCGAGACTGGCTCAAGCAAAATGGTGTTAGAATATACTTTGATTAAGGAGCAATCCGATTAGGCAGCGAGTGCATAGCGCTGCAAGAAGAGGCTCATATTTCTAGTATAGTTAGATTAAGACACGATGTCACCCTGAAACCGCAGCAATGCCGGAATGAGAAACGGTCAGGATTTAGACTACGATGTAGTACAGATAGATAAGGGCTTCCTAAATGATTTAAGTGGTGTATCAGTAACGAACACACTAGTTAAAAAAAAGGTAGGAAAAGCTTTCCCTTGCTAATCATGAATAGCACAAACCAGACAGTGAAATTAAGGAAAGGTTACAAGATAGGTATATGTAGAAGAACAGAGGTAGTAATGGCGATATCAAAGCCAAATAAACAAAGGAAGTCGGGAAACAAGAATAGCCTCGACGGCATAAATGTGCCAGAGGAATTGAGGAAAGATTTAGATAAAGTCCTGCGACGAAATACGGATTAATTCGTCACAGAGGATAAATACTTAGGCCGGACTGACACAGTAGAGATGAGGATCGATACAGGAAAAAACGATCCCATAAAGAAAACCCCTTACAGAACACCTCTCAAGCAGCAGGAAGAAGTAGCACTGGAGGAAATGCTACAGGCAGGGGTTATAGAGAGGTCAAACAGTCCGTGGAGTTTCCCGATAGTATTAGTAAAAAAGGACGGAACGAAGAGGTTCTGCGTAGATTTTAGGGCCCTGAAAAGATAACAAAGAAGTATGCCCGAGCGCTACCAGTAATTGATGATATACTAGCCTCGCTTGGGTCAGCAAAATACTTCTCAAAGTTGGACTTGAAATCAGGGTATTGGCAGGTAAAGTTGAACGAAAAGGATAAAGAGAAAACTGTGTTCACCTGTCATAGAGGACTGTTCCAATTTAATGTAATGCCATTCGGACTTGCTAACGCTCCAGGAGTGTCCCAGGAGCTAATGTCCGTAGTATTAGAGGGACAGGAAGAATTCGCCGTGCCTTATTTGGACGATATTTTAATATTCTCCAAAACAAAGGAGGAATATGTTAGGCATATAGAAAAGGTGCTAGGTAGCTTACGTAAACATAACTTAAGGTTAAAGGCGGCGAAGTGTGAGTTTTTCGTCAAGGAAGTGCAATATCTGGGATTCCGAGTGGGTGAGAAAGGTATCCAGCCGGAGGGGAACAAAGTTAAAGCGATTCAGGAAATTTCGACACCGACCACTGTGAAGCAGGTTCGATCCTTTATAGGCATAACATCCTATTACAGGCGGTTTATCAAGGATTTTTCCGTAATCGCCGAACCGTTAATTCGGTTACCTAGGACGCATGCACGTTTCTGTTGGGACGATGCATGTCAGTCTGCTTTTAATCGATTGAAATCGAAGCTTGCAGAGATGGTGACGCTGGCATACCCGGACACTAGCAAAGGATACAGATTATACACAGATGCCTAAGATTATGCGATCGGGGCATCCTTGTCTCAAATGGTCTACGACCCAGAGGAGGGTCGAGAGATAGAGAAACCCATTTATTTTCTATCTCAGAGGTTGTCAGATACCCAGACTAGATGGTCAACGATAGAGAATGAAGCATATGCGATTCACTATGCCTTAAACAAGTTGAATCACTACTTGCACAGTGCTACGCACACCGTCTACACGGATCACAGACCATTGGAGTACTTGCTGAAATCTCCGAGACAGAATAGAAAAATACAGACGTGAGCTTTAAGTATGGCTTGCTAGGATTGCACCATACAGTAGCTGAAAGGAAAGGATAACGTCTGTGCGGATCTCTTATCCCGGGCGGTAAATGCGAGTCGGGATGAAGACGATCCTCTAGTAGAGATAGACGATAGGAATTATACGGTGAGTGCGATAAATTCGAATCGTTTTGAACCAAGAGGGTTTGTATCGCATAGGAATGACGAAGACTCACCAGTAGAAAGCGAGCGTTCTACACTATCAGGTTTGGATATGTGTAAAGAACAAGACACCGATAGTCAGATCGTCGAATTAAAGAAACGGATGAGGAGCGCTAAAACGTCCAAGATGGAAAAAAGTACAACATAATGGACGATATCGTATATTATTTATCGCCACATGATGACGACCCAGTAGTTAGATTATATATCCCGTCACATTTGAGGATGAAGATATTGTAATCAATACCATGATGAGAATGGTCGTATGGGCGTGGAGAAAACGTTCCACGCAATTAAACAGAAGTATTTCTGGCCTGGTTTGTTCAAGAAGGTGAACGAACACATAGGGAAATGCGTCCCATGTCAAACCAGAAATTTGAGGAAGCAACAACCTCAAATGCAGGAGACCGACATGCCTTCTTTTCCTTTTGCTAAGATTGCATTGGATATTTCCGGACCCTATCCGAGGACTTTGTCAGGCAATCAATACATAGTCACGCTCATCGATATGTATAGTGGTTGGCCTGAGGCTTTTGATGTGCCTAATAAAAAGGCAGAGATAGTGGTGCATCTCTTAACTGAGGAGATATTTCCCAGATTTGGTGCATCATTGCAGTTACTTACGGATAACAGACCGGAGAACGTCAATGGAATCATGAAAAGGGCTTTAGAAGAACTTAATGTTGATCACGTGCCCACCTCATTTTACCACCCGAAAAGTAACGGGAAAATAGAAAGATTCCATAGGACGATGCATGACGTACTAGCAAAGAAAATAATGACCGTTCTTGGGACATGTACTTGAACCAGACGCTGGCTGCTGTAAGGTTTCATGTCAGCGAAACAACGAAGTTCTCCCCCATAACTTGCTTTATAATAGACACGTTATCTTGTCGTTAGACAACATACTGAGGCCTCGTAGAATTTACTACGGGGAAGAGGATCACGAGATCCCTCTGCAGTACATGCATCGGAGCTTTACATTAGTCAGAAACAATGTAAAGAGAGCTAGGAAGAAAATGGTAGATAAAGTCAACGAGAAAACGCAAGCAGTCGATTTTCAAGTTGGCGATTTAGTTTATTATAGAAATCATAGGAAAAGGGGAAAGGTAGACGTAAGATGGTCTCCATATTATGTAGTAATAGAGAAGATGGGGCCAGTCTCGTATAGGATTAGAAGTCAACTGACAGCGGCAGTAACAAAAGCCCATGGGAAACACCTTCGAAAAGCAGAACTGGAGGAATGGAATATCCCCAACGAGCAAGAGGGCTGTAGAAAAACTACCCTGTCAGCACCGGTAGAGGAAAGTAGTTCCGATAGTGAATCCTCTAGTGGGGAGGAAGAAAATTATCCCCAACAGAGCTGTCGCCATCAACGGAAATCCACAAGTCAAGAAAACAGGGTCCCGTTGATGGAACGGAAAATAATAACATGCAGCATGACGGCTGAAAGGGCTAAGGAAGTTAACAAAACATCTAAGGACGATATATTAAACTTAGTGCCTAGGTCGTGCGGTGTTGATTATGATAATAGGGACCAGCCAACCGTAGCTAGGGCTAGCACGGGGTTGGGAACTCAGATTATAATCAAGCTGCGGGTCGGGAGCGCGAAACAGGATGTTTAAACTGGGTAAGGAAGTTACTCTGTGAATTTTAGACAAAATCCTTATTATTAACCTACTAACGGGGGTGTTTTCTCGTTGCAGGAAAATGGAAAAAAATATATGTTTGTTGGTGTGGCTTCCAATATTTACCGAGGCCATGGAAAGGTATCAGAACGTGGCCTTCTAGGAGCGTGACGAAATATCGCTTGTAAGGGCGAGATGGTTAGTCGCTTTTATGATAGACCTCACACCTTACGGTAAAATTCGTAAATTTGCAGCATATATGTCGCTGTTAAGTGTGGCCGATGCACTTATACCGAAGAAAGACTTTATGCTTTCTTGTGTTGCTGTTTTATTAATTTTTTTTTCGTATGGAATCCATCGGAAAAATTTGTGACATTTGTAAAAGAACGTTGTATTGGGATATCGATGGACCGACAGATGGACAGGGGAAGGAAAAAGGGAAAGAAGAAAAAAAAAATAAATAAATGATGATAAGGGAGGAGTGTTATGTAGCGGATGTCTGGGACCATCTGATACATAACGGTTAAAATAAACCTTTTTAAGAAACGTGAAAGGAGGGCATCGAATATCGATTGTCCACCAGACAAAGTGACAAAAGTAATTACGGCGTAAACAGAAAAATCAAACGACGATTTTTTGTTTACAAAGTAAAGTGATTGTTGGGGAGATCGCAGATTTTGCTGGAATGGGACATTCCTTTGCGAGAACAAAGAAAGATTGGAATGTCCTGGAAAAAACAATTATTGTCAAGGCTGGAACGTGTTGTAAAGACACGTGCAATAAACAAAAACAATAGTCGCCCGACTAAGAGAAAATTGGTTACTGGAGATCTGGGCCACATGCAAGCAATGCATTTGTAAACAAAGCTAAAACTTGCCTGAGAATTGAAGAATCAATTATCGACAATAAATGAATCAACCAATCAAATGCAAGCCAGTGGAGATCGTAATAGTGGAAAAATACGGGGAAAAAATCCTGTGAATATAACGATGTGATTTTTGGAGTACAAAAGCAGAAGTAGGTCTGAGGACCACCGAAGGACGTGCGATTGTCAAAGTGAAATCACGTTCCCCCCCTCCGATCGATCAATGAAAGGAAAGCCAAGCCGCAGAAATAAAACTATTTGATAAACTGCATGTAAGGCTTTAGTTAAAAATACAAGCAATCATGACTTACGTCTTTCCTTTATGTTCTGAGTTACGCCTGATCGTTATGTGCATGTGAAAATTTGTTTCAGATATCATCGTTGTTATGAAAAGCTGGACAATTGATAAGTCAGCTCGAATGAAAAATGCCCGGTCAAGGGGGAAATAACCATGCTGTCTTAGCAGTTGCCATGACAACCGTTTAGCTCGGGTCGTAAACAAGTTACACAAGCGGACGATCAATGAAATTGACGGCTACTGCGTTTTTGTTAAAACCTACTAACTACGACCGTTCCTAACCTGGGGTCCTGCGCAACGTAACAATTGTAATAATTTCGTTTAATTTAAATTTTCTGTATCATAAAATGGTCTGCTTATTTGAATAGAATGATTTAGTTCGCCTCTTTTAACTAGCATCCTGTCAAAATATATATTTGGATAGGAGGAAACGCTATTGGTCCACAATGATCATCGTTTATCCTTATGCAAGGTAAGTATTGCTGGTCCCACAACTGCTTTCTAGCATAAAAGGCCTGCTTATTTAAATAGAATAATTTTCACAAAAACTATGGATGACACGAATTGTAATAATTTCGTTTAATTGCAATTTGATGTATCATAAATTGTTATGCATATTTAAACACAATAGTTTTAAAAGTACACAATGAAAAACCTTTTTCTGTAAAAAGTTCGGATTAAGCTTGATAGTCGTTTTCATATAGTAATGGACTAAATTTATTGATATTTTTAATAATCCAAAAATACCAACCATGAAGGCGAAAAGGAGTTTCAAGTTAAAATAAAAAACAAAATAAAACAAGCAAATAGCTTTTCTTTGCCTTTCTGAGAAAAGAACAAGAATCGTGTTATATGCAGTATTTAAAACAAAAAGAAAAAAAGAAAGAGAAAATTGTATAAAATAATTTTTATTTACTTTCCTTCGTACGAGGGCAGTTACAAACTAGTGTTCTAAATGTGGGGAAAACTATTAGGTTGACAAGAAAGCTTTTGCGGTTTTAAACTTTTAAACTGAGATGAGCATATCTCGGCTTAAGTAAAATAAATATTGATTGAAATAAAAACCATTAGAATCATTACTTTTGCCAACGTTAAACAAGTGTATGATAGGCCTCACTTTTTCTAGGGCGAATTCAATGCCATTTTGGGGCGTGTGTATAACCACGAAACACATTTTCTTTTAGAAACTGGTTCCTTCGCTCAACTTGGTTTACGTACCCTCATAACCTGTATCTAGTCGCATTTGTTCACTGTGGTTTGAGGCAATTTCAGCCACTCTGCATATGTTTCCACTCTGTTTCGTGGACATCGTCAGATTCCCAACAAGCACCTTTCAAGACTGAGAAACCATCACGAACTCACCCATTCTTACATACTACGACCCCCACAAGAAAGTGACACTGGAGAATGATGCATGTGAGTATGGGTTAGGATCAGCGCTAACACAAGTTGACAAACCAGTTGCGTTTGCATGTAGGTCAATATCAGTGGCTGAACACACATATGCACAAATTGAGAAGTAGATGCTGGCAGTTGGATATGGTCTAGAAAAATTCCACCACTATACTCAACGAATAGAAGTGGTAGTTTTGACTGACCATAAGCCCCTCGTCTCAATCAGCAAAAAGCCACGATCAACAGCACTAAAACGGCTAAAGCTGGGATATTTGCTCAGGTGAGAATTTGTTGTAGTGTCTTCCTGTTGGGTTTGCCAGATCTTGGGTATAGGGACGGGATTACGGATTGGACAAATATTGTTTTTGTCATTTCTTGGAATATCTCTTTTAGCTGGGATATTTGCTCCACAGAAAAAAAATGTTCCTCAGAAAATGAGACTTCTGACATGTTATCTTTTCCTTCTCTATCTCTTTCTTGTCTGGACAATGGCGTTTAAAAATATTTTTCCATTGCTTACAACGTTCTGTTAGTTTTTTATATTTTATTTTGGCATATTCCATTGACCAAATCCTCTCTACTCCACTGGATTTGGACAAATTATGCAGTGTTCTATTTGGTAAAATCAATCGCTGCTTCACTACAAACTTTCATCTTGATTGACTCTCTAACATCTTTTGGGAGATATTTATGTACTTCGGATACAATTGAAAGTAAGTTCTTAATTAAGTTTTCACTTTTAGTAAGGTTGACGATTTAAATTGGGCGTCAAATACTTTAGCTTTTTCCTCCCCATATCTCGTACGTTTAGTATAGGAAACAATGAAAAATCCTTTTCTTTTCCCAAATAGACCCCTTTTACTTGGTTATATTGTCTTTTCCTCGTAGTCTTTGTTTGGTCTAGCCGGATTACAGCACAAGAATTTGACTGATGTGGTAGAGTGTCCAGCTTAGCGTTGTTATTTGTGACAACACACCTAGGAGAAGATGTGCCATTATTTTCCTATGACCCCGTGATTAGCTGAGGATCTTTTTATCCTGGGTGACATCCTGCCAGTTTGTTGATTTAGTTTTATTTTTCATTTTCATTTAAATTCGAATATTTGATCACGTTTTACTTTAAATTGCAAATTAAAAGTATTCTCATATCAGAGTCTCTGGTAAACACCTTTACAGTGAGACTGAATACACCCGAAGTTGATGTCTAGTAGGCATTCAATTCTCCGCAGCGTGATTTCTCATATGTTTAACTAATAATAATTTTTGCGAACAAGAATATCCACACACCTCACAAGAATGTGGAGTTTCCCTAGTGTGAGTTCTCATATGTCTCACTAATGATGATTTTTGAGAACTAGAATATCCGCACACTTCACAAGAATGTGGCTTTTCACCAGTGTGAGTTCTCATATGTGTAACTAATGATGATTTGTAAGGATAAGAATATCCACACACTTCACAAGAATGTGGCTTTTCCCCAGTGTGAGTTCTCATATGTGTCACTAAATTTGATTTTTGAGAACAAGAATATCCACACACTTCACAAGAATATGGCTTTTCCCCAGTGTGGGTTTTCATATGTATCACTAATAATGATTTTCGCGAACAAGAATATCCACACACGTCACAAGAATATGGCTTTTCCCCAGTGTGAATTATCCTATGTGTCACTAATACTGATCTTTGAGAACAAGAATATCCACACACGTCACAAGAATGTGGCTTTTCCCCAGTGTGAGTTTTTATATGTATCAGTAATAATGATTTTCGCAAACAAGAATATCCACACATGTCACAAGAATATGGCTTTTCCCAAGTGTGAGTTCGCATATGCTTCAATAAATATGATTTTTGAGAACAAGAATATCCACACACCTCACAAGAATGTGGCTTTTCCCCAGTGTGAGTTCTCATATGTGTAACTAAGTATGATTTTTGAGAACAAGAATATCCGCACACTTCACAAGAATGTGGCTTTTCCCCAGTGTGAGTTCTCATATGTGACACTAAATGTGATTTTTGAGAACAAGAATATCCACACACTTCACAAGAATATGGCTTTTCTCCAGTGTGAGTTTTCATATGTATCACTAATAATGATTTTCGCGAACAAAAATATCCACACACAGCACAAGAATATGGCTTTTCTCCAGTGTGAGTTCTCCTATGTGTCACTAATACTGATTTTTGAGAACAAGAATATCCACATACTTCACAAGAATGTGGCTTTTCCCCAGTGTGAGTGCTCATATGTCTCACTAATGATGATTTGTGAGAACTAGAATATCCACACACTTCACAAGAATATAGCTTTTTCCCAGTGTGAGTTCTCATATGTCTCACTAATGATAATTTGTCAGAATAAGCATCTCCACACACTTGACAAGAATGTGGAGTTTCCCCAGTGTGAGTGCTCATATGTCTCACTAATGATAATTTGTCAGAACAAGAATATCCACACACGTTACAAGAATGTGGCTTTTCCCCAGTGTGAGTTCTCATATGTGTCACTAAATTTGATTTTTGAGAACAAGAATATCCACACACGTCACAAGAATGTGGTTTTTCACCAGTGTGAGTTTTCATATGTATCACTAATAATGATTTTCGCGAACAAGAATATACACACACGTCACAAGAATGTGGCTTTTCCCCAGTGTGAGTTCTCATATGTTCTACCAATGATGATTAGTGTAAAACAAGAATATCCACACACTTCACAAGAATGTGGCTTTTCTCCAGTGTGGGTTCTCATATGTTTCACTAATACTAGTTTTTTAGAACAAGAATATCCATCCACTTCACAAGAATGTGGCTTTTCCCCAGGGTGAGTTGTCATATGTATCACTAATTTTGATTTTTTATAACAAGAATAGCCACAAACTTTACAATAATGTGGCTTTTCTGTAATGTTTACATTTATATTAAAATACAATTGCTCCTGGCGCAAGTTATCACAACCAAGTTATGAGCAATATGAGATTTTATCCTGACGCTTTCAGTTTTAATCTGGAGTTATTGATGCAAGTTTTATTTTATGCTAAAGAAATTTCAATTTCTATCACTTAATTGGGTGGATAAGTGATATTTCGTAGTGTAAATATCCAGTTTTATGGAAGTTAGATTTATGCTAAAGAAATTTTAATTGTGTAACGTTTCATTCGTTTGATAAGAGATATTTCGTAGTGTAAAAGTTAAAATATTCTATTTTGTAAATCAGCATGTTTTTCTGAAATGTTAAATTCGATATCTTATTTAGTAAAACATTAAACAGAGATTTCACAAATTTAAATATGTGTTCTTATCGCTATTTGCTAAACAATCCAGAACAAAAACTCTTCACACATATATGTCTAATAAAGTTGTCTGCTACCGTTTTTGTTGTCATCCATGTAAGGAAATAATTGTGTATAGAATACTGTTTAAGAAGGATGGTCCCTTAATATTCATCAGAAACATTCAAACAGGAACGTCTGCAAAAAAAAAATTAATTAAATTTTACATTTTAATATCATTGTTTATTTTAATCATGCCAACAAAACCAGAAACATAACTTTATAACACATTTAAAAATCACAGAAATAAACACTTAATTCACATACATATTGTTTAGATTTAAAATAATATTCATAGTATTTTGTAATAGATAAAGGGATTATGCAATTAATAAAGTAAAATAAACAATAATATAGTAATAATTTACTACTGATAATAATAAAAATAGTAAGAATTTATAGAAACAACAAACATACAACTACTATAGTTGCTACTGGTAATTATAAAAATATATTGCTAACAATAGAAATATAATAAGTTTGAAGTCATATGTGTAGAAATATAGCCGCTTATTCATAATATGTTTGATATTAAACTGGATATTTTCCTAACATTACAGATTTTTAATACTCATTATAGCAATTGTAATAATCGATTATCAGAATTTCATTTCTGGTAATACATATTTGTATACCATATACATTATATTCTTATTATTGTATATATTCTTAGTAGTTGTTTTAATTTTTATTTAAATAATTTTTTAATTTTTCACATTCAAGAAATTGTTACTAGCATTCAACGAATTATTTCATCCAACGTTTTTAGCATATTTTATTTATTCGTGCATATTTTTTAGTGTTTTTATGATTTTTATCCTAATTATTATCACCTTCTAATAGTATAAGTTATTAAAATGTATAAATGTTGAAAGCTTAATACGGATTTAAATATGGCCTGTGAAATTGAATATTATACTCATCGTCTACGAAATAATCTATAATAATTTACTATATTTTGGATATTTATATCTTTAAACCTTTTTAATTCGCTTTAAAATAACATGTCCTTTTTGAACCAAGAAAAAATGAACATTTTCTTTGATGAACCGATGAAAAGTCTGATGATTTGTATGGTTTATGCAATGACACACGTGTAAGACGCAGTAATTAAAAAAATCTTTACATTTATTTTTTATTAGTTATTTCTTGTTTTGCGTATATATTTATCTAATGTAAAGCATAATATTAAAATTTATAGATTGTTTAAGGATATCTGTTTATTGCTAATTCATTTGAACATAAAAATTGTTGTTACTACATGTGTTTAACTCATCAGCAAGTTAATATTCAATCTTTGACTATTAGTTTTAACAAAAATTGTTATTTAATATTTTTAATACACTATCCACATAAGGATATTTCAAGGCCTGCATAACCCGTGCTAGAAAATTTCTTATATGAGAGTATGCTATACATTTACAAAGCTAAAATTACCAGATGTATTGTGTATTGTTGCAAATATGTATTATGTATGGTTGCAATTATGTATTGTGTATTGTTGCAAATATGTATTGTGTATTGTTGCAAATATGTATTGTGTATTGTTGCAAATATATATTTTGTATTATTGACAATGTGTACTGTGTATTGTTGCAAATATGTATTTTGTATTGTTGCTAATATATATTGTGTATTGTTGCAAATATATATTGTGTATTATTGCAAATATGTATTGTGTATTATTGCAAATATTTATTGTGTATTGTTGCAAATATGTATTGCGTATATTGCAAATATATATTGTGTATTGTTGCAAATATGTATTGTGTATTATTAAAAATATGTATTGTGTATTGTTGCAAATATATATTGTGTATTGTTGCAAATATGTATTGTGTATTGTTGCACATATGTATTGTGTATTGTTGCAAATATATATTGTGTATTGTTGCAAATATATATTGTGTATTGTTGCAAATATATATTGTGTATTGTTGCAAATATATATTGTGTATTGTTGCAAATATATATTGTGTATTGTTGCAAATATGTATTGTGTATTATTGCAAATATGTATTGTGTATTGTTGCAAATATGTATTTTGTATTGGTGCAAATATGTATTGTGTATTATTGCAAATATGTATTGTGTATTGTTGCAAATATGTATTGTGTATTGTTGCAAATATGTATTGTGTATTGTTGCAAATATGTATTGTGTATTGTTGCAAATATGTATTGTGTATTATTGCAAATATATATTGTGTATTGTTGCAAATATATATTGTGTACTATTGCAAATATGTATTGTTGCAAATATATATTCTGTATTGTTGCAAATATGTATTGTGTATTGTTGCAAATATATATTGTGTATTATTGCAAATATGACTTCGTGCAACTACCAAGACAATCTTTAATAGAAGCTCTACACCAGCGTTAAAGATCAACCCTGTTTCACCCTTACAAGTTATTTAATGAAATGTTCTCTGATAAACGCATAGCAAATTGTATTCTCTCAACGTATCTACTAACGACCAATCGGACAAACATCAAACTCTAACCCTTTTCCTCTATTGATGCTTGCAAGACTTCTACCGTTTGGGATATAAAAAGTTAAAAATGGACGTTGTAATGTTTTATCTTAGAATATTTGTTCATTCGTAATTCATCTGAACGTTATTTTTAATCATAGACGTTTTACTTATAAGCGAGTTTAATGTTTTATATTTAAATATTAGTAAGACAAAATATTTAAATTATTATTAACATATAACAAACATTTAACGTAATTATATTATTCTGATTTTCGACAAAACATTTTATTACAATACAATTACCACATATAGATTGATATTTTCTTTGCTTGTGACAATTACATCTATTTCTTCTCGTGTTTTTCTCAATGTGTCAATCCTATTATTCCAAACAAACGAAGAAAAATATCTGTTAATAAGTTAATTCTTTTTTTTCTATTTTTAAGGAATACAGTTTTTAGAGATTTTATAGTGAATTGTTATAGGCAATGAAAACATAGAATAGAAAGGTAATGGAATATGATGATGTATTATAACGAGGTTCCTGAACAGAGAACTGATGAAGAGTAACACTAGATCAACAAGTAAAACAAGTTAATCTTTGTTTCTGTATCTTGCCGATATTTAATGTGGATTAATTGTCGGCCATGGTTTGTGTAGACAGAGCGGCAGGCACTGCTGACTGTAGTGAATTTGTCCTTACAACCAGCTTGTTAACGATTTTTAGAGTTTCTCCCTTTACCGTTGAATGTTTTGATGGTTGTTACACGTAATGTTTTCATATTTCAGATTATTATTGAGTTTTTATTGAATTAAATGTAATTTCATATGATTTTCATTATCATTGAGTTTTTTATTTAATTAAATAAGATTTCATATGATTATCATTATTATTGACTTTTTATTGAATTAAAAATAATTTCAGATAATTATCATTATTATTGAGTTTTTATTGAATTAAATATTATTTCATATGATTATCATCATTATTGAGTTTTTATTGAATTAAAGAATATTTTATATTATTATTATTATTGAATTTTTATTTAGTTAAATAGGATTTGATATGATTATCATTATTATTGAGTTTGTATTGAATTAAATATTATTTCATTTGATTATAATTATTATTGATTGTTTATTGAATTACATATTATTTCATATGATTATCATTATTATTGAGTTTTTAATGAATTAAATGTTATTTCATATGATTATCATAATTATTGAGTTTTTTATTGAATTAAATATTATTTGATATGATTATCATTATTATGGAGTTTTTTATTGAATTAAATATTATTTCATATGATTATCATTATTATTGAGTTTTTTATTGAATTAAATATTATTTCATATGATTATCATTATTATTGAGTTTTTATTGAATTAAATATTATTTCATATGATTATAATTATTATTGAGTTTTTATTGAATTAAATTTTATTTCATATTATAATTATTATTGACTTTTTATTGAATTAAATGGGATTTCATATGATTATCATAATTATTGAGTTTTTATTGAATTAAATAGGATTTCATATGATTATCATTATTATTGAGTTTTTATTGAATTAAATATTATTGCATTTGATTATCATTATTATTTATTTTGTATTGAATTAAAAAAGATTTCACATGATTATCATTATTATTGAGTTTTTATTGTTTTAAATATTATTTTTATATGATTATCATTATTATTGAGTGTGTATTGAATTAAATGTTATTTCCTATGATTATCATTATTATTGAGTTTTATTGAATTAAATAAAATTTAATATGATTATCATTATTGTTGTGGTTACGCCCACTAATTAGCATACGTGGGTGAACAAGATATAGATTTAAAAACAATATGCTACAAGATGACCATTACACTTTACCAAGCCCAGAAGAGATTTTTGCCAAACTTAATGGTGGGAAAATTTTTTCATAAAAAGATTTGTTCGACGCCTATTTGCGTATTCCGATAGAAGAAAAATGCTCGAAGATTTTATGCATTAACACACACAAACGGTTATTCAAGTATAACCGATTACTGTTCTGGATAAAAGTCTTGCCGGCGATATTCCAGCAAGCAATGGACACAATGCTGAATGGTTTAGATTGTGCTTGTGCATACCTGGATGACATAATCATAAGGAGCTCGTCCATAAGTGAACATATAGAGCATTTAAAACAAGTGTTCACAAGAATAAAAGAGTACGGATTCAAGGTGAAAGAAAACAAATGTGAGTTTTGTCTAGACGAAATCAAGTATTTAGGACAAATAATAAGTAAAGATGGGCGACACCCTGATCCAGAAAGAGCGATAGCAATTAGAAACATGCCAGTACCACATAATGTGACGACTTTACAGAGCTTCTTAGGCCTCGCGAACTACTAACAAGTATTTATCAAAGGCATGCATCACCTAAGAGCTCTGCTGAACGAATTATTAACGAAAGAAACACCATGGATATGAAGGAAAGATTGTCAAGACTCATTTGAGGAAATTAAAAAGACTTTGACGTCAGATTTATCCTTAACTTATTATGACCCAAAATTACAAATAATTGTTGTGAGTAACAAGACCATGTATTGTATAGGAGCATGTATACAGCATATCATGCCAGATGAAACAAAGAAACCTATAGCGCACGCTTCAAGGACCTTAATTCCGCCAGAGAAGGCTTACTTCTAAATAGAAAAGGAAGCATTAAGCATTATTTTTGCGGTGATGAAATTCCACCGTTATCTGTACGGGAGACATTTTATACTGAAAACAGACCACAAGCCCCTAGTGACTATTTGCGGCTAAAAAAAGGGTTACCAGTATATACGGCAAATCGGTTACTCCATTCGGGTACGATCTTGCTAAATTATGATTTTCAAATAAAACATCTACGTCGGGAAAAAAGGTCACGTGGATGGATTGTAAAGGCTTATACTGAAAAGGGATGAAACCTTTGAAGAGTCAGTAATTGCAGCTATACGTTCCAATTATGAGGAAAAAAACATGGTGGCGAATATAATAAGAGAATTACCAGTCAAGCTTACCGATATACAAAGGGAGGCTGAAAATGACGACGTTATAAAAGACATGAATAAAAAATTAAGGGAAAATGACAGAAAAACGCAAAGTATATTTTCCTTATGCAATGAGATATTATTATATAGTGAAAGAGTGGTTGTACCGAAAACTTTGCAGAAAAAAATCTGACATGATTTTCATACAGAACACCCGGGTATAAATAGGATGAAGACACTTATGAGGAGTTATGTCTACTGGCGTAATATGGATGTGTATATTGCATTAACAGTAAACTAATGTAAAGGTTGTGCGTTAGCCGCTAAGGCACCACCGATAGTTCATAAACCTTGAAAAAAACTGACCAGCCATGGTCACGCATTCATCTAGACTTTGCTGGACCGATCGAGGGACAATGCTACCTAATCATAGTAGATAGTTTTTCCAGATGGCCAGAAGTAAAGCGGTTCAAAAACCCAACGATAGATAACACAATAAGTTTTCTACATGAAATATTTGCACGTTTTGGGGTACCAGACATTGTAGTCACAGATAACGGAACACAATTTACTTCAAGTGTTTTCAAGGATTTTGGGAATCGTTTCAGGTAAACCATACAACTACACTACCGTTCCATCCCAAATCAAATGGATTAGCGGACAGGTTCATAGATACGATAAAGCATGCCCTTAGAAAATCGATAGGGACACCGACGAATAAAGACTTACAACAGTTCCTGCAAATATACAGGATAACTGAGAACCCAAATACACCATCGAAATTATCGCCAGCAGAATTAATGTTTGCGAGAAAAATAAAATCACCATTTGATAAATTAAAACCAAAGCAAGCAGTCGTATATACAACGACACACACATCACGTAAAAGGTTAAACCTGGTGATCAGGTATATTTTAAATGGTTTAAAAATAATATGTCATATTGGGAGTCTGGTACGAAAGAAAAACGTATCGGCGACTTGATCTACATGATAAAAGGTCCAAAGGGGATGCAAAAAAAGCACCAAAATCAATTGAGGACAACGAACATGACAAACCTGAGGAACAGGAAGATCCAATTGATATAGTATACGAAACGTTTAATATTGAACCACCACAGACCATGCCCGAACACAGGAGATCGGGAAGGAAAAGAAAGGCTACAGACCCAATGATAATGAACCCCAAAAGAAAAAGATATTGAAATCTCACGACTTCAAATCTTGGGAGGGGGGTGTTAAGGAGACGCCCACTAATTAGCATACGTGGGTGAACAAGATATAGATAAAGGTATCAAGTAAGCAAGACCGGCGAGCTGTGTTCAAACGCTGGATAGGTAAGATACATGTGCTGGTTGCTCCATTAAAGACTTTCACACGCCTTCTGCCAAACAATCTTCCAACTGCAGTCCAACTGCACCTTTGTAAATATGTATCATATTTTCGCCATAGTTGCTCCATTAAAGACTTTCACACGCCTTCTGCCAGACAATCTTCCAACTGCAGTCCAACTTAACCATTGTAAATATGTATTATATTTTCGCCTTAATATATTTGTTTTACCTTTACTTTCTGCGTTCGTGTTGTTATTATTATTGAGTTTTATATTAAATTAAATAAAATTTCATATGATTATAATTATTGAGATTTTATTGAATTAAATATTATTTTTATATGATTATCATTACTGTTGAGTTTTATTGAATTAAAAAAGATTTCATATGATTATCATTATTATTGAATTTATTATTAAATTAAATATTTCATATGATTATCATTATTACTGAGTTTTTATTGAATTAAATGTTATTTCATATGATTATCATTATTATTGAATTTTGTATAAAATTAAATATTATTTCATATGATTATCATTATTACTGGGTTTTTATTGAATTGAATGTTATTTCATATGATTATTATTATTGATTTTTATTGAATTAAATATGATTTCGTATGATTATTATTATTGAGTTTTTAATGAATAAAATGTAATTTCATATGATTATCATTATTATTGAATTTTTATTGAATTATATATTATTTCATATGATTATCATTATTATTGAGTTTTCTTGAATTAAATAAAATTTAATATGATTATCACTATTATTGAGTTTTTTATTAAATAAAAAAAATTAATAATATTATCATTATTATTGAGTTTTTATTGAATTAAATAAGATTTTATATGATTATAATTATTATTCAGTTTTTGCAGTATTTAAAATTATTTCATATCATTACCATTATTATTGAGTTTTTTTATTGAATTACATATGATTGCATGCGATTATCATTATTATTGGGTGTTATTGAATTAAATATGATTTCATATGATTATAATAATTATTGAGTTTTTATTGAATTAAATATTATATCATATAGTTATCATTGTTATTGAGTTTTTATTGAATTAAATATATCTTCATATGATTATCATGAGTATTGAGTTTTTATTGAATTAAATATTATTTGCATATGATTATCATTATTATTGAAATTTTATTGAATTACATAGGATTTCATATGATTATCATACGTTTTGATTTTTATGGAATTAATTATTATCTTTATATGATTATTATTGTTATTGAGTTTTTATTGAATTAAATATAATTTCATATGATTATCATTATTATTGAGTTTTTATTGACATAAATATTATTTTAATATGATTATCATTATTATTGAGTTTTTAGTGAATGGTATCAGATTTCATATGATTATGATTATTATTGTGTTTTTATGTAATTTAATATTGTTTCATATGATTATCATTATTATTACGTTAGTTTCATATGATTATCATTATTATTAAGTTTATACGATTATCATTATTATTGAGTTTTTATTGAATTAAATAGTATTTCATATTATTATCATTATTGAGTTTTTATTGAATTAAATGTTATTTCATATGATTAATATTGAGTGTTTATTCAATTGTTGTTTCATGATTATTCTTATTATTGATTATACTTATTATTATTATTATGATTATACTTATTTTTATTGCATTAAATATGATTTTACAAGATTATCATTATTATTCAGTTTTTATTAAATTAAATATTATTTACATGTGATTATCATTATTATTGATTTTTTATTGAATTAAATAGGATTTCATATGATTATAATTATTGAGTTTTTATTGAATTTAATAAGATTTAATTGGATTACAATTTTTTATAGTTTTTATGTAATTACATATTATTTTTATATGATTATCATTATTATTTAGTTTTTATTAAATTAAATAAGATGTAATATGATTATCATTATTATTGAGTTTTTATTAAATTAAATAAGATTTAATAAGATTATCATTATTATTGAGTGTTTAATGAATTAATTGTAATTTCATATGATTATCCTTAGTATTAAGTTTGTATTGAATTTAATAATATTTCATATGATTATCATTATTAATGAGTTGTTATTGAATTACATATGATTTCATATGATTATCATTATTATTCAGTTTTTATTGAATATAATATTATTCCATATGATTATCCTCATTACTCAGTTCTCTTTAATTAAATAAAATTTATTATGATTATCATTATTATTGAGTTTTTAATTATATATAAAAAATGTCATCTGATTATCATTTGTATTGAGTTTTTATTGAATAAAATATCATGTCATATAGTTATTATTATTGAGTTTTTATTGAATTACATATTATTTCATATGATTATCATTATTAATCAGTTTTTATTGAATTAAGTATTATTTTCAGATGAATATCATTATTATTGAGATTATATTGAATTATATAGGATTTCTTATGATTATTATTAAGTTTTTATTTTCATGGAATTAATTATCATGTTTATATAATTATAATAATTATTTAGTTTTTATTTAATTAAAAAAGATTTCATATGATTATCATTATTATTGAGTTTTTATAGAATTAAATATTATTTTTATATGATTATCATTATTATCGAGTTTTTATTGAATTATATAAGATTTCCTATTATTATCGTTATTATTGAGTTTTTATTGAATAAAATATGATTTCATTTGATTATCATTATTATTGAAGTGCTATCGAATTAAATATTATTTATTATGATTATCATTAGGATTGAGTTCTATTGAATTAAATACAATTTAATATGATTATCATTATTATTGAGTTTTTTATAAAATTTCATCTGATTATCTTCATTATTGAGTTTTTTCATATAGTTATTATTATAGAGTTTTTATTGAATTACATATTATTTCATATGATTATTATTATTATTAATGAGTTTCTATTGAATTTAATATTATTTAGATATGATTATCATTATTATTGAGATTTTATTGAATTATATAAGATTTCATATAATTATCATTATTATCGAGTTATTATTGCATTAAATATGATTTCCTATTATTATCGTTATTATTGAGTTTTTATTTAATTTAATTATATTTAGTATGATTATCATTATCATTGAGTTTTTATATAATTTAATAGGATTTCATATTATTATCATAATTGAGTTTTTATTGAATTAAATAAAATTTCATATGATTTTCATTATTTTTAGTTCTTATTGAATTAAATATCATTTTTATATGATTATCATTATTATTTACTTTTTATTGAATTTAATAAAATTTCATATGATTAACATTATTATTGAGTTTAACTGAATTAAATAAAATTGAATATGATTATCATTATTAAGTTTTTTATAGAAATAAACAAAATTTAATATGATTATAATTATTATTGAATTAAATAAACTTCATAGGATTATAATTATTTTTAAGTTTTTATTGTATTGAATAGGATTTCGTATGATTATCATTATTATTTGGTTTTTATAGTATTTAATATTATTTCATATCATGATCATTATTATTGAGTATTTATTGAATTAAATATAATTATTGAATCACATATTATTTACATTGTATTATCATTATTATTGAGTTTGTATTGAATTTAATAGGATTTCACATGATTATAATTATTGAGTTTTTATTGAATTGCATAAGATTTCATATGATTATCATAATTTTTGAGGTTTTCTTGAATTAAATATTATGTTTACATTATTATTATTAAGTTTTTATTGAATTAAATAAGATTTCATATGATTATCATTATTATTTAGTATATTGAATAAAAAAATTTAATATGATTATCATTATTAAGTTAAATTTTATATGATTATAATTATTATTAAGGTTTTTATTGAATGAAATAAAATTTCATAGGACTATATTTATTATTCAGTTTTCATTGTATTACATAGAATTTCATATGATAATGATTATTATTAACATTTTCTTGTATTTAATACTATTTCATATCATTATCATTTAGTTTCTATTGAATTTAATATGATTTAATATGGTTATCATTATTATTTTTTTTATTGAATTAAATATTATTTCATATAGTTATTATTATTGAGTTGTTACTAAATTACATAGTATTCCATTTTATTATCATTATTATTTAGTTTTTATTGAATTAAATATTATTTACATATGATTATCATTGTTATTGAGATTTTATTGAATTATATAGGATTTCATATGATTATCATATTTTTTATTTTTATGGAATTAATTATCATGGTTATAAGATTATAATGTTTAGTTTTTATTGAAATAAGATTTCACAGGATTATCATTATTAGTAAGTCTTTATTGAACTAAATATTATTTTTATATGATTATCATTATAATTGACTGTTTATTGAATTATATAAGATTTCATACAATTATCATTATTGAGTTTTTATCGAATTTAATGTTGTGTAATATGATTATCATTATTATTAAGTTATTTTATCGAATTAAATATGATATCATATGATTATCATTATTATTGAATTTTTATCGCATTAAATATTACTTTTATAAGATTATTATTGAGTTTTTATTGAATAAACTAACATTTTATATAATTATCATAATTATTGAATTGTTTATTAAATTAAATATTATTTCATATGATTATCATTATTATTGAGTTTTTGTTGAATTACATGTTATTTCATATGATTATTATTATTATTTAGTTTTTATGGAATTAAAAATTATTACATATGATTATCATTATTATTGAGTTTTTATTGAATTAAATATGATTTCATATGATTATCATTATTATTTAGTTTTTATTGAATTAAATATTATTTCATATGATTATCATTATTATTAAGTTCTTTTGAATTAAATACAATTTATTATGACTATCATTTTTACTGAGATTTTTATTATATAAAAACAATTTCATATGATTATCATTATTAATGAGTTTTTATTGACTTTAATATTATTTACAGATGAATATCATTATTATTGAGATTATATTGAATTATATAGTATTTCATACGATTAATATTTTTTTATTTTTATGGAATTAATCATCATTTTTATATAATTATAATTATTATTGAGTTTTTATTTAATTTAATAAGATTTCATATGATTATCATTATTATTGAGTTTTATTGAATTAAATAAAATTCAATATGATTATCATTATTAAGTATTTTATAGAATTAAACAAAATTTAATATGATTATAATTATTAAGATTTTATATTGAATTAAATAAAATTTTATAGGATTATAATTATTTTGCTGTTTTTATTGTATTAAATAGGATTTCATGTGATTATTATTATTGTTATTGAGGTTTTATAATATTTAATAGTATTTCATATCATTATTATTGAGTTTCTGTTGAATTAAATATGATTTTATATGATTTTCATTATTATTGAGTTTTTGTGGAATTAAATATGATTTCATTTTTTTTCACGCACTTGCTATCCAAATCTAGGGAAGACATTATTATAAGGCCGAACGATTGCTTATGGAAAGAGAAAGAATAAATTTACCAAAATTTATATTTATTACTTCCAGAAACGATAAATTAAACTAAATAAATTTACCAAAATTAACATTTATTCTCCCTTAAACTAAAATTATCTTTATTACTTCCAGAAACTTGGTAAACCGATATTACCGGAGAAAATTAATCTTGGCAATTCAAAAAAATATTTAAAATTATTTATTTGTTCGAAAAGAAAACCAAAACAAAACAAACAAAAACACACACACGCACACACACACACGAAAAAACAAAAACAAAAAAACTAATAAATGTTTTGGTTTTGTTTTGGTTTTCAAATGGCGCTCGCCCAGATTAAACTATTATGAATATGTCATTTCAATTGTCCGTTTTTAATTAAAAAAAAAATTGTTCCATGAAAAACTTTCCCGTCCTCATCAATTAAATCGAAACATTTCCAATTAAACAATTACGGATATATGTTTTCTTTCACTTTATTTACTTTTAAAGCAACATAGGATTATTATAAAATAGTTTTTTTTTTCGAACAAATAAATAACTTTAAACATTTTTTTTGAACTGTCAAGATTCATTTTCTCCAGTAATATTGGTTCACCAAGTTTCTGGATGTAATAAAATATAATTTTAGTTTATTTTAACGTTTCCGGAAGTAATAAATGTTAATTTTGGTAAATTTATTCTTTCCCTTTCCGGAAGCAATCATTCGGCAATATAATGATGTCTCCCCTAGATTTTGATAGCAAGTGCGTGAAAAAAAAATGGCGTCTCCAATTTCAACAATAAAGTGTAGAAGCACCCCAGATTTTTATGGGTCGCTATTTTTGCCATAAATTGTTAGGTGAAAGTTTTTTTTTCAGGAAAACTTGCACTTTTTTTTAAAGAAAGTTGGTAGTAAACGTTTCTTTTTGAAAACAAAATTTGGTACTCATTGGGCGTTGAGTTCCATGGCGACCAGCATAAAAAACACGCATCGCTCCCTTTTTGACGCAAGCGCACGTAGCACTTTTTTTATTTACTGACGTTGTCGTAGTAACTAAACGATTATTTGTCACATTTATTATGAAAAAAAGTTTTACTCTTTATGAATATTAAAAGAAAAATTACTAAACATTTATTAATAATGCCTTACTTTTACAGACATTTGTTTTTACATTTCTTTTTAAATGACAACTTTTATCGACTTTTTTTTAAATAGCATTTGCGAATGGGTAAGCTGACATTTGTTTTTAATTTCTTTTACAATGACTTTTATTTTAATAGCATTTGCATATGGGTAAAAAAACGAAAAAAATAACTAAGCCATTTACTAACTATTTCTCGGTATCTTGACTTTGATAAAATTTACTTGTTAAAAATAATTGTAAAAGTGAGAATTATCAGTAAATGGTTTAGTTTTTTTTTCGTGTTTTACCCATCCGCAAATGCTATTTAAAAAAAAAGAAAGTCGATAAAAAGTCATTTAAAAAGAAATTAAAACAAATGTCAGCATACCCATCCGCAAATGCTATTAAAAAAAAGTCGACAAAAGTCATAATTTCAGAAATGTAAAAGCAAATGTCTGTTAAAGTGAGGCATTATTAATAAATGTTTAGTAATTTTTCTTTTAATATTCATAAAGAGTAAAAATGGAATGGAAGTTTAAATTTCGCTCTGTTTTAATCTATTTTTTTAATTGTGCTTCTTCCAAACAATCAAGAAAATAACATTCAACAATTGTACTTTATATATATATAACACGAAATATTAAAATATATATATATTAACGAAAGAGAACTAATTCCATTTTTAAACGAAAAAAGTCAATTTGGTATATAAAAGTTCCGTTTAGTGATGTCACGTGATGACACGCGGTGTGAAATAATTGCCCCCAAATAAAAAAAAATGGCCCATCCGTACAAAGGAAACCAAATATTTATTATAGAAAAATTACGTATAATGTTCTAATTACAAAGAGATATATAGAAACACGCATGCGTTCCATAAACATATTATACCAAAATGTGGAAGCCATCCATCCAGTGGTTATTTAGACAATTAATTACGAACGAACCAAGAGTTACATTTATATATATATATAGATGATTATCATTATCATTGAGTTTTTATTGAATTAAATATGATTTCATATGATTATAATTATTGAGTTTTTATTAGATTGCATAAGGTTTCATATGATTATCATAATTTTTAAGGTTTTCTTGAATTATATATTATTTTTATATGATTATCATTATTATTTAGTTTTTATTGAATAAATAAGATTGCATATGATTATCATTATTATTGAGTTTGTATGGAATTTAATATTATTTCATATAGTTATTCTTATTGAGTTTTTATTGAATTATATCTTCTTTCATGTGATTATCATTATTCATGAGTTTTTATTTAATAAAATATTATTTACATACGATTATCATTATTATTGAGATTTTATTGAATTATATAGGTTTTCATAAAATTATCATTATTTTTGATTTTGATGGAATTAATTATTATTTTTATATGATTATAATTATTATTTAGTTTTTATTGAATTAAACAAGATTTTCTATGATTATCATTATTATTGAGTTTTTATTTAATAATTGAATTTAATATTATTTCGTATGATTATCATTATCATTGAGTTTTTATTGGATTAAATGTTATTTCATATAATTATCATTACTATTTAGTTTTTATTGAATTAAATATTATTTTTATATGATTATCATTATTATTTAGTTTTTGTTGAACCCAATAAGATTTAACATGATTATCATGTTATTGAGTTTTTATTGAATTAAATGTTATTTAATACGATTATCATTATTGTTGAGTTTTATTGAATTAAATAAAATTGTGTATGATTATCATTATCAAGTTTTTTATAGAATTAAATAAAATTTAATATAATTAAAATCATTCTGCTTTATTGAATTATATAGGATTTCATATGATTATCATTATTATTGAGTTTTTATTTGATTAAATATTTTATATAGTTATAATTATTATTGATTTTTTATTGAATTACATATTATTTAATATGATTATCATTATTATTGAGTTTTTATTGAATTAAATGCTATTTCCATATAATTATCATTATTATTGAGTGTTTATTGAATAAATAGGATTTCATATGATTATCATTATTGAGTTTTTATTGAATTAAATAAGATTTCATATGATTATCATTATTTGTTAGTTTTTCTTGAATAAAATATTATGTTTATATGATTATCATTATTATTTATTTGTTATTGAATGAAACAATATTTCATATGATTATCATTATTATTGAGTTTGTATTGAATTTAATAATATTTCATATGATTATCATTGTTATTGAGTTTTTATTGAATAAAATGTTATTTCATATGATTATCATTATTATTGAGTTGTATTGAATTAAATAAATTTAATATGATTATCATTAATAAGTTTTTTATAAAATTAAATAAAATTTAATATGATTATAATTCTTATTCAGTTTTTATTGTATTAAAAAGGATTTCATATGATTATCTTTATTATTTAGTTTTTATTGAATTAAATATGATTTTATATGATTATCATTATTATTGAGTTTTTACTGAATTAAATGTTATTTCATATGAGTATCATTATTATTGATTTTTTTGTGAATTAAATAAAATTTCATATGATTATCATTATTAAGTTGTTTATAGAATTAAATATTATTTAATATGATTATAATCATTAAGTTTTATATTGAATTAAATAATATTTTATATGATTATAATTATTATTTAGCCTTTTTGTATTTAATAGGATTTCATATGATTATCATTATTATTGAGTTTTTATTGTATTTAATATTATTTAATATCATTATCATTATTATTGATTTTTTATTGAATTAAATAGGATGTCATATGAATATCATTATTATTGAGTTTGTATTGAATTAAATATGATTTCATATGATTATCATTATTATTGAGTTTTTATTGAATTAAATATGATTTCATATGATTATCATTATTTTTGAGTTTTTTTATGTAATTACATATTATTTGATAAGATCATTTTTAAGTGTTTATTGAATTAAATATTATTTAGATATGATTATCATTATTATTTAGTTGTTATTGAATTAAATATTATTTAGATATGATTATCATTAATATTGAGTTTTTATTGCATTAAATAGGATTTCATATGAATGTCATTATTATTGAGTTGTATTTAATTAAATAAGATTTCATATGATTATCATTATTAGTGACATGGTATTGAATTTAATATTATTTTATATGATTATTATTATTTAGTTTTTTTTTTTAAATTAAATGTTATTTCATCTGATTATCATTATTATTGAGTTTTATGGAATTAAATAGAATTTAATATGAATGTTATTATTATTTTTTATAGAATGAAATAAAATTTTATATGATTATCATTATTATGTTTTTTATAGAATTAAATGAAATTTAATATGATTATAATTATTATTGAGTTTTATTGAATTAAATATAATTTCATATGATTATAATTATTATCGAGTTTCTCAAATTAAATATTATTTCATATGAGTATCATTATTATTGAGTTTTTCTTTAATTAAATGTTATTTCATATGATTATCATAATTATTACGTTTTTATTGAATTACGTATTATTTCATATTATGATCATTATTATTGAGTTTTTTTTAATTCAATATGATTTAATATGATTATCATTATTATTGAGTGTTTATTGAATTAAATATTATTTCATTATGAATATCATTATTATGGAGTTTGTATTGAATTATATAATATTATATGATTATCGACTTTAAAGTGTTGCTTCCTTTAACATCGAGTGTTTTCAGGCTTGTTACACCTAAAATTTTATCTGCTGCAATCAATTTTGAATGTCGTTTATATAGTGCTGAGATGATATTAAGTAATAAAATTAGCTGAGGATAAGTAAGTACCATATTAAACGATATGCTATTTCAAAGGACCCTGAGTTTCCATATTCTCATTATCATCTTTACTGTTTGTATAGCAAACTTTACCCGGACATTTAATTGTATTATGTGTAAGGAGTGTGTAACAACTCACCTGTCAAATTGATCGGCCCTTAAAATATTTAAGTGCTGTATCAATACTTATTCATCTTCACATAATAATCACACAATATATATATATATATATATATATATATATATATATATATATATATTGTTCGATTGTACTTCATTGTTTGGTGAGCACTGGATTAAATAGGGTTACCGAACATTTCTGTGCTGGCATTATCCATTTTGTTTATAGTTTATAAAGTGCAGACTTAAGAGGTATAAAGTTATTTAATTAGAACTAAAGCACAAGTTGTTCACGGGAGAGACTTTATAGAATTTTATGATCTCTACGGAATACCTTCTTACAAAATGCTGAAACATGTTGCATTTAAATTTGCGACTCCATTTTTTAAGAGTTTGTAACAGTTGCTTTTTTAAAAAAAATTTACAAAATAGTTAATATATTTTTTCAAGTTTAAGAAAAGTTTTACATTATTATATTCTATTATTTATATTAAATTATTATATTATATCAGTAAACATTTTACGTTTGAAATTTTATATACCTACGTTTGACTTGTTTTTTTACAAAAGAGTCACAATTATTAAGTCCCAGATGCCACTCGAGCATAAGGGTTAATAAGCATACAGTGGTCAATGGAACACTGCTGTAGTAATTGTTAGTGGAAATTTGGTAAATTGGATTACTTAAGGGAAACGACTCATTAAGAACATGTTTAGGTTGAACTATAAAATGGAAAGCAAATGGAAGAGTTCCTCAGGTGTGCATTCTGAGAAAGAAACTTTGTTCATGGAATCTATGTTTATGTTTAGGCACAGATAAAGAGTGGGGGAAATTATTGATAGTTTTTTTCAGCTAGACGAGTGTTTCTCATGAAAGTCTGGCGGAAGGGACTATAGACTGGAGCTCAGACGAGCACTTGCCATGAAAATAATGATAAAGCAGAGACAAGCTGTGAGAAAGAGTTTGCAGGGAAGAGAAAATAGCATCACTCACTAGTCTACTATTAACTCTCTCAAGGCAGGGAACATGAGTTGGAATAGATACATTGAGATAATTGCCAAGACTGCTGTGAAGAAGGTGGGCTTTCTCTTCCCTGCTAGAAAAGTTACTTACACTTGAAAATACCCTATACCTCTACAAACCTACTATTTGCCCATGTACGGCGTATTGTTGTGACATTTGGGCTGGGGCATCTGCTACTGGTCTCTCGCTCCTGGGCAGGGTTCAAAAGAGAGTTGCCAACTTGGTAGATCCTGAACTGTCATCTAAGCTTCAGCCTCTGTCCCCTCAACAAAATATTGCATCTCTCCACTCGTTTTACAAGTACTTTACAGCTCTTGTACCCCCTTTAATGAAAATACCCCCCACAAACCCAACAAGCAGCAAAGTTCCACCCCTACACAGTAGAGATCCCTAGATGTCTGAAAGCCTCCTACTTTAATAGTATCTTCCCCAGAACCGCTAGACTTAAAAATTCTCTTCTGGCTTCCTGCTTCCCCAACTGTACTGACATGCAGAAGTGTAATGTAAACACATTTTGCTGCTTAACTCCCTACATAGTATCCCTGCAACTTAGGTGCCTGATAGTAGCCCATACACCAAAGTGGCAATGTGCCTTGTTTAATGTAATACAAACAACTGGTGAAACAAAACAGAAAAACCATGTAAAAAAGTAAATTTATAATAAAACATAGAAAACAACTTCTAAAAGAAAAAAAAAATGAAATACTGAAACACTATGCTGGTTTCGATTGTAAACATTTGCCAATTATGTTTTCTATATTAATTTTCTGTTATTTGCTTATGGCCAACAAATGACTGCTCATTTTATGTAAACTTTATTAAAGAAAATTATACTTATTACCAATTATTTTTTATTTATTAAGTTTCTGTTAAATGCTTATTTTATTTAAATGTAATAAAAGGATAATTTTATGTAAACGAAATAAAAGAATAATTTTATGTAAACGAAATAAAAGAATCATTTTATGTAAACGAAATAAAAAAATCATTTTATGTAAACGAAATAAAAGAATCATTTTATGTAAACGAAATAAAAGAATCATTTTATGTAAACGAAATAAAAGAATCATTTTATGTAAACGAAATAAAAAAATCATTTTATGTAAACGAAATAAAAAATCATTTTATGTAAACGAAATAAAAGAATTATTTTATGTAAACGAAATAAAAGAATCATTTTATGTAAACGAAATAAAAGAATCATTTTATGTAAACGAAATAAAAGAATCATTTTATGTAAACGAAATAAAAAATCATTTTATGTAAACGTAATAAAAAATCATTTTATGTAAACGAAATAAAAGAATCATTTCATGTAAACGTAATAAAAGAATCATTTTATGTAAACGAAATAAAAAATCATTTTATGTAAACGTAATAAAAAATCATTTTATGTAAACATAATAAAAAATCATTTCATGTAAACGTAATAAAAAGATCATTTCATGTAAATGTAATAAAAATCATTTTATGTAAACGTAATAAAAGAATCATTTTATGTAAACGAAATAAAAGAATCATTTTATGTAAACGTAATAAAAATCATTTTATGTAAACGAAATAAAAGAATCATTTTATGTAAACGAAATAAAAGAATAATTTCATGTAAACGAAATAAAAAATCATTTTATGTAAACGAAATAAAAAATCATTTTATGTAAACGTAATAAAAATCATTTTATGTAAAGGTAATAAAAAATCATTTTATGTAAATGTAATAAAAGAATCATTTTATGTAAATGTAATAAAAGAATCATTTTATGTAAATGTAATAAAAAAATCATTTCATGTAAACGAAATAAAAAATCATTTTATGTAAACGAAATAAAAGAATCATTTTATGTAAACGTAATAAAAGAATAATTTTATGTAAACGAAATAAAAAATCATTTTATGTAAACGAAATAAAAGAATCATTTTATGTAAACGAAATAAAAGAATAATTTTATGTAAACGAAATAAAAAATCATTTTATGTAAACGAAATAAAAAATCATTTTATGTAAACGAAATAAAAGAATCATTTTATGTAAAGGTAATAAAAAATCATTTTATGTAAATGTAATAAAAGAATCATTTTATGTAAATGTAATAAAAGAATCATTTTATGTAAATGTAATAAAAGAATCATTTTATGTAAACGTAATAAAAAATCATTTTATGTAAACGAAATAAAAGAATAATTTTATGTAAACGAAATAAAAAATCATTTTATGTAAACGAAATAAAAAATCATTTTATGTAAACGAAATAAAAGAATCATTTTATGTAAATGTAATAAAAATCATTTTATGTAAAGGTAATAAAAAATCATTTTATGTAAATGTAATAAAAGAATCATTTTATGTAAATGTAATAAAAAAATCATTTTATGTAAACGTAATAAAAAATCATTTTATGTAAACGAAATAAAAGAATAATTTTATGTAAACGAAATAAAAAATCATTTTATGTAGACGAAATAAAAAATCATTTTATGTAAACGAAATAAAAGAATCATTTTATGTAAATGTAATAAAAATCATTTTATGTAAAGGTAATAAAAAATCATTTTATGTAAACGAAATAAAAGAATCATTTTATGTAAACGAAATAAAAGAATCATTTTATGTAAATGTAATAAAAATCATTTTATGTAAAGGTAATAAAAAATCATTTTATGTAAACGAAATAAAAGAATCATTTTATGTAAATGTAATAAAAAAATCATTTTATGTAAATGTAATAAAAAAATCATTTTATGTAAACGTAATAAAAAATCATTTTATGTAAACGAAATAAAAGAATAATTTTATGTAAACGAAATAAAAAATCATTTTATGTAAACGAAATAAAAAATCATTTTATGTAAACGAAATAAAAGAATCATTTTATGTAAATGTAATAAAAATCATTTTATGTAAAGGTAATAAAAAATCATTTTATGTAAATGTAATAAAAGAATCATTTTATGTAAATGTAATAAAAGAACTATTTTATGTAAATGTAATAAAAGAATCATTTTATGTAAACGTAATAAAAGAATCATTTTATGTAAACGTAATAAAAGAATCATTTTATGTAAACGTAATAATAGAATCATTTTATGTAAACGAAATAAAAGAATAATTTTATGTAAACGAAATAAAAGAATAATTTTATGTAAACGAAATAAAAAATCATTTTATGTAAACGTAATAAAAAAATCATTTTATGTAAACGAAATAAAAACATTTTATGTAAACGAAATAAAATAATCATTTGATGTAAACGTAATAAAAAATCATTTTATGTAAACGAAATAAAAAATCATTTTATGTAAACTGTGGTTAAATACAATGACCCCACAACTCAATCTTCACTCTTCAATCATGCAGTCCAATGCACTTCTGACAGCAATTGCTTCTGCCAAACAAAAAAGACGCCCTCTCTCCCAAATACAGGCTTTTTATAGGACAAAACCGTCCAAAGTTATTTACATACTCTTCCCATGATCTCTAGTCTATAAATAGACGCAGTGGCCATTCTCTTCTTCTTCTTTCACTCTCTAAAGCGGGCGTTGCCAGTGGTAAAAGGTTTGCACGATTTTTTTTACTACACGCCCCCATGATCATTAAAGATCATTCACATCTCATAATCCCGTGTCCAGATCGGCGCATTGCGTTCTCTTTGCGGTCTCTGCATCGGCACCGGTTCACCTTCATCACTCCCTGGCTCAGTACCACCATCCTCATCACCTAAATGGACCACACGCCTTAAATCTAAAACATGTCGTGGCATTCCATTGACACATAAGTTGTTTGGAGATTGCACTCCTGTTATCACTCCTCTTCCCCACTGCGTTGTGCATCGGGCATTAGGCAGTTTCACCCAAACTTCTTCTCTTATTTGGATTCTGGCTGGTCCTTGATCATTAATTTCCGGTGACATGTCTCTAGGATGCCTCCATTCGTAATTAAAGATTGCTCTATGTGGTACTGTGTCATCTCTTTGCCCGACCTTAGGGGACATGTTGTACCAAAATGTGGCCTCTTCAGGCGATATTCTTCCTCTCTCAGCTATTGCTTTCACGGTCCGATGATGTCGCTCCACAATGCCATTTCCTCCAGGTCTGTAGGCTGCCCTGTAATAACTTTTAATCTTCCATTTTTTTAGCATCGTCTGAAAGATTTCTGAGCGAAAAACAGTGCCGTTGTCCATTATCACCTCCCTTACTAGACCTCGTTCAAGCATCACCTTTTCTAATTCAGTTGCAACTGCAGATGCGGCTTCCACTCGCAGTTCCTTCCATATCGCCAGTCTACTTGGCCCACAATCAATTATTGATAAGTACGCTCCCCCTCGGTAGTGTGCTATGTCAATAGCTAGTCTCGTCCAGTTCGTTAAAACTCCAATTTCCCCAGGATTATGTATATTTGGGGCAGGATCGATCGATTGACACCGAACACAGTTCTTTACTATCTTCTGAATTTCTACCCGTTTTACATTCGGATCCACTTGCCTCACCAAATATAATGTTCTCTCCACTCCCATGTGATGCATGTCATGCAACTCTTTAATTTCTCCAATTCCAAGACAGCATATCGGCGCCTCCTCTTTCTAAATTAACCACTGTTTTTTATCCGTGTTAGCGCATCTGCCTTGTTTCTTTCAGAAGGCACAAACACTGCTTTTATTTGCAGTTTCAATTCAGACATCAACTCTCTAAGCATCCCTAATCTCTGCTTTTTTATCACTTATCCGGCACCCTTTGTTCGTATTCTGCCACTCTCCTCCACAGTAGAGTTCACCCAACTGAGTACAGTGGCTGAATCAGTTCTTATTTCAATATCTGTCAGTCTCCATTTGATAGCTAAATTGACACCCTTTAGAACAGCATCTAATTCAGCTATGTTAATGTGATTAAAGTCATCACTTTTCCTCAGCCAAGTTGCATCTTCCGTCACTACACCGCCAATCTCGACAACCACGCCAGTTGCAACATTGCTTGCATCACACCACACGACTCCTGTGCTCACTTCAGGTATCTGCCAAGCGCCATTAACAGGGTCTTCTTTTTTCACCTCAGCTAGAACCTCCTACATCACTTTCATGGTTTTGCAATCAACTTTTTCTTCCCAATCCATTCCATTTGCTCTTCTTTTCACATAACTGCATGCTAATCGCAGCCATCCAGCAATTGGATAGTGCCCCAATTATTTACCACAGATCGAAAATAGCTCCCGCCTACTAATTTCTCCTCCCATCTCTGGGATCTCGTAGCCTCTCCTGAACAGTAGTGCACCCATCTTATTTTTCATAAGCTTAAGGCCCAGTGCCGCCCCTCCGTCCAGGGATTCCGGAGATTTTGCTGCTAACCCAAACCCCTTCAAATGTTCCACAACTTCCTGTGTCGATATTTTCGTTACGTCTACCATTATATCATCAATGTATGAATCAGTGGCCTCTTTCGTCCTACTTCCTTTCTTTAATACTGTTTTTAAAATGGCTGCCATAATCTTTGGTGCGACATTAAGTCCGAATCCTAATCGTGTTAGGCAATAGGTTTTTCCTTTATAACAGACCAGCTGGTACTGCCATAGTTCCTTTGCCACATGTAGTTGCAGGTAGGCAGACTTAAGGTCCACTATTGCGGTCCCTCCTACCAACTGTCTCCACTTTCTTATCTTTTCATCACACACATCTATTATGTCGCTCCCTGTATGACACGCCACAAAACGGTTCAACTCACGAAAGTCGAACACTGGCCTAACTTTCCCTTTTGTGGCCTGAAATACTGCCATCAATGGCAACACGCCTTTTCTTTCTCCTTTCCATGGTAACAGAATACCATCCGATATCCATCTTTCCACCTCTTTCTCGAATTCTAATTTCTTATCGCCTTCCAGAGAGTTTTTATAATATTGGACTTTGTTCTGCAATACTGGAGGCTCTCCCTTCCATGTCCATCTTACTGTCCATTTATCTCCATCGAAGTTTTCTTCAAAGTCTTTATCCTCGATTTTGCAAACATTCAGCTGATGGGCAGCCACGGCACATTGTATATCTCCAAACTTCACTTTGGCTTTCTTTATAGTTACACCTCCCAGCTCATTAATAACGTCCATTCCAATTATGACGTCGATCCCATCAACGATGTGATTCATCAAGATTGCCCTCACCTTTACGTGCATTCCACAGACTTTTATCTCCACTTGTCTGGCTCCTTTAAATTCTATATTCCTCCCATCAACTGCTTTCACTGTACCGCTCTTTCCATATCCCTTCAAAAGTTTGGAATTGATTAAAGTAGTGGTGCACCCAGTATCGACAAGTGCAGTCATTACAGAATCATTCACCTCTACTTCTATTATAGGAAGAGGCCAGTATCGCGCCTTCATTTCATTGCTAGGGTAGCTTGCGGCGCAGAAGCTCCCCCTTGCCCGTTTCCCTGAATCTGAGGACAATATCTAGCAATGTGGCCAAATTTTCCACAATTGTAGCATGTTGCCCTGGCCCTAGGGATCTCTGTGCAATCTGTTTTTAGGTGCGGTCCTTGACATCTAAAGCACTGAAGGCTTGATTCTTTCTTTCCCTTATTAGTCTCATTAGTTTGCGCACTTGCGGCCAATGTCCGAGTTTCTACGACCCTTTTGCTGACTAAAAGCCGTGCAGTCGGTATCAGTTTGCTGACATCCATTCTCTCTATGTTCGGTAGCTGCTGTAATGCCACAGATACATCGTCTGGGAATCCAGTTATGAATGCCAGTTTGGCTGTATGTTCCAGCCCTCTTCCCAGATATCCCGCCAGTCCAGCCAATCTTTGGATTTTATTAGCATAAACATCCACCGATTCTCCTGTCCACTTGAATCGTTGCAGTTTTTCGTATGCCTCAAAAGGCCCCTCAGTGAAGGCGGTCACGAGTCTCATCTCTATCAGTTCTGCATCTTCTTGTTCTGCATTATTCATCTCAAGATAGAGAGCGAGTGCATCTCCCTGCAAAAAAAGTGGAATAAAACTGGCAAGGTCTGGCACATATTGAAGCTTAGCCACCAGTTTTACTTTCTTTATCCATCCGACTACATCACCTTCTCCACTAAAAGGTGGTATCACATCTTTTCCCAATCTCAACATCCCCGATTCCATGATCTGTTCTTAGCCGAAATAGCTTGTGGTTAAATACAATGACCCCACAACTCAATCTTCACTCTTCAATCCTGCAGTCCAGTAAATAGACGCAGTGGCCATTCTCTGCTTCTTTCTTCTTTCACTCTCTGAAGCGGGCGTTGCCAGTGGTAAAAGGTTTGCACGATTTTTTTTTACTACATAAACGAAATAAAAGAATCATTTTATGTAAACGAAATAAAAGAATCATTTTTTGTAAACGAAATAAAAAAATCATTTTATGTAAACGAAATAAAAGAATCATTTTATGTAAACGTAATAAAAGAATCCTTATTCCATTATTCCAAAATCTCAAACATTGAATAAAATATCAAAACTCCAACGGAATTCTCTAAATTCTCTTAATTCATAATAGGTAAATTAGGGCAGAAAACTCTTTCTAAACACACACGCACACACATATGTATAGTTTAGTAGAAATGGTAATTAATAAAAACCTGAAGAAAATGCTCAATACTGTTGTAGAGCAAATATGCGTTTTATTTTTTATTACCGTATTTTTCTGTTACATTATTGTTTCAGCTAATAGATATATGTGTGTCTGGGTGTTGTTGTGTGTGTGTGTGTGTGTGTGTTATAAACCGAAAAAAACAGTTTTGCATTCAGTTGTCTAACAATTTAACCAACTTCTTAATCCGTGGAGTTTCGAAGAAATATTTTCCTTCTCATCAAAAGGTAGGAATTAGCAAAATGCGGGATCGGATTTTGCATACAAAAGTATTTGATAAAACTGCAAGTAAGGCAAAGATCTTACTTCATAACAAAAAAAAAGTGAAGCAGAGGGAATATGGTGAAGAAAAAGGTGATTACACGTGAATGGATAGTCTGGTGAAATGTAAATAATCCAATGACGGTAAAATCCAAAAAATATTTCAAAAATGTTTTAAAGTCGGAATTAACATACCGACGAGTAGGGGGGGGGGAAGACGGTTTACGTCTTGCAACGAAATGTCGACGTTGATTACAAGCAGTCTTTCCTTGTAAAAGTAACAAATGGGTAACAATGGTCGAAGTGTAACTTGTCTAAAAGACAGCAACAACTACTAACATAACAGTAGAGCGACCACCCCTTTTTATCTACTCCAACTCTCAGTCAACGAGATTCACGCGTGACTGAAATGTGTATTTAACTTGTAAGGAATAGGCACTCAGGTTCTTTGATTAACGGACCACCGGCCGTGTTGGTCATAGCTACCAGCACTCCTTTCTTCCCCACCGAGACCCACCCTCGGCAAGTCAACCAATTCAAAATTCTTACAATATATATATATATATATATATATATATATATATATATATATATATATATATATATATATATAGTCTTATAATGGAATAGTTCCAGGAGGAAATCCGGGTATGAAAGCTCAATGTGGTAAACAGAGCAATAACATAAAAATATAACACGGAAATTACATAATTGTCCATGCAATAATTTATTTCAACCTTATGGTATTTTCAAGCATCTAAACTAGACAATTACATTTTTGATACTGAAATAAAGAAAAAAAAAGAATCGGGTCTCGACCGTCAAAAAACCAGAGGGGGTGGTAGTAGCAATCCACTTAATACATTTTATAGAGAGGGTGGGAGGGATTGAAAAAACAAAAAACAAAAAAAAACAACAAGAACATTATGATACTTATAACGGCTGTCCGGTATCTCGAACTAACAACAGACACAAACACGCAACACACACACACACACACACACACACACACACGCCCCTAAATATGCACGTTCTTACACGTAAATGCCTTGACACGCGTTTACTAACCTAGGAAGAAGAGGGAGAAATATACGGATATAGAGAGAAGGAAATAAATAAAATAAACTGCGCGTAAGGGAAAGAGAAGAAGAAAGAAAGAAGAAGAGAGTGACCATCCGCTGCCTGTCATATGTTTTCATTAGTCTAGAATCTCTGAGAAAAAGAAGGGAAAGAAAATGGAGATTAAACACGCGTCATAGAGTTAGTTGAGTCATGGAAAGTAAGTCTATTAAAAGATAAATAAAAAATTTAAAAAAGTTTATATGCAAAGTTTTAAAACTATCTGTATGTTATCATGTTAAAATTAGTTAGAAATAAATATTATCTTATAATACATTTAAATATTGTATTTGAAATATATTACTATGAATTCAAAAAATTGAGTCTTATGTAGTTAATATTTTATATATTTTATGTAATTAATTTTATTGGTGATTATAGCGATCGTTGTAATTTTGCTCACTAATATTTCACTTCCTAATTGATTAAGATGCAGAAAATTGCATTATTAGTCGCCCCCAATTCCATAGGACGTATATAGTTTCGGTTGATATATACTTTTATTCATTCCGTACACAAAAGTACTTTCATGCACACATAAAAAACTAAATAAAATAGTTATTATTTTAAAGTTTTGTGTTAATTTATATTAAATCTAATAATGCCTCGTGGTAGTATTTGATCTTTTTGACTTAAATCAGTTTAATAACTGATGTATTATCTGCAGAGAAAAATTATTTTCTTAAAGCTATCTCATTTATTTATAAGTAATTTGGATAAACAGGTACTTCGGAATAAGTACACCCAACTTAGATTTCAGACAACAAATATCATCAAGTATATACTGGACAGCACTATAATTGCCAGTGGGTTGGGGTGGGAGGGTTTATCGTAAATAATCTAGTGGTATTAAATCTGGTCTCTTTACCGTTATAGAATTATCTGTTCATCGGATCTGGAGTTATTGGTTATTTTGAATTTACATTTATGTCTACATCTGGCCATCAGTTCATCTCGTTTATTTAAGAGATTATTGTGTTCGCACTTCAGGATTCTTATTTTCTCCTCGAGGCATAAACTGCATCTCTGCCCAAAGCCGTTAGGAACATCTGAATAACATAGGATTGACAATGAAACCACTGGGGATCGGTTCTCATATTTTAATAACCACCATTGTTTAGCTAACTCGGTTTTGTTCTTAAGTTCTGGGTTATTGAAAGAATGTTTATGGTCATAAAAACGTTGTTTCCAGTTTCCGGCGGAGATACCGAAGTAAACTTTTTTGTCCCTGTTATTATCTTCTGGGTAGATAGTGGCCTTATAAACTACGCACTCAACTTTACAATTACCGTCCAGTGGGCAGTTATTTTTCACTTGGCAGTTACATTGGATTTAAAATAGATATAACCCCAAATTGTAAAGAAGTTAATTATCTAGATATAACTCTAGACTTAATAAAGGGGATATACAAGCCGTTCAATAAAGATTATAACACACCATCTTATATTAATACTAGATCTAACCATCCAAGTTGCATAATTAAACAAATACCTAAAACAATTAACACTAGGATTAATAAACTTTCGGCTAACAAAGAAATTTTTGAAGCAAACAAAAAATTATACAATATAGCACTAGAGATAAGCGGATACAGTGAAAAACTCACATATATTAAGAAGGAAAATAAAAATAAAAATAAATCTAAGAACAGAGGCCGGAAAGTAATATGGTTTAATCCCCCTTACTGCCAACTATCCAACATAAACATAGGGAAAGTATTCTTGAACCTAATAGATAAGCATTTTACCATAAATAATCCACTTGGGAAGATATTTAATAGAAAAACCATTAAAATAAGTTACTCGTGCACTAAAAACATGGACAGAATAATTAGCACTTATAATAGTAAAATATTAAACAACTCTAATAAAAATAAGGTTACGGTTGACAAATGTAACTGCCAAGTGAAAAATAACTGCCCACTGGACGGTAATTGTAAAGTTGAGTGCGTAGTTTATAAGGCCACTATCTACCCAGAAGATAATAACAGGGACAAAAAAGTTTACTTCGGTATCTCCGCCGGAAACTGGAAACAACGTTTTTATGACCATAAACATTCTTTCAATAACCCAGAACTTAAGAACAAAACCGAGTTAGCTAAACAATGGTGGTTATTAAAATATGAGAACCGATCCCCAGTGGTTTCATTGTCAATCCTATGTTATTCAGATGTTCCTAACGGCTTTGGGCAGAGATGCAGTATACATTAGTTATTAAACTGATTTAAGTCAAAAAGATCAAATACTACCACGAGACATTATTAGATTTAATATAAATTAACACAAAACTGTAAAATAATAACTATTTTATTTATTTTTTATGCGTGCATGAAAGTACTTTTGTGTACGGAATGAATAAAAGTATATATCAACCGAAACTATATACGCATTATGGAATTGGGGGCGACTAATAATGCAATTTTCTGCATCTTAATCAATTAGGAAGTGAAATATTAGTGAGCAAAAGTACAACGATCGCTATAATCACCAATAAAATTAATTACATAAAAATATATAAAATATTAACTACATAAGACTCAATTTTTTGAATTCTTAGTAATATATTACAAATACAATATTTAAATGTATTATAAGATAATATTTATTTCTAACTAATTTTAACATGATAACATACAGATAGTTTTAAAACTTTGTATATAAACTTTTTAAAAAATTTTTTATCTATCTTTTAATAGACTTACTTTCCATGACTCAACTAACTCTATGACGCGTGTTTAATCTCCATTTTCTTTCCCTTCCTTTTCTCAGAGATTATAGACTAATGAAAACATATGACAGGCAGCGGATGGTCACACTCTTCTTCTTTCTTTCTTCTTCTCTTTCCCTTACGCGCAGTTTATTTTATTTATTTCCTTCTCTCTATATCCGTATATTTCTCCCTCTTCTTCCTAGGTTAGTAAACGCGTGTCAAGGCATTTATATGTAAGAACGTGCATATTTAGGGGTGTGTGGGTGTGTGTGTGTGTGTGTTGCGTGTGTGTGTGTCTGTTGTTACGTCGAGATACCGGACAGCCGTTATAAGTATCATAATGTTGTTGTTGTTGTTGTTTTTTTTGTTTTATTTTTTTAAATCCCTCCCACCCTCTCTATAAAATGTATTAAGTGGATTGCTACTACCACCCCCTCTGGTTTTTTGATGGTCGAGACCCGATTCTTTTTTTTTCTTTATTTCAGTATCAAAAATGTAATTGTCTAGTTTAGATGCTTGAAAATACCATATGGTTGAAATAAATTATTGCATCGACAATTATGTAATTTCCGTGTTATAGTTTTATATATATATATATATATATATATATATATGTATATATATATATATATATATATATATATATATATATATATATATATATATTAAAGAGTGAAAACCCAGTTGTGTGTTCAGTTGTTTAACAATTCAACCAACTTCGAATCAAATTATTGTGTTTATGGTAAACATTAGGATTTTCTAAAATCTTAATCTTAAATAAACACATTTTTATTCACGAAATCAATATTTTTATTGGATTGCAATAAAATTAAACCTTTTTTATGTTTTATATTATTTTAAGAATCAATATTTTTGAGTAATTGCAAAAATAAAACTGTTTCAGATTATTTTAGAAGTTATTGAATGGGATTTTTTTAAAGCGTAAAAAGATAACTAGGCACCGCGAAAAATGGCCGAAAAATCAAGTTGTTGTTGTTTTTTAAAACTAAATTACATTTATTAAAATCCATTATTTCTGAGTAACTTTTTTTTTCCAGAAAGATAAAACGCTTAATTTTATCATATAGAAAACAGAATAATGTAAAACTTTTTCTACTATTTTTAATTAAATTTTAAATGTTAAATTTTCGCAGAAAGTTAACAATGGACATTTTTTGTCTTGCACAAAAAACATACTTAAATATTTAAAACAAAAAAGGTTTTTGAAATAATTAATTTATTTATTTATTGTCTAACTAAGATTTAGGATGATTTTCTAAGAGAATATGCAAAAATATTATAATATAAGTACCTGACTTTTAAATAATTCCACTTATTCTATATAGGTAACCAGATATTTCGCGTCGATGTAGAGTCTAGATCGACTCTGTTTACATTTGCGTTTGATAAGGAGAAAACTATGGAAGACCAAACAGGCAAAAAAAACTTATTTTTCAGTGACGAAAACTTTAATGTATTATTAAGCTGAGGCTGGCCAGTACCAGATGGGTGACCATTTGTATGAGTTTGGTTTTTAATGTGTATGTGTGTGGGGGCCAGGCTCCCCAAAATGGGGGGCGGGCAATTTAAAGCAGAATAAAAAAAAAATATTTCAGCGCGTTTGGTCCACCGTAGTCGAAAGGCGGCAAACGTTTTCAAACGGGATCGAAAAAAATGATGCTATTTTTAACACAAAGGGCACAATATTTATCGAATTTTTTTTTTGTATCGATTATTTAAAGCATGCCCTGTTTAATAATGGTCATGCAATCATGCATTATTCGGCTCGCTAAAAAAAAATTGTTAATTTATTTATCAAAAATTTTAACATGGCTTTTATCGTATAAATATAAAAAATTTGTTTTTTTTTGTTTTGCTTAACTTAAATTAATTATTTTACTTAACATATTCACCGAATTTCACACTTCAAAACTCAAAAGCGAGATAATTAAACACAATCGAAGTTCTGATATTCAGACGTCAAAATAAGGTATGCAAACAAGTTTTTTTTTTTTAAATCTATAATTCTGTCCCTTACAACATAATATGTTTTGTTCAGTTTCAGATGATTATTTTAAGCATATTTGTTCCCACTTCAAAACAAGGGGGGGTTGTAAACAAAAAGAAATATATATATAAATATTGTTTATGAAAAATAAGTACACTGTTATAAAGTTCATTCTTCTCCTAATAATCGCTAAAAATTTCGTATTGATCGGATAATTACCTGATTTTTGGTAGATTTTTAAAAAGACGGTCCGTCAAAAAGTACTGACCTGCCCCCCCCCCCAGTTTTGGCGGTGCCTAAAGATAACTTACCTTTCATATTGGATTGCAATAAAAAAAAAAACTTATTGTAATATTTAAAATTATTTTAAAGTTATTGATTTATATTTTTGTAAAGTGAAAAAACAAAAACAAAATAAAAAACTAAAAAAACAAACTTACCTTCCATTCCAGGAATTTAATACGAAAAAAAAAATCGTTTTTCTTTTGTGTCCAACGCAGAAAATTTGTTTGTTTGTCAGGATTTCTTAATTTAATCTTTAGTAAATTGATACAAATTTTGTTTTGTGTGTCCAATTCATTAAGCAATTAAATATATGAAAATATAAAAGAATCAAAATTAAAAGACAAAAAACACGATTTAAACGTGAAATTATTATAAGAAGAAAAAATCAACTGCTTCAGAACAAAGAACTTATGTTCATCGTAAAACGGTGTAATCGTTATTTTGTTCCTCGTGTAAAAGATTGAACATTTCATCATGATTTGGATTTGTCGAACTGATGCCTAGCAAAGACCATATGTGGGGGTAACCCCACATATCTAAACTTGGTCACTGAAGGGGCAACCCTTCATACCAACAGGTTCTAATCCAGCTCCCATTTCCCACCTCTCGGGAACTGGTGCCCCCCTCCCCCCTTCCTTCCCTCCATCTCCACATTAAAAAATGGCCTTGTGCCTAATTTGCTACGTGGGGAAGCAAATAAATACACACCCCTTCATACTTGGCCTTCGGGTCAAGATCAAAATGTAGTATCTGTTCTTCAGATCTACACTTCAATTTCTTGTTCCCTGTCAGTGGAGGAGAAATCCTTCACGACTGAGACAATTTTTATTTTTGTTCCTTTTCTCCACATTAAAAAACGACCTTGGTGTCTAACTCTGTCCCGTGGGGAGGCATTGTAAATAGGAACACACAAAAATTGTTTTGTTTTTAAGATTTCTTTAGTAAGTTTATACAACTTTTGTTGTGTATTCAATTCATTAAGAAATAAAATATATGAAAATATAAAAGAATTAAAATTAAAAGATGAAAAACAATTAAACGTGAAATTATTTAAATAGAAAATCAATTGTTAAAAGACAAGTAATTTAGGTCATCGTCACACGGTGTAATCATTATTTCGTTCCTCGTATAAAAATGTCCGTTTATTAGTAAAGTTTGTCGAATTGTTTTCCTATCAAGTTTAGATTTGTATTTGTCAATGTCTGGGGATTTCTTTATAAAATGTCTTTTCTTTTGTGTGTGTGTGTGTGTGTGTGTGTGTGTGTGTGTGTGTGTGTGTGTGTGTGTGTGTGTGTGTGTGTCTCGTTTATTAACATAAAAAAAGATACGTGAAGCTTTAAAAAAGCAGGTTTATTTATTTATTTTTTGGAAGATTGATTATTTCATTATTAATTGGATTAGTCAAACTACTGTTAACATCCAAGATGAAAACTGTAGGCAGAATTATCGGCAGATTTGCCGTTTCGTTGGACAAATAGCCTCGAACCATATAATCACTAAAAGGGACTCTAAGAGGTCAACACCGGTATCGAGCAGAAGTTTGTTTACTTGTTTTACAAAGTTTAAATGGGTAAAATATAATCACGTAACTATTGAAACTGTGATCATATGATTAAAATTTAATTTAAATTAACCATGTTGTTTAACAATTTAGAAAAAAATTCACGATGAAGATTTTTTTTATAGAACTTCAATCCAAAACGGATACGTGCAATATAACCTTTTTCGCTATTTTCATTTTTTAATGTCTTCATTTCTTTTGTGTGTGTGTGTCTCATTTATTAACATAAAAAAGATAATTATTGAAAATGTGATCATGTGATTAAAATTTAATTTAAATTAAACATGTTGTTTAACAATTTTGTTATCTTTTACGGAGATGGTCCCGACGTCCGCCTCGTTCTGAGTTCGGGAGACGCCACCTGAAGTAGGCGGTGTCGAGGCAGAAAATTACCCTAACCCTAAAACCCCTTCAGCATGGATTTGGCAAGCATGAGCCAATTTTGGAGTTCCTGCAATGAGGCGAAAAAATTTTTGCGAGAAAATAATATTTTGCGAAAAGAAGGACCTATGTGCGCCATTTTGGCCGAAGCTAAAGAGGTGCACTCTTTTGCAAATATCGACTCATTTTACCTTTCTTGTAAATAAAATATTCTTGGAATTTAAGGTGAGCCTTTGTTGCTTTTCTGGGTGTCTCTTTCATTCTGCTAAAGGCAAAAACGAGTAAGAGAAATTCTTACAGTGCCCTTCTTCACATAAAGAAAGGCACATTTCGATAAAGAAGTTTATTTTTTTTATTCTAATTATTTGGACTGTTGAATTATCAAAAATTCTAATTATTTGAACTGTTTATTTTGTAAAATTCTAATTATTTGAACTGTTTATTTTGTAAAATTCTAATTATTTGAACTGTGTATTTTGTAAAATTCTTATTATTTGAACTAGGCACCGCCAAAAATGGCCGCAAAATCAAGTTGTTGTTGTTTTTTAAAACTAAATTACATTTATTAAAATCCATTATTTCTGAGTAACTTTTTTTTTCCAGAAAGATAAAACCCTGAATTTTATCATATAGAAAACAGAATAATGTAAAACTTTTTCTACTATTTTTAATTAAATTTTAAATGTTAAATTTTCGCAAAAAGTTAACAATTGACATTTTTTGTCTTGCACAAAAAACGTACATAAATATTTAAAAAAAAAAAAGGTTTTTGAAATAATTAATTTATTTATTTATTGTCTAACTAAGATTTAGGATGATTTTCTAAGAGAATATGCAAAAATATTATAATATAAGTACCTGACTTTTAAATAATTCCACTTATTCATATAGGTAACCAGATATTTCGCGTCGATGTAGAGTCTAGATCGACTCTGTTTACATTTGCGTTTGATAAGGAGAAAACTATGGAAGACCAAACAGGCAAAAAAAACTTATTTTTCAGTGACGAAAATTTCAATGTATTATTAAGCTGAGGCTGGCCAGTACCAGATGGGTGACCATTTGTATGAGTTTGGTTTTTAATGTGTATGTGTGTGGGGGCCAGACTCCCCAAAATGGGGTGGGGGGCAATTTAAAGCAGAATAAAAAAAAATTATTTCAGCGCGTTTGGTCCACCGTAGTCGAAAGGCGGCAAACGTTTTCAAACGGGATCGAAAAAAATGATACTATTTTTAACACAAAGGGCACAATATTTATCGAATTTTTTTTTTGTATCGATTATTCAAAGCATGCCCTGTTTAATAATGGTCATGCATTATTCGGCTCGCTAAAAAAAATTGTTAATTTATTTATCAAAAATTTTAAAATGGCTTTTTTCGTATAAATATTAAAAAATTTTTTTTTTTGTTTTGCTTAACTTAAATTAATTATTTTACTTAACATATTCACCGAATTTCACACTTCAAAACTCAAAAGGGGGATAATTAAACACAATCGAAGTTCTGATATTCAGACGTCAAAATAAGGTTTGCAAACAAGCTTTTTTTTTTTTTTTAAATCTATAATTCTGTCCCTTACAACAACACAATATGTTTTGTTCAGTTTCAGATGATTATTTTAAGCATATTTGTTCCCACTTCAAAACAAGGGGGGGGGGGGGGTTTTAAGCAAAAAAATATATATATATAAATATCGTTTATGAAAAATAAGTACACTGTTATAAAGTTCATTCTTCTCCTAATAATCGCTGAAAATTTCGTATTGATCGGATAATTACCTGATTTTTGGTAGATTTTTAAAAAGACGGTCCGTCAAAAAGTACTGACCTGCCCCCCCCCCCCAGTTTTTGCGGTGCCTAATTTGAACTGTTTATTTTGTAAAATTCTAATTATTTGAACTGTTTATTTTGTAACATTTCAATTATTTGAACTGTTGAATTATGAAAAAATTCTAATTATTTGAACTGTTTATTTTGTAAAATTCTAATTATTTGAACTGTTTATTTTGTAACATTTCAATTATTTGAACTGTTGAATTATCCAAAATTCTTAATGTTTGAACTGTTTATTTTGTAAAATTCTAATTATTTGAACTGTTTATTTTGCAACATTTCAATTATTTGAACTGTTGAATTATCAAAAATTCTAATTATTTGAATTGTTTATTTTGTAAAATTCTAATTATTTGAACTGTTTATTTTTTTTATTCTAATTATTTGAATTGTTTAAAATAAAAAAAAATAAAAATTCTAATTATTGGAACGGTTTTTTTTTTTTGTAAAATTCTAATTATTTGAACTGTAATTTTCTGCCTCGACAACGCCTACGTCAGACGGCCTCTCCCCGAACTCAGGACGAGGCGGACGTTGGGACCATCTCTGTAAAGGTTATCCAACAATTTTTATTTTAAATTCACGATGAAGATTAAAAAATGATTAAATGTGTTTTATTTTATAATTGAAAATTAAAAATATTGAACAACAAAAATACAATTTTCGGTACTTATGTATTTTTTCATTTAAAGCCATTCTTAACATGGGGAGAGTGTTTTGTAACTATTCTGTGCTTCCACCTTACAATTAAAAAAGAAAAAGATATTGTAAACCTGAAAAACTATTTAAAAATAGCGCGGTTACAAAAATTCATAAGCACCAAATTTTGGTTTAATTTTATAATAGATATTTTTCTCGGATGCATATGATGACAGATAGTACTGCTTTATCGTTTTTTTTTTTCAATTTAAATTCAAGTTTCACAATATCTTTTTTTTATTATATAAAGTTTTAAGGTGGAAGCATGAATTAGTTACACAACAGTAACACCCTCACCACCTCCTCATATTAAGAATGGTTTATCAAAACAATAACGTTATTATTTCAGCACGGCACCAAAAATACATAAGTACCCAAAATTTCATTTTTATTTCTCAATGTTTTTTTCATTTTAAATTATAAAATAAAATGGGTACTTGTATAGTTTAATAAAGACATTAAAAATGAAAATATCGACAAAAAAGTTTATATTGTACGTATCCATTATGGAATGAAGTTCTCTAGAAAAATTTTACTTAATTTGATCAAGTAGTTTTATTTATTCATTTATTTTTTACAACGAAAAAAAAAAAAACAATTTGTTATGATATCAATCAAAAGGTAGTCATGTTTCGATTTTTAAGAAGAAAAGCTATTATTTAAGATGGGAAGGGAGGTGTCGGTGGTTTAGACTGAGTTATCTCCCCGTGGCGTGTTCTAAAGGTCCAAGCACGGCCATCTTCAGTGAGTGCGCTGTCATAAAAACGTGTTTTTCCGCTGTAAAATAAATAAATAAATAAATAAATAACTGCTCTATCAAAAAAGTGATTTTTTATAGAGAACTTAAGTCCAAAACGGATACGTGCAATATAACCTTTTTCGCTATTTTCATTTTTTTAATGTCTTCATTAAACCGTACAAATATCAATGAAACATACTTAATCATTGTAAAACTTCAGCTTGGATAGTTTTTAAAGAATATTGTTAATTAAAATTAAATTTCAATCACATTTTCAATAATTATGTGATTATATTTTACATTTAAAAGTCCCTTTTAGTGATTACCAGGTTCCAGGTAAAGAAAAAAACTTCATGAAGCATTTTTCTTAGTACTGTTTTCGGGTATACTTACAACGTTGACCTTCGGGACAAGATCAAAGTGTAGTATCTGTTCTTCAGATGCTGCACTTCTATTTCTTGTTCTCTTTCGGTGGAGGAGAAATCCTTCACGACTGAGACAATTTTTATTTTTGTACCTTTTCTCCTTATAAAATAAAATGGGTACTTGTATAGTTTAATAAAGACATTAAAAATGAAAATATCGACAAAAAAGTTTATATTGTACGTATCCATTATGGAATGAAGTTCTCTAGAAAAATTTTACTTAATTTGATCAAGTAGTTTTATTTATTCATTTATTTTTTACAACGAAAAAAAAAAACAATTTGTTATGATATCAATTAAAAGGTAGTCATGTTTCGATTTTTAAGAAGAAAAGCTATTATTTAAGATGGGAAGGGAGGTGTCGGTGGTTTAGACTGAGTTATCTCCCCGTGGCGTGTTCTAAAAGTCCCAGCACGGCCATCTGCAGTGCGCAGTGCGTGCGCTGTCATATTAACATGTTTTTCCGCTCTAAAATAAATAAATAAATAAATAAATAAATAACTACTCTATCAAAAAGTGATTTTTTATAGAACTTCAGTCCAAAACGGATACGTGCAATATAACCTTTTTCGCTATTTTCATTTTTTAATGTCTTCATTAAACACTACAAATATCAATGAAGCATACTTACTCATTGTAAAACTTCATCTTGGATAGTTTTTAATTTGTTAAAGAATATGGTTAATTAAAATTAAATTTCAATCACATTTTCAATAATTATGTGATTATATTTTACATTTAAAAGTCCCTTTTAGTGATTACCAGGTTCGAACAGGTAAAGAAAAAAACTTCATGAAGCATTTTTCTTACTACTGTTTTCGGGTATACTTACAACGAATAAGCACGCCAACCTCCCCATGTTAAGAACGGTCCTCGGAATAAACACCCCTAACCTTCAAGAATGGCTTTCACATTAGACATCAACAACTTTGTCAGCATACTCGAAAACCGTCGTCGAGGTTGTCGATAATATAGCATATTTCTTGGCTTTGGTAGGAGTGTTATTTTAGGCGAACAACCACGCTGATAATTAATGTAAACGATATAAAATATGCGTTTAAAAATAATATTTGTGACGACAGAAGGAAAACGGGTATATAAACTGCGTGCATACGTATTAATATAATTTATTTTTAATGAAATAACGAAAAAAAAGGTACTTGTACAGTTTAGTCAAGGCATTAAAAAAATGAAAATATCGAAAAAGGGTTATATTGTACGTATCAGTTATGGAACGAAGTTCTCTGAAAAAAAAAATTCACTTAATTTCATCAAGTAGTTTTTATGTTTTTCTCTTTTTTTACAGCGAAAAAACAATTTGTTATGATACTGAGCGTCCGAGCAAAAGGTTCGATTTTTAGGGAGAAAAGCTAGAATTAAAGATGGGGAGGAAGTATCGGCGCTTTGCATGGAGTTAGCTCCCCGTGGCGTGTTCAGCAAATTTCACAATGGCTGACTTCAACGCACTCTCATATGAACGGGGTTTTCTCCGCTGTAAAAAAACAAAAAAAAAACAAAAAAAAAAAACTACTCGATCAAATTAAATAAAAAATTTTCGGAGATCTTCAATCCAAAACAAATACGTAAATTTGACCTTTTTTTTATATTTTCATTTTTTAATGTCTTGACTAAACTGTAAAAGTACCGAAAAAAAAATACCACCTTTTACTTTGCTAATGCTCTTTCAAAAACAAATCAAAATAATTTTTATGTGGAATTATTTTATTCACTAGATTAATGTATAAAGATTTTTGTAAAAAAAAACACAAAAACTTTATTCAATTTAGTCTTTAGAAAAAATCTAATATATCCTGTGGTGGCGATAATGTAGTATCCCTATATTATCAAGAATGAAATAAAGAGATAAATATGTACTGTGGATTTTAATAAAAGAAGGAAAGTTTATTAACTTATTTACAGAGAGACAATGTGTAGTGTTTATCGTGTTCAGTCCAGAGAGGGTCTCTTCTCGTGTATCCGGTGACCAATGTTTGCAATTAAAGGGACATAACTCCCAGAAGAGTTACCTGCCCCTGAAACAATATATTAAAAAGCGTTTGAGCAAGTTACACGCGTGGCCTTCGTTATAAAGATGGCCGGCCAGCTGAAAAAATGACGTCATCGCCGAGGTCCCAACAAGCAAGATATGTGGAACTCTTAGACTGTCAATAATGAACAGTAATTTTTACAGACAGCGTTACAAAACTTCAAAATTGGATTGAAATAAAGAAAGAACACGATGATTTATACTGAAACTCATCTAATATTAATAATAAAAAATAATAAAACACAAGTTGTTTGTTTAAGTATTATAAGCAATTGAATATTTTGTTGTATTATAGATTTTAAAGATTAGAATGCGTTCTTTAATTACTTATAAATTACATTTTTAAAAAGTGAAGGAACACGATTTTATTTGTAGTAAACTTGAAGTTTATTTAATATAATTAAATGAAAATGTTATCAAAGGCAAGATAAGTTACTTTTCTACCAAACTGGACATATTTTTCGTGTTTTTATTCAATGTAACATGTTTATTCAGTTCGAAAACCATACAGTGTTTACCGATAGCAGTGTCAGAAATTTCGTGAAAATAGTGAATAATTCCACCCCATCTTTCCAAGCTTATAACTCCTCGAAAAATGTAATTCAAGCCCTAATTTTTTTTTTTCAATTAAAGGAGCAAGGACCAAGGTTTTATTAAAAAAAAAACAAAAAAAAAAAACAATGTGTTTTTTTTTTTTTAAAAAAGGTTTTAAACTTCGGACTTTACAGGTAAATTTCTAAAAAAGGCATTTTATTTTTGTTTTAAATTTGAATATATTATTTATTGACCTTTTCTCTTCAATTTGTGATATATAAAACTCCGACATAAATTAATTATTTACTTTTTAAGAGAAAGTTAAAAATGGGTGACACTTGGGGGGGGGGCGTGAATTTAAAAAAAAACGTTTGTCTAAAATATTATATTCGGTTTATTGGAAAGAACATAAAATTTCACATTGACCCTGAAAATATCGTAAAAATAGAATCAATAAAAAAATTTTGATAGATTTTTAAAGTTTAAAAATTGAAAAATATTGAGTTCGGAAAATTCATTACTGTTTTTAAAAATACTATTAAAAAACCACCGAATATATATCAAGTTATGTCACGGTAACTTATATTGAGCAAATTTCTAAGAGTATTTTGTCTAGTTTATTATTTATTACACCTTTTTCCGAACTTACCGTGTTAAAGAGAGAGTCGGCCGCCATTTTAAATTTTCCAATACATCGGTAAACACTGTATGTTTTTCGAGCTGAATAAATATGTTACATTGAATAAAAACACAAAAAATATATCCAGTTAGGTAGAAAAGTAACTTATCTTGCCTTTGATAACATTTATTTGTTTGACATTTATTTTTTGACTTTTTCGAATCTATGTGTACAGTAATACAAACCCGGATATTTCAAGATGGCGTCTGACTTCCTCTTTAACACGGTAAGTTTGGGAAAAGGTGTTATAAATAAAAAACTGGTTAAAATACTGTAAAAAAACTCGCTCAATATATGTTACCGTGACATAGCTTGACATATATTTTTTCTAGTTTTTTTTTATTTATAACACCTTGTTTTTGGAGCTGAATAAACACGTTACATTGAATAAAAACACGAAAAATATATCTAGTTTGGTAGAAAAGTAACTTATCTTGCCTTTGATAACATTTATTTGTCATATATTTGTTTTTTGACAACTTTTTCGAATCTGTGTACAGTAATACAAACCTGAAATAAACGCGCGTTTTTTTTTTTTACTTTTAAGTTTCATATATATATATATATATATATATATATATATATATATATATATATATATATATATATATATATATATATATATATATATATATATATAAGTATTTTTAAATTTTATCTTTCTAGCTTTAAAAAAAAGTTTAAAAATGTTATCAGCCGGCATAATTTATTTTTAAATATTGAAAATTTCAGGAAAATTAATTTTTGCTAAATTTTTAAAACGTGTCAACAGCTTAAAAAAATCGTCTCTTCAAAAGAGTCGATGTTGTCTCGCATTTTCATTAGTTTTGTATGCTGTAAGAAATTTTTTTTTAATATTAGCAATTTATTTGACGCTTCTTTTGAATGGTAAAAAACTTAGGATGATAATATTGAATTAAATTATAGTTACATCGTGTTAAATACAGGGGGGAGGAGCACGTTAAAACTTACTTTGTTTAATGGAGATATCCACGAGTTACTACCGGTGTTTACCGGTGTAAAGAAACAACTAATGGACTACCCGTGATGACGTCAGCAGATTAAATTATTTTTGCCCACCGGCCATCTTGTCTTTTAAGACGGTCTTGGTTACACGGCCATTGATTTGTGTCCTTTTCTATTCTCGACCATGTTCACACCCGGGAGCTGGTGCATCATTTTACAACATTAAACTACTTCTCTATCAAAGAAGGTGTTAATGCATGGGAGGAGGACACAACACAACTAGGTGTATAAGAATTTTGGGGAAATTTTTGACACAAAACTGCGAATAAAATAAAAAAAATCGTAATTTCTCCTTTTAAAGTGGGTTGTTTATTTTCTTCAAAATAAAATATTAAAGTTGTTTAAAAATATAGAAATATTATTTTTTTATTTAACAAAAAAAAAAAAACATATACAAAAGATAAAATGGGGGGGGGAAGTATATTAAATGAAAAAAAGGGTACAATAAAAACGACATAAAACGAAAAAAATAAAATGACACAAAAAAGACAAAATAAAAAAAGAAAAACATCGAAAAGTAAGCCTAGTACTCCCGAAGAAGGAGGTAAGGCATGGAATGTAAATATTGTCTGTTTTTAGTTTTGATTTTACACCTCCTATGAGGTGCCTAGAAATTGCGGTTGGCACCGGGTGCCATCGCGGGGTATTGGGAATAGTTTTCAACTAGCAATAACAACGTCTCGGAAAATCCTCATTGGCTATTGTACCGCCTTTGCGCAAAGTTAAGTATTTAGTGCTTGGCCTCGGACCTGGCATTATCTACTGTCAGGCCCTCATTTGGGGTCCAAAACACTTAGGCATGGAGCCGGTAGGGGGAGTGGGGATCGAGGGTCATTCTAATCTAATTTCTAGGTCTTTGAGAAGACTTTATTTAATTTCCCTACACTAAGACACTATCACCATAATACCTCATTCTTACCATGGAGTTTATCTACTTAAAATCTCCCCAGCGTATGAATCGGCTTTATCTACATTCTGGAAAAAAGATAAATATTTACATATAAACAAAGCAAAATCATATGTACAAACAAAAGGATTTTTTTTTTTTTAAATAAAACTAAAACTAAATGAGGGATGAGATGATGGGGAGGGGGGCAAGCTAAGATACACCCAAAAAGAAAGAAAAAGAAAGCAACTAAAAAAAATGCCTATGGGGATGGGTTAGTAAGGGATCCTCCTAGCCTACTTCTAAATATGGAGCGCCAATTGTCTTCCGGTCCCGAAGGTCGAAAGCAAGCAGGTCGTTCTCTAGTGGGGAATGGGGGACCTAGGGACGATATTTGAAAAACAAATTAATTAGGGATGGGTAACATAGGGAACGGACGGCATCTTCCAAGATAAATGTACGTATAGGGGCAAAAGACCGGGGACAAACCAAAGGGTGGACTGGGCATCTTTGGAAGCTCTCCTAGTGCCGATGAAAAATAAAATCGGGGACGGGATCAACTATCATACTTGCCCTAGTCTAGCACCTAATAAAGAATTTTCCACTCGTAGTGGTTAGGACCTAACTATCCCTACTCTATAACTTTGTTCGGGGCTGGGTTCCGTAGAACACTACCACCGCCTGACCAATACCACTAGGGTGGGAAAAAAAACTTAAACCTAGCGCCTTGTCGGATGCAAAAACTAGTGTTGTGCACCCATCTCCTATCAAAATCTATGCGATGCAATCTTTTCCAATCGCATCTGATCTTTACTTTAATCTGATGCTTAAACTAAGCGACCAGATCCCGATCCGAAGCAGATTGCTCCTCATAGACAAGACGTGAAACCCACGCCACTAACCTAGCTACAGCTAGGATCGCAATAAACACCAACCGATTCTCCCCAGTGAACGGCGGATCCATGTTATTGACGACGTACGCCAAATCAAGCGGCAGCAACCGCTCGGGTTCGATGCGAGCCGTTACCTCTCCAACGTACTCCCAGAGCCTCCGAACTCCACTGCAAAGAAAAAAGGCGTGATCCCTTATTTCATCCTTATCCTCCTCGCAGCGGGAGCAAAAGGGAACATATTCATCCCTCTTGCAGTCCCTGGCAAACACGGCAAAATTGGCAGCGCATTCCAGACAAGCCTCCATGTTATGGAAAACTCTGAATTGTTTAGAAAGCTTCTGGCGCCCAATTCCACTGAGAGAGGACCTCCTCCCTCAACATGTGCAGCTGCTCAACCTGCAGATCTTTTGCGGTTTCTACCAGTAAATCCCGATATAGCCTCCTCCTAGGCCGTGCAAGGTCATTGGACCCTGGCAATGCCCTAAGCGCGGCTTGGCATTTGGAGAGGAATTGCCGTTCCCCCACCAGTCTTCTGCGACCTTCAGCAGCAGGGGAGGATATGAGCTGTGGAAAAGCTTGCTCCACAGCTGGTACCCAGTGCAATTCCTCAAGCAGTGTCCGACTCAGGAACGCCAATCTTTCGGAAAACTTATGACTTAACAAGTCGGGCATTCCTAAGCATCCCTCACTGAGTTTCTTTGTACAGACCTGTCTACGGACATACGGCTTTCCCCCTTTCCAAAGAAGTTTGAAAAGGAGTCGCTCCAAAGCCTTACAGCGGTCCGCAGGCAGAGGAAGTACTGACAAGCAGTAAAGGATCAACGGAAAGTTGTAAGTTTGACACGCCTCCGCACGACCCTTCAGGGATAAGCCCCTGCGAATCCAAGTTCTTACTGACGATTCGACCTTTGTCTGTACTTCCGACCAATTTTTGTTCAGCTGGAGTCTAGGCCCAAACCAAACTCCAGCAATCTTTATCGGGCCATCTATCCAGCTGAACCCACCTGGAAGCGAGTTTACCCCAGTCCAGGAGCCCAACCGCAGGCCAACAGACTTGCTGCGATTGACTACGGCCCCTGTGCCACTTTCATACTCAGCAACCGACTCTATCACCACTTTAATATTGATCCTTTGCCCTACAAAAACGGTGACATCATCAGCTTACGTGGACACCCTCGCGAATTTTCCGCCAGGTAGAGCTATGCCGCGCAGGACTGGTCTAGTCGCCTCGTCCCTGAATTTGCGAAGGAAGGACTCCAACGCCAGGACATACAACAGAGGTGACAGCGGACAACCCTGGCACACTGACTGAGAGACCCCAAATGACTCCGACAACCTACCATTTACTTGTACCGCTACCGCAGGATTATGATACAAAACGGAAATCCATTTGCGGAAGTCCGGACCAAAGCCGGCAATCTCCATAACAGATTCCAAGAAACCATGGTCGACCCTATCGAACGCTTTGAACTGATCTAAATTGATCAGTGTGGCTCCTGTGTCGTCTTCTTACCCCTCTATGATCGTGCGCACCAAGTGCAAGTTGTTTTGAATCGATCTCCCCTTCACAGCACAAGTCTGATACGGTTCGACCAAGTCTCTGATAACAACCTGCAGTCGGTTTGCAAGAATGCGGGCCAAAATCTTCAACTGTGTTTAGCAGAATGATGGACCTATAATCATCTAAATCCTCCCCGCCATGCTGCTCTCTTTTCTTCAGTAGTGTGACCACTCCTTTAGTAGCTAACCAACCTAGGCTTATTACCTACTCTCAAATGGGCCATTACTAATTTATGGTCCGAATGACCTAGCCAGTGGAACGTGGGACAAGATAAGAAATCTATGTCGCCTCTTTTAACTAACATCCTGTCCAAGTAGGTACTTTGACAGGAGGCCACGCTATTCTGCCACGTCCACATCTCCCTCCCCGGGTGATCCAGACGGAATCTGTCGACAAGATCGCATGAGGCCATCAGGTCAGACAGACTGCTTTCACACCTCTCCGATCCTCTATTTCCCCCGACCTTATCTATCTTTGGGTCCAGGATGGCATTCCAGCCCCCCATTAAAACTACCCGCTCCAGACCCGCTGAAAGGAACACCTCCACCTGCCGAAAAAAGGAAACCCTCTCCCCAGTGATATTAGGCGCGTAAACAGCCAAAATCCGGAACTTACTGCTTTTAACGGCAACATCAACCACGACCAGCCTTCCATGAGCGCATGCGTGGACCACAGTAACCGTCGCATCTAGGGTGCGACTCACTAGCACAGAAACTCCACGGCTATAAGAATTGCCATATGCTGAGTAAATGTCAAAGTCGTTTACCAGCACATCGCAATCCCCGGGCCCAACAAAGTGGGTCTCCTGCAAAGTAGCTATGTCTACCTCAAGGGTCACGAGATCCCTCAGCACGCAAGCAAGCTTGCTTCGGGATCTCATGCCCCTCGCATTCAAACTAGCAAGGTTCAAGTTCATTGTGTCCCTAACTAGTAATATTCTTCTATCACGGGTCTAAAGTCCTCGGGTGGTAAGGACCTCGAAGGTCTGGCCGAGATTGCCAGTCAACAGCTCCACTGCCAGTTGACAATCCAGAGCCAGGCCTCCTACGTCCAGGGGAAATGTTATTTTCAATGCTCTATACAGGGATGGGTGAACATATATGGGGACCCTCCCTTCGCATTTCGCCATAATCTGCTTCACAGAGGGATGCTCTTCCTCCACTATCTTCAGTCCTGGAATTGCTTCTTTGGCCTCCCTAAGAATTTTCCACAATGCTTTGACCCGTGCGCCCTTATCTTTTCGAACGAAGGTGAACTACAGTGGCCTCAGGAGAGTTTCTTGGGTCTTGGATTCGCTTCCCATCTACATATAATAGGTTCGCCAACTGCTTTAGCTGTTTTTTCTGTCTCTCATTCAACTCCGCCTGTACGTCCGCCTCGCAGATCCTCAACCCAGGCAGAAAGGGCAGCTTTCTTGTCTTTTCGCTTCTTGTCGGTTGTGGAGGGGATACTGCCTCCTCTTCTTCTTCTCCATTTCTATTACTATGGGGTGTTAAAGAGGGAAGGGGTATTCTGCTCCATCGGGGGTTGAGGTTGGGGGTGTTTTCAGGAGCAGGTTTGTTGTCTTCTTTGGCTTTTACTGCCCTTTTTTCTGTCTCTTCTTCCAAGTCTGAGGTATGCGCCACCAATTTTCTTTTCACCCCCCCCCCTTTTCTTCTTCTTTTCTACTGTTTTCCAGTCTGACTGGGAGTTCTCCTTATTGTCTTCTGTTTGGCCCACCTTTGCCGTCGGGGTTGTTACAGAAACGGCAGCCTCGGGGTTCGTCTTGCTGAGATCTGCTGGCACTTTTAGTGGACACGCCTTTGCCATGAGGCCTGGCTTCTGGCAGTTCCAGCAATGTCGTCGTCTTCCTTCTACTATAAGGGACATAGTCCAACTTTTACACTTCAACTGCGTGGGGATGGAGTTGTGGCCTTTTCTGTCAACCTTCATCATTATATGGTAGTCCCCAGTCTATATAGTTCTTGGGTCGTGGACCAGGGTAATCGATTCGACGTCTCCATGTTGTGATAATATCGCCCCGAGAAATTCCGCGCTTATGCAGCATGGGGCCCCTAACACAGATACTAACATCCTCCTTTTCTCCAAATACTCAGGTTTGAATCTAACTCCTTTCCAGATTAGGTCCTCTTTCGCGAGCCTCTCCGCTTTTTCCTTGGTATTCACCAGGACGTCCCACATTGCATAGCTGCGCCTGACGAAGTATAAGGCCAGAACGTTCAGGTCTACTAACATCTTGACAAAGCTGTCCTTTGGTACTCCTACCAACCCTTCCTTTTTCGTGTCCAGTGTTACAAATGACACAATCCTGCTGCGTAAGGCTTCTAACGTGCCCCCCAACAACGGCAGTGGAGTGCCACGAGATGTGGCACTCCCCCTCAACAGCACGGTCCCTACACTAGGGGCGTCCCCCATGGTGTCAGAGGCAGAGGCCTGCCTCCTCTTGTTGCTGGCCCAGTGCCCTCCGACCTGCCGATTTGGAAACTAGGGGGACTTTCGCCTAAAAAGGCACGTTAGTTTCCCCTAGCCCGGCCGGCTGCTTAAGTCGGATCCAGACACTGGACAATCAGCAAAAAAAGGAAAAATCAGTTAATAATAAATAACAAGAACAAAAGAATAACAATGCCTAAAGGACCATCACCCAAAGAATGGGGTCCGTCCTTTGAGACTAAACAATAAAACCCTTGAACTTGACCAAAAAAGTGGTTAAGTGGGTCGTGCTGTCGGTCTTAAGGTAAAGCTTAGTACTGAGAACAGATACTACATTTTCCTTTATTTAGTCGTTTCGGGCCCGGCCTTGGCATTAATTATCTACTGCCAATGCCTCATTTGGGGTCAGAAACAACTTAGGCACAAGCCCAGTAAGATGGGGGGGAAGAAAACGGGTCTTTACTAATTGTCTTAGCTAGACTTGTGTTGGAAAGCAATTGAAAAAACCTACACTAGCGTTTCTATCATGCTATACACATCCGCCTACATTCTTACCAGGGCCTACTTGAAATAACAGCTCCCCAGCTTACGCTGTAAAAGAAAGAAGAATATTTACAGAAACAATACAAAATTAATTATGTACAAAACAAGGGATTTTTTTATAATGGGGGTGAGATGATGGGGAGGGGGGCAAACTAGAAAACACCCAAAAAGAAAGAAAAAGAAAACACATAAACAAAAATACCTATGGGGGCAGGTTAGTAAGGGGACCCTCCCTTGCTAACAGCTGGTCTGTCATGTGAAACGCCTACTGTCTTCCGGTCCTCTCCCCCAGGGAGCGGAAGAAGTGAAAGCAAGCAGGTCGTTCCCTAGTGAGGAGTGGAGGACCTAAAGGACAGCACTTTTGTGTGTGAAAATAACTTGGGGATGGGGACAACTGGGATGGATGGCGTCTTCCAAGATAAAATTCGTAATGGGCAAAAACAGGTTGGGGACAAAACAAAACAAGTGGACTGTGTATCTTTGGAAGCTCTCCTAGTGCCAACTATCGAAAAAATAAAAGACGACAGGAACCGGATCGACACACATACACCTTAGTCTAGGCCCAAACAAAGTGCATGCTTTTCACTCTTGGTGGTTACTCAGCCTAACTAGATCCTACTCCTACTCATGTTACAAGGTGAACCTTGTATTAAACCATAAGGGCTGGGTTCCAAGGAAATGACAATAAACCCCAGCACCTCAGGACAAATAACACTAGTGTAGGAACACGAGCTCATACCTAGCGCCTTATTGGATGCACAAGCTAGTGCTGTGCACCCAT